>NC_090657.1:169583306-169897806 GCF_040937935.1 Hyperolius riggenbachi
ATCACTCAAATTTTTTGCTACAAATTGGACCGTTAGTGGCCACCTTAAGGCTACTCACACACTAAGACGTTGCGTTTTAGGGGACGTTATGGGCGCATAACATGCTCCTAACGCAACGCATGGTGGTGCAGGAGAGGACGTTAGAGTGAGCCGCATTAGGCGGCTCTATCCGCATAAGGTCTCCCAGAGTGGCGCTGATTGGGCGGCGGGACCACGTGATGCGGAGCGAGACACTCCGCATCACGTGGTCCCGCCGGCCAATCAGCGGCCGCCAGTGCAGTGCATATTAAGTAGCCATGTGCACAACTACTGTAGCGGCATCTCCCCGCCTCCTCTCCGCCCCCCCCCCCCCCCCACTGAGCATGTGCAAACAGTCTAACGCGGCTAAGCTGCGTAGAACGCACAGCATGCTGCACTTTCACTACAACGTGCAGCGTTACATGTAACGCAACGTGGGCAGTGTGAACAGCCCACTTGTGTTACATTGCTGTGCGTTGGGGGAGCGTTACAGGCTGCACTAACGTGTGCCTGTAACGTCCCTGTGTGGAAGCAGCCTAAAGGAATACTATCAATACCCAAGTGTTATAAAACAACAATGTACAAATAATGTCTAAGTAGCTGAGTAAATATTTTCCTATTTTTCATGTTAAATATCAGAGGAAAAAGCTTTAATTAACTGTGTGTAGGGTTTAGCTCTATTGGGACAAATAACTTGCAAAGGGGTGTCTGTAGTCTGATATGCAAAAAACAACACTGGCTGTGCATTGAAACAGAGTATTTTTCCCTGAAAGCCAAAGAAAAAAAAATATATATGAAAAGCTGTGCTGTCACAAACAATTAAAACAAGTTACATTTCCACTGCTTTCTTGCGGACAGCTTAGAAACATACAGCTTCTTCTGAGAGCTCTCTGACACACAGGGCTCGTTTCCACCATAGCGAATCCGCATGCGGCGCCGACATGCGGATTCGCTTGGTACATTGAAGTGGCCGGGGCTGTTTCCATATGTGCGGCGTGCGGGAGCGATTTGGCGGCGGGCCAAATCTGCACGACGGGACCCACAGAAATCGCCTGCGTCGGGAATCCATGCGAATCCCTGGGGGGCAATCCAGCCAGCGCTTCCTGAAAGAGGCAGAGCTTGCAGCTGCAGCTCTGCCTCTACGGATGTCAATCGCAGCGGATCGCTGGAGCATTATTGTGGGAAATTAGATCAATTCATACAGCAGGTAGTACGATTTCCCCTGGTCTGCCTTCAACTAGATCCACTTCAGTTACCTTATCTGTAGACTAAATATTCTTCTAATTGCTCTTCAATGTTAACACAATTGATATTTATAATTCAGTTTGCCTTAAATACTAATTCATTTTTATAAGTGACTCAAGTGTGATACTTCCAAAACCAGCTACAGTAACAGTACTGTTGCTATTAAAATTAGCTTGTTAAAGTGACACTGAAGCGAGAATAAATCTCGCTTCTTGTCTCATAGTCAGCAGGGACATGTGTGCCCCTGCTAAAACGCTGCTATCCCGCGGCTAAACGAGGGTCCCTGACCCCCCAACCCACCCCCTGCAAAATCAACGACCAACATGGTCGTAGATTTTGCTGCTCTTCAGACAGGGCTAACGGCTGCAGCCCTGCTCTATCAGTGGCGCATCGCTGCCTCTCCCCCCCCCCCCTCCCCCCCTCAGTGAAGGAAGACTGAGAGGGGCGGGGGAGAGGCGGAGATACGTGCTGACAGACGCGCGTGAGGCAGGGCTGCGGCGGTTAGCCCTGCCTTAATCCGGAAGAGGGGATGCGCTGCTCGGAGGAAATTTCGGGGGGTAAGGGACCCTCGTTTAGCCGCGGGACAGCGGTGTTTTAGCAGGGGCACACATGCCCCTGCTGACTATGAGGTCTGAAGCGAGATTTATTCTCGCTTCATACTCTCTTTAATACTTATTACACATCTTCCATGTTGTATCATCTTCTATACACTATGCATTGTTATTTCTATATCATTATGTGCATTTCATCTTATTTCTCTGTGCTGGTCATAGATGTCAATTTCTGTATTGAACATTTGTCAATAAAAACTGAAAAAAATATCAGAGTCCTTGAGTTCTTACATAGTGAAAGTCATTTCCCCTCATCCCTTGAAAGTCAACCCCTTCACCTATTCCGATCCAGAAAATGGTCCCCACATCCTAAGTGTCCGTAAAACATCTGTACAGCGCCACAGAACATGTCACTACTGTATATAAATAGTCATTGTAAGAGATGGCAGTAGAATAAATATTCACACGTATTCTTCACTAAACATGCCACATCACCATTAGTGGGAAAATGTTTTCTTTTATTGATTTAAAGAGACTCTGTAACAAAATGTTCAGCCTTAGTTCTTCTACCCTATAAGTTCCTTTGCCTGTGCTAATGTGCTCTGGCTTACTTCAGCTTTTCCTAATTGCACAGTGGCTGTGTTATCTCTGTTATATGATCTAATCTGTTTTCTTCTGTTGGCACAGTCAGTCGGGCTAAAGGTGCGTACACACATGCAACTATAGTCGTTTGAAACGATAGTTCCCCGATCGTTTCAAACGACGATAGTTTACAAAAAAAAGCAACCAACAATCATTAAGTCTAACGACAGACGAGCTAGATCGTTAAAAACGAACTATCTAGCTTGGCGGATTTTTACCAACGACGATCGTTTGCAAAAGTAGCACATCGCTGGAAACGGTCGTTCGTACTAGGCTTGACATGCGCATTTCGCTATTTCTCCATGAAACTTCTCATTTTGCTTTACGTGATGTAATGTTCGTTCTAACGATCAGATCGTTACACACATTTTAAAACTAACTTTACTTAGGTCGTTCTTTCATCAATTAAAAGTTCGTTCGTCGTTCTCAACGAGCGATCGTTGTCGCATGTGTGTACGTAGCATAAGGCTGGAATGTGTGGAATATGCAGGGCTGCTTTAGATAGATAGATAGATAGAAGCTATACACACCCCCTCCAGGCCCCCTGCAGGCTCTGTATGACTCACACACTGCTTATGTGAGCCTATCACAAGCTGGTTAGTTTGTTTGTAAACACTGCCTAAAACTGTTAATTACAAGCCAGGATTGCAACAGAGTGTGGCAGAAACAGCACAGAGGGGCCCAGGAGAACATAATGAATAGAATGGTATGCTTTTTGCTGTAAAAATTTTAGAGTACAGATTCTCTTTAATATAAATACAATGTGATATAGGGCCCAATATTCACAGATAGGCAGCACATCTATTAGAAAAAAAAGCCACCCATTTCAGGATGATTAGGCAGATCGCCAGGGGCCACAGAGGGCCAGGCCCATGTTTGACAAGGGAAACAATATATTTTGCAAATTGCACTTGTAAAATAAAAATAAACAAAAACTTGCCTGGGGCTTCCTCTGGCCCCATTTACTTCTTTGCCTCGCTCACTGTCCTTCCGGCCGGCTTAGTTTGTTTACAATCTTCACCAGGAGTGTGATGGGGGCTCGTGTCCAGCCTGCACATGCCCAGTACAACCCGACTGATGTAAATGGAGCCTATTACTGGTAAAAATTGTAAACGAATGGAACCGCGCGGCAGGACAGCGAGGGAGGCAACGGAGAACATGAGGCTGGAGAAAGCCCCAGGTAAGTATAAATGCTGCCATATGTGCCGTCTCAGGTTTACTCTAAGACACACCCCTAGTCACGCCTACCACTAAGAATCCACAAGCAAAAGCTGCAGTTTCATCATTGGTACCACATTTGTCCTTTCTATCATAATTAGTTTTCCCTTTATACTATCATCAGGATGGGAATAAAGTAAAATACATGAATTTTCCCTCTGAAAATGTGTTGATTTCCACAGATCTGTACCCAAGTCCTGGAAGAGGGACAAATTAAGAAAAGAGGGGGACAGAGGGATTGGGCTCCACTTGGAAATGGACGAATCAGATGCAGCTGTCCCTTCACAGATTTGCATGCAAATTTATGCAGCTTAAAAATGAACCAATTAAGTTCCACAAAGGTTTAAACTGATTGGTCCATTTTCAAGCTGCATACATTTGCATACAAAATGTACATAATCCTGCATGAACTCGGAAATATTTGCATCTCATTGATCATCTCTATCCAAAAGCTGTCAAAAAATGTAAATGAACTGAATATTCTGATTGCCCCTCCTTAATTGTTAGCGAGTTTCCAGTCATCCCAGCTTGCATACGGATCTGCGGATTGTATGAAGCCTGGAGCCGAGACTGTCAGATTCCATTCCGCACACAATCTGTATGCAATCTCATTGGCATCTGATCGGTCGCCTCTGAACAATGGGGATTTATCTGCCTCTGTGCAGCTGGATAACTCCAGAGAACCTGCTGTACTTTATTATGTACATGCTGCCTGTGGTAACTCTGCATCACAACCAAGAAAAGCGCACAATTCCAGAAACTTTATTTCTATAGAGACAATCGATTTTATTAGTTTGAATATTAGTTACCTTAAAGTACAGTAAAAATAAACTGTAAGACAGCATCACACATTGTCCCTACACTTTGCGATTGGGGGTTCCTTGCACAATTTTCCGTATTGCTGCAAAGTACACAGTAATTAAAAATGTGCACATATTGCATGGAATTTTAATGAAAACCGCTGCACCAACCAAACACAAACAAACACACTGCCAATCTCTCCATTGGTTATCAATTACCCAAAGGATCCAGTTTAAACTCCTCATGTTATCATACAAAGCTTTATACAAGGCTGTCACCTTCCTCATTAATCTCCAAATACCTTCCCACCTGCAACCTTCACTCCTCCCAGGAGACCTTCTTCTCTTCTAGTTTGGTCATCTCCTCTCATGCCCACCTTTAAGATTTCTCACGGGCGTCCGCACGTCGGGCAAATTGGGGCCGCTACTGTGGGATCCCTGTCACTACCTGAACTGGGGGGCCCTGTCACTACCTAAACTATCTAGGCCAGTCAGCCCAGCATCACCACCAGCCAACCAGCCCAGAATTGCTGCCAAAAGGCCACAGCATCACCACCAGTCAGGCCAGCATTTACTCCAACCAGCCAGGCCAGCCCAGCATCACAACCAGCCAGGCCAGCCCAGCATCACCGCCAGCCCAGCATCACTGCCAGCCAGGCCACAGCATCACTGCCAGGCCTTTCAGCCCACACATCATCCCTAAGCCAGCCAAAAACAGTATTGCCAGGCCAGCCAGGCACACCAGCCAGTAGAGGAGAATTCAGAAACCAGGTGAGAGGTGTTTAACATATTAACCTCCTTGCCGGTCCAATTCCCGCCGGCAAGGGGGCAGCGCAGCACTCTTATTTTTTTTTAAATCATGTAGCGAGCCCAGGGCTCACTACATGATAGCCGCTGAGCGGCGGCATCCCCCCACCCACTCCGATCGCCTCCGGCGATCAGAGTAAGCAGGAAATCCCGTTCAGAACGGGATTTCCTGCTGGGCTTCGCGGTCGCCATGGCGACGGGGCGGGATGACGTCATGGACGTCGGGACGTCAGAGGGAATCCCGATCCACCACCACCACTGTCCTAGTCTAATGTCCCACCATTGCTAAGTTCATGTAAATTTGGCTCCATCTGTGACCAGACCCACATTCTGGTCCATGACCACACACATTTTTTGCACTGCACCCCCAATCTTTGGCACGCTACGTGCCCTTCTCCTTTTTGATCCCCCCCCCTTCCCGTAAAATTTTCTACGGATGCGCATGCAGTCATCACCTCACCTTTGGAACTCTTTCCATAAGCTAGTCCATCATGCTCCGAGCCTGGAAACATTCAAACGTTCTCTCAAAACGTAACTGTTCAGACGAGCCTATAATTTGCTGTAGGTAGCATCGGAGGTTTACTGCCTCATCTGCTAATCCCGGTGTCTCCTTCCTTAATGTCTCCTCCCCACTACCCTCAAGATTGTAAGCTCACAAGGGCAGGTACTTGTATTGCTGGATGTCATGACAGTACAAAAACAAACATTGGGGAACAAATATACATGTTAATTCAAGTCACTGTACAATGTACAGCGCTACGGAAGATGTTGGCGCTATATAAATAATAATGGGCATCGGTGCCAGTCTCCTACTCTGCCACAGCCAACAAACCTCCATTACTCAGAGGCTGCTGGCAGATAATACCCAGCTGTGAAGTTACACGTTTAGCACATGCAGATGTTTTGTTAGTGACCTTGTCTGATCCCAGAACATCTCTCCCAGCTGTGATGAATATTAAAATGAGAACATGTCTTCCAATTTCACAAACAACTCAAATACAGCAGAATCTCTGCCCATCCATTCCACAGAGGAAATACTTTGTCACCTGCCAGGCATTTCTATTTCCACCGAAACGGCAGCAAGGTGATCAGCACTCGCCTTGCCAAGTGCTGGGTGAAGTTTGTGTGGTCTGTCTGTGTTTGGGTGGATTTCTTAATGATCACAGAAACAACGTGGTAGGTCACATGGCTGCCCACAGGTTGCCCTGAGACAATGGTGGGAACAAATGGGCTAATCCGATTACAACTGCCCCATTGTAAAATCCCATCTTTCATGACAAGGGGCCTATTCCCACCTCTGGCTCCCAGAAGGAGGTGGAGGTAAGTATACCCTGGTTCCCACTTCTGGCTCCCAGAAGTAGGTGGAGGTTAGTATACCCTGGTTCCCACCGCTGGCCCCCAGGAGGGGGTGGAGGCAAGTATACCCTGGTCCCCACTTCTGACCCCCTTAAGGAGGTGGAGATGTGGAGGTAAGTATACCCTTGTCTCCACCTCTGGCCCCTAGGAGGAGGTGGAGTTAAGTATACCCTGACCTGCGGAGAGACCTTGGGGAAGAAGGTCATCCCATTTTGGAATCCGAGAGCCACCTGTAATAAGACGATTGAGTACATCTGTCCCTCTTAGGGTTTATTCCCCTAAAGACGCAGCCCGAATCACTAAACCACGCACGTCTATAGGGATGTGGGAGCGCGCTGAAGAAAGATTCCCACAGCAGTGTGATCTGGCAATTGAAAAGATAAGCAGCATTTCCCCACCCCTCCCGCCTGCAGGAAAACGCTGCAGAGTCGTCCTGAATTCGGCCCTACAGACAA
Organism: Hyperolius riggenbachi; assembly: GCF_040937935.1. NCBI lineage: Eukaryota > Metazoa > Chordata > Amphibia > Anura > Hyperoliidae > Hyperolius > Hyperolius riggenbachi. Next base: position 169,590,399 of record NC_090657.1, read on the forward strand.
CAGGTCCTAACCCATTCCTGTGGAGCGTTACAGCGCACGTGAGACTTATGGGAGGAAAGGATTTATACTTCAGATGCAAAAGATGGTGGTAGGTTGGTCTGCAGTATGGATACAATCTAGCTATAGAACATGCGCCAGTGCGGCAATAGGCTCCTCCTCTTTGTAAACACTTCGTCAGCGTGCTCAAGCTGGCAGTAGTGGTAGATTGATCAATAGTTGAGAGAGAACAAAAGCAAAGAGAAGGCTGGCACTGCTGCAGCGGCTTAATTTATTGTAGCAATAGTTGGTATCAAACAGCTCATAACTTTGTGAAAAACGGCATATAAAAAGTTGGTACACATACCAGAGTGAGTGAGGAGGCGCTGTGGATGATGGTGGGTGCTGGGTACAGGATGCCCGACGGCCGTTTCTAATGCAACGGCGCTGCTACGGACCCTCCTCACTCATTCTGGTATGTGTACCAACTTTTAATATATAAATTTGCACAAAGTTAGGATACCGACTTTTGCCAGCCTTCTCTTTGCTTTTGTTCTCCCTCAACTATTGAAGGATTTATACTTACCTGGGGCTTCCTCCAGCCCCCTGTACTCCCTCTCACCCCCTCCAAGTCCTCCCAGTCCCCCCACTGTGCTGCTGTCAGTCCCTTAGTCTGATTTGGGTCAGTCACCGAGTCCTGCTCATGTATGGTCACCTGGATGCACTCCTGTGGTGCTCTGCGCATGCACAATTCATTAAGAATGTACCTGCACTTGCCCAGAAAGCTCCTGGCTACAGCACATGGGCGACAGCCCAGCTAGAAAGGAAAGTCACCTTTTTATTTTTGATATTTGTTTGAAAATAAGACATTTTTTTCTCTCTCCCCATAATCCAAGTCCATCCAATAATCTGTCTCACGACTATGGGGACACCCGATCGCTGTGATAGGCTGACTGGGGGAGGAGAGGAGGGAATAATAATAATAAAAAATACACAATTGTATAAAAAAAATATTTGAAATAAATAAATAAACATTGGGTTAGCGATCAGGCTCCACCAACAGAAAGCTCTGTTGGTGGGGAGAAAAGGGGGGGGGTCACTTGTGTGCTGAGTTGTGCGGACCTGCAGATAGGTCTTAAACCTCAGTGGCCCAACTAGGAAAAAATGGCCTGGTCACGGGGGGGGGGGGGGGGGGGTGTTGGGTTTAACACCGTGGTCCTCAAGAGGTTAAATGAAACCTTCAACTAGAGGAAGTATGAGAGTCAGAAAACATTCAGCACAGCAGCCTGACTCTCGGATACTATCAAATCAGAGAACAATGGCCGCCTGCACGTTCCCATCACTGCAGGTGTCCAGGAAATGTTTTTTAAACATTTTTCATTGGTTGTTTATCAGTCATTTGTGTTTTGTCTTTAATATGTTGAGCAAATACTCATATGGACGACATGCCCAGAATAAATGGATTAAAAACAGGCTTTGTACCGACGCCGCACACGCCTATACCACGGAGATCAAAAGGTGGCCAAGAAAATTCTGTGTACTAAATTCATGCAGGATTTAAAAGAATGATTTATTTCCAGTTTCTACAGGAGGCCAAAATATTATCCAGAAGTTCACAGAGACCTCATAAATATTCAGGACAGCGTCTGTTCCTTGGGAGTGCATAGTGTACCGCCACACACACACACACACACACACACACACACACACACACACACACACACACACACACACACACACACACACACACACACAGCGTCCCAGCCACACGCATTATAGGATGTCCTCATCTCAGCCACACAGGTTTCATCAGGCCACCGCAGCAGCCACAAGGCATGGGTCGTCAAACTCCATACATGTTGGGGGTGGATTTACTGAGGTTGCAGAACCTAATTAATCAGCAAACTTGTGCTGAAGTTTTGCAACATTGCTCAGTAGGAATAGCCAATGAGAGGCCACAAACTCCAGCTCATGCAAACTTTACACACTTGCCAAATCAAGGAACCGCTTCGATCCTAAGAGCTCTGTCAGTGTGGTTCACATCAGACAACTGGAGGAGTCTATGGAGGAGGCATACAGGGAAAAAAATAGAACCTCTAAAGTCTGGTCCATCAGTTAATATTCATGGGCTGTACGGATTTTAGAGACCTGGGAAATAATAATTTAAAACAATAAAGGCTGACACAAGAAGTAAATGAGCTTGAAAATGGCTAATGGGGAACATACTGTAGATGATCTCAATTTTCTCATTTACCCACATTTCACATGACTTGAATAAAGACTTCCTAAAGTCCACCAGCAGATGCCTCTACTCTAAGGCTGGGTCCACACTAGACCCGGTTGCAGGATGGACACTGCAGTCCGGATCAGGGGAAGTACCCACCGTACTGCAAACTGATGAAAGTGCATCAGTTTTGTATCAGTTTCCGTTCAGGTTTTTCCCTGACAGAAAACGTCTCTATCATTAGGAAGGAGTGGGAGGATTTTTTGGGCCAATCATAAAGCTCAGGCTATCCGTTTTCACATCCGTTTTTTGCCTGTGGAGCTGGAGATGCGTTTTCTCATTGCTTTCACTACCCCTGCGTGTATCCGTGGTCCTGATCCGTTGCGTGAAAATGCAGCAGGTCCGGACCTTCCGTTCAGGTTTTGAAAACGGATCCCCGCAAACGCAGACGGATCCGTTTTTTACTTGGGTGAGGCTGGCTGCTATTTTAAACATTAGTATCCGGGACTCCGTTTTTCATCAGGTTTGAAAAACGCAGCCACGGATACGTTTCCAGACCTAGTGTGGACGCAGCGTAAAGCCATGTACACATTTCTATTCAATTTCCATTGCCTGCAAGGATCAGGACTTAATCAGTCAGGTCACAGTACAGGAATGCGTTCTGGTACTATGGAGGGGGACAGAGGGATAACACACCGCAGTCTACGACTGTGTGGGAGGGGTCTAAAGGGGGAACAATGCCGGCCTGTACTCGACCGAAACGATCCTGCAGGCCAGACTTTTTGCCAGTATGTCAGAGAGGGTTGGAGGCTGCCACTCACAAACTATCTTGTCGGTAGAGGTGGCCCAGAAAGACAACATTGGTCGATAATTTAAGGTGTGTACAAGGCTTACATTTTGGCAAATTTGCTTGGCCATTCCAGACCAGTTGACCTTAGTTGAAAAGTCATGCTGAGCATCATTGGGGGGAAAAAGCGGTCAAATGCAAAAGTCACAACGTGAACGGACGTGTCTGCGCATGAGCCACTAAGCATATTAGGAAAGCCCCTTCAAGGAGCCTTGTTAAAACTACTAAGAAAACATGTTTTTCTGCCTGTGTTCCACAAAGTTCCTCAAACATTTGTCGCCCTCCCCCTGTTGCATTGCCGATTCTAGTTGCTGTAGTCACTTGCCAAAACCAGGATAGCCAACCTCATTTTTTTCCCATTTGACGTCTAAGAGTGTTCATATTAAGGATCTAATGAATCCCACATTTTAGGGACTGTGCCTGCAGTTACGCTTCAAGATTCCTGTCTTATTTATTCCTTGAAGTTCACATGCTACCAAGCTATGAATGACAGATCAGTATAAACCAATAAAAGGTTGAAGACGATAGAGACACATGTTCACACGTTACAGGCTGCAGAACGATAAAGCAGTAGAGTGTTCCTCACATGTTTTACAGCTCCGCATAAATTCCCATCATACGGACAGACTTAAGCCCAGAAAAATTAAATTCCACACTATAATCCCAGTCATCAGAGCAGAATTACTCTTGTGCTTTGATCAGCGATGAAAGGCGTCTTAACCCTTATCCAGCAAGGTGGCACGAAGATAAATGCGGAGGTATTTCCAGAGGAAAGCTACAGAATTTAGTGCCAATAAAAAGACAGAATTTAGTGTAGAACAGAGAATATGATCCAAAAGACAAACTGTGAAACACGTGTGGTTAAATGCTGCATTAATGACGTATTTATGCTTGAAAAAAAAATCTGTTTTCCGTTTTGATGTTGCATGCACATAGCTATCATGTACCACCAGCCTGCAAACTAACAGGATGTGAGCCCGATGAAGGCTGCAAGGCCGAAAGCTTGCTTATTCTTATTCATTTTTAGTTAGCGAATAAATGGTATCATCCTAATATAAAACTTCTTGCTTTTACTGATGGCTAACACGGTACAATACCCTACTGCATTAACCTCCTGAGCGGTATGGACGAGCTCAGCTCGTCCATCCCCGCCGGAGGCTGCCGCTCAGGCCCTGCTGGGCCGATTTTCCTCAAATAAAAAAAAAAAGCACACACAGCCGACACTTTGCCAGCCGCGTGTGCTGCCTGATCGCCGCCGCTCTGCGGCGATCCGCCGCAAGCAGCGGCGAAAGAGGGTCCCCCCAGCCGCCCGAGCCCTGCGCAGCCGGACCAATCAGTTCCGGCCAGCGCTAAGGGCTGGATTGGAGGCGGCTGACGTCAGGACGTCGGCTGACGTCCATGACGTCACTCCGCTCAAGGAAGGCTGCTCATTGCAGCCTTCCTTGTTACTTATGCTTGCCAGGGGCGATCAGAAGAACGCCTCCGGAGCGCCCTCTATTGGGCTTTCATGCAGCCAACTTTCAGTTGGCTGCATGAAATAGATTTCTTTTTATAAAAAAAAAACCCTCCTGCAGCCTCCCTGGCGATCTCAATAAAACGCCGGGGAGGTTAAAGAAGTCTTCATCTTCTGGCAAGTCGAATCCATAAAATTACTGGGATTAGGAGAACAAAAAAGACACAGGAATAACGGGAGCCCAAACTAGTGTAGTACGGTCAACTCTCTGCTCCCTCCAAACTCAGATCCACAGGTCCTATCAAGAGCCCAGATAAAGCACACCACAGCCAAGAGCAAATAGGACTATGTAGATAAATGTAGGAGTTAAATAAAAAACAGTCACTAAAGTTGACCATATACCAGTCCCTACAGAGAGAATATAAAATGACCTCATACCTGGAAAATCTACTAAACTCTCAAGAGAGAAAAGCCCTGAGTGCTCACAACCTGGAAATTAAGTCTGGGAGACACAGACAGACATACAAACCCAGGGAGAATAGATTATGTCAACACTGAGCAGAAGACTCTCTAGGATGAGAATTACTTCCTGCTGCACGGACCCAAATATACCTCAACTAGGGAAACCTTCTTCAAGAAAATGATGGAACTATTTCCAGACGTTAACTTAAAGGATGGGAGAAAACTCAACCCTGCGGGTCCAATAGCTTTAAGGGATATTATCCTCGCACTTTGATTGGCCCAATAGACTGCCTGTCACTTGACAGGAAACGTGACAGTCAGCCTATTGGGCCAAAGTGCCGGGATAATGTCCTTTAAAGTGATTGGGCCCTCAGGGGCTCAGAGAAGGACGAATGGAGCTCTCGTCACAGCTAATTAGCAGACATAAGTTCATAGCACTCGCTATGCTACCCTGATATGGCATGTTAACTCTGATAAGGCATGTTAACTCTGATAAGGCATGTTAACTCTGATAAGGCTATTTGTTATAGTGAATCAACCACTATGTCACAGCATGCCACAGACTGAGAGGAGCAAAAATGAACTGTAAACCTAAAAATGTCCACGACCTGCTAACACACTGTACACCTACCTCGCCCCATGTCCCCATTCCCCCCACTTTAGCAATGTCTGCATGAATCTTGGTCATACCAATAAAGCCATCTTTGATTTGATTTGGTCAGATGTAAGCAGAAGATGTAAATTCAGTAGGTGGTATGCTCACACATCTGGGTTGCTGTACCAAGCAACCACTACTCAGAGCATGTGGGGAAGTACTGTCTCCACATGTTCCCGGTTGTCCTTGGTTGAAAGAACCAACTGAGCATTATGGGGGAAACAAGCTGTCAAATGCAAAAGTCATGACATAAATGCACGTGTCTGCACATAAACCACCATCCATATTAGTAAAACCCCTTCAAGGAGCCTTGCTAAAACTACTAAATAAAAAACTAGTTTATCTGCCAGTGTTTCACAATGTTCCTCAAACATCTGTCGGCCTTCCCTGTTACGTTGCTGATTTTAGTTGCTGTAGTCACTTGCCAAAACCACCATCCAAGCTCAGCCTTGTAGTGAAGATCCAGCCCAGCATTGTTCCTACAGGAATATCATAGCCAAAGGAACCCCCTGCTACTCTGGTGTTGCATGCTGCATAAATGATCTCAAGATAGACCATCTCTAATGAAGATCTAGCAGCATGAAGGTCCATGAGATGCCCATAACTTTATGCAGCTTGGGACTGGACCAACTGAAATCAGCAGTTCATACATTTGATGGCTCAATTCCAAGCGGCCTACAATATACATTAAATTAGCCTGTGTGCCATAATTATTAGCATCTCAATGAACAGCTGTAATCTTCACAGGTAGATACATGAGGACAAAGGGGAGTGTCCTCTGTGAATTTAAGATAAATCAATTACAAGAGTTTGTCAGAAGAAAGTGTTTGCAGCCAGATATTCCCCTTTCTGTTTCCAGGAAAAAGAAAAACGGGAGAATTTGATCTAATAAAAGCAATTAAATCAGATCCTTTACATTCCACAGAACAAGGCCAATCATGTCCAGAAGCTATAATGCTGCTCACGATGCAACAAATTTGCCAGGGAAACATCACTTTAACAAGGCCCAGTTCTATGGAAAGACCACAAACTCAAAATGGCCCCAAGGCCAAGATGTGAAGGGCCCTGCATCTAATATGTATTTACATTCATAGACAAGTGCAAAATCAATAAGCCGGAAGCCCTTTCCATCTTCTTCACCGTGAAATTGTATGGCAGTAAAGGGTCAGTGTGGCAGACAGAGTCGATTCTGGTGGCCCGGAGGTTTCGGATCACTCATTGTCCCTCAGAGTCAAATTCTTCACATGCTTTCTCCCTACACACTCCACAAGCTTCATTTTCATTATCAGTTTTATACTACACTCTAAACATGACAAAGTTGTAGTAAAATTAGTTATAGGCTTGTACTTCTAAGGGCTGGGGCTCTGAAGTGTACTTTGTATGGGGACCACAAGGTTTTGGCGGATAATGGTGGCCCGCACAGAATGCACAGGGCCACAGCTCAGTTCTCAGTATCTGGTTATGTTTGTGGAGCAGAATGCACAGGCCACAGCTCAGTTCTCAGTGTCTGGTTCGGTTTGTGGAGTAGAATGCACAGGCTCAGCTCAGTTCTCAATATCTGGTTATGCTTATGGACCAGAATGCACAGCTCAGTTCTCAGTGTCAGTTCTCAGTGTCTGGTTCTGTTTGTGGAGCAGAATGCACAGGCCACAGGTCAGTTCTCATGGTCTGGTTCTGTTTGTGGAGCAGAATGCACAGGCCACAGCTCAGTTTTCAGTATCTGGTTATGTTTATGGACCAGAATGCACAGGCCACAGCTCAGTTCTCAGTTTCTGGTTCTGTTTGTGGACCTGCATGGATAGCCTTTGTTCAGAAATAAATTCTACCGAAGAGACTGAAATTACCTGTAAAGACAATTTATCTCACTCTAAAATCTTATAGACTGCTTCAGAGCAAAAACATATGCGATTTTCCTACCCATACTGGTAAGGTGATCCATAACCACTTGTATCATCGTCATAACCAATATTCCAGGCAGAAGTTCACCTGAGATGCTGACCCGGGCTCAGGTTTCCACTCGTGGGCATGTAGCTCTGACTGATGAAGGTATAGAATGAACTGTCAACATTAGTGAAGAATTGTTCCGTTTCACCTCCCTACCATAAGTCCTCCTGAGAAGAACAGAGACTTGACAGCTGAGGTGACCTGTGACATCGGCACGGGAAACTGCAAAAATATATACATTAGGAGAACGTAAAGTTATTTGACTCAGGGTTGTTAACACACAGACCTTTATTGAGATGTAATCCTAACAGCGTGGGAGGTACAAATTCTGGACATTCTGAGAGCACATTGGTTCCCACTTATACTGTGTCTACAACTGTAACTGCTTTCTAAACAACAGAAAATAAGTACGCCAGGCAAGAGTCTCACTTGGGATTTAAAGGTTCACACAATATCAGAATTTGACAGTTTGAATGTTTTCCTTGTGTTTCCAGGGTTTCCACCAAGTAGCCAGATTTCTTTACACAACCTAAAAAAACATTGTGGAGGATAACTGGCTTCCACAATAATGGCTAGTCCTAGAATGTCATGGATATGGCAATGACATAACAATGGACGTCAGACTGCAGGTCTCTTTGAGAGACAAGAAGTGCTATAGAAGCATCTTGCACTGTGGCTGGTCTTGAAGGTTAGTTTGTGGTGATTGGGACATGTCAGTATTATAGACACAGTACTGAAGGTTAGGTTGTGGTGGTTGGGACATGTCAGTATTATAGACACAGTACTGGAGGTTAGGTTGTGGTGGTTGGGACATGTCAGTATTATAGACACAGTACTGAAGGTTAGGTTGTGGTGGTTGGGACATGTCAGTATTATAGACACAGTACTGGAGGTTAGGTTGTGGTGGTTGGGACATGTCAGTATTATAGACACAGTACTGGAGGTTAGGTTGTGGTGGTTGGGACATGTCAGTATTATAGACACAGTACTGGAGGTTAGGTTGTGGTGGTTGGGACATGTCAGTATTATAGACACAGTACTGGAGGTTAGGTTGTGGTGGTTGGGACATGTCAGTATTATAGACACAGTACTGAAGGTTAGGTTGTGGTGGTTGGGACATGTCAGTATTATAGACACAGTACTGGAGGTTAGGTTGTGGTGGTTGGGACATGTCAGTATTATAGACACCGTACTGGAGGTTAGGTTGTGGCAGTTGAGTCAGGTCAGTGTTATACATACAGTTCTGTAGGGGGTGTACGGCTTGCACTGTGTCTGGCCTTGGAGGTTAGGTTGTGGTTGTTCTAGTAACAGTACTGGAGGAGACACCAGTATTAGGTTTGCACTGGAACCCTCAGCTCTCACTGGCTGGATGCTTTGATTTCAGTGTCCTCATAATCTCACCTCTCTTCAGGAAGATTCAGTAGCATTCTCCACCTTTACATTCCTCCATAATTAATAGTTTAGCAGCTCCATTTAATTACGGATGGGCCTGAGGAGTTTTCACACTTCTGCGAGTGTGAGCTGTGAAAACAGATCATTGCCTGCAGCGATACAAAGAGATGCATAATAATGAGGAATGTTTTCTTCACGTAGAGACGCTTGCAGCCCAGCGAAAGACCAGCAGCTACAGCTTGGTCATGATCACCACCAGGCGGCCGAGGTCACACATTACATCATCTGTCCATCTGCATGAAAATCTGGAAAACCTGCCCTGCTGGAGGGATCTCACCATCCAATCTGGTTACAGTCAGTGCTCCACATCAAACTTAACATCCTCCACACTCTCTGACCCCGGGAGGATAAACACTCACCGAGTTGGCTAGACTTAAAGAGAAACCATAACCAAGAATTGAACTTCATCCCAATCAGTAGCCGATATCCCCTTTCCCATGAGAAAGGTTTTCCTTTTCCCAAATGGATCATCAGGGGGTTCTGTATGGCTGATATTGTGGTGAAACCTCTCTCACAGTGCGATGTCAGGCCCATGGTCCTGACAGTTTCCTCTCTGTGAACCTCATTGCATTGTGGGAAATAGCAGCTGTTTACAGCTGGGTCCAACTGCCAAAAAAGCAAGCAGCAGCTACTTCCACTGATATCACCTGCCAGCAGTAAAAATGTCCCCATGTGATAAATGTCAGAATGTAAATCGGAGAGAAAATATTTTACAATGAGCAAATACTGACTGGGGGTACAGACAGGTAATGTATACTGCAATGGGCACCAGTAGGGGACATATTGCACATTTGGGGGAACAGCAATGGGGTTTTGCCGCATTCATTGTTCATCCAGATATAGCTAGTTACCGCCCTGCACACGATCGACCACCACAGCCAGATATCTTGCAGCATGTCCGATCGACATGCTTAGCCCGAAATTGGTTGCATCATTGATAATAATAATCAGATGGCCAATCAGCCGCCAAGTCGATAGATGTATGAGCATCTTAAGTTTACAGTATTCAGCAGCTCAACTGGGGCATTACATAGGCTCATCCCTCTTGCCTTCACGGTTTCCCAGATGGATGGATAAATACGCCACAGCTGTGTGGATAGCCCCAATCTGCAGTCACACTGTTCAGTGTCAGCTCCCCACCTCCTTCGATATATCTTCTCACTTTAATTATATCCAACGGCATTGATATGGCAAAAACCTAGATAACAAAAATGACTTATTCCGAAAAAGGTTTATGTGAGCATTCACAGTACTCTGAAAAGTGCTCTTCCAGGCTGACCATCAGGTTGCAGACTCTTCCCACCTCCCTGTCGCTATCAGTCAGGATCCTCCCTACCGGTTTTGTCAGCACTTGGGAGGGGAAAAACTTGTAACAACAACTTGTAATGGAATGTAAAGCATTTTCAAATGATTATTTCATAGAGTTCAGGCCCAGAAAGATGTTTAATTACGATTGCCCAGAAAGATCAGTGTTGATCGTTTCAGGGTTCCAGTCTGTTCTATTCTATGGAGGGGGAACAACAAGCTCAGGACTAGCAGGAGGAACCAAAGAACATCCAATCGAGCTTGAAAAAAAAAAGTGGGGCACCACTCCTTTAAAAATCCCTTTATTCCGGTGGGGGAAACAGCAGGTACATGCAGTGGGGGTATCAAGTTCCTGACAGCTGTTTCGCTGGTCTAAACCAGCTTCTTCAGAGGCAGTATGATACTGCCTCTGAAGAAGCTGGTTTAGACCAGCGAAACAGCTGTCAGGCACTTGATACCCCCACTGCATGTACCTGCTGTTTCCCCCACCGGAATAAAGGGATTTTTAAAGGAGTGGTGCCCCGCTTTTTTTCTTCAAGCTCGATTGGATGGTCTATTTTTCTGGATGAGCACGCTCTGTATCCTGGTCCCAGTCCTGGTGTGTCTGCCCTGCTACATTTGGTGCCAGGTATCGTTGTTTCTCTTTGTATTGGAACCAAAGAATAGTGGTCAATTCTGTTGAGCCCCAAGTTAGTGATATTAGGTCATGAGCATTATTGCACGATTGAATTTTTTTAATTTCCTGGCTGGGTTTGCCATGATGACTTCCTGTGTTAATGTCACATGCAGCTTGGCTGGACTAAAGAGTCCAAACTCCTCCCCATGATCCACAGGAGGTAGTCAGGGAGGAACTGGAAGGGGAGACCAGCCAGTCTTTTACTATGAATACAGATGACCCCACCCACACAAGGGAGCAGGGGAAGGGGGTGGGTGTGGTCAGATGATCACTCTGTGCTGGGGAGGTAACTCACACACTGCTGGAAGAACTGTGCTTTGAGCAAAAATATTTGTCACATGACCAAGTTTTCTAAACAGAATTACTGTGGATCAGCTGCATAAAATATGTAAATTGCATAACTACTGGCTGTCGTAGTCTCCTATGTGCCAAGTCCCGAAGGGTGAACTTGGGGCAGACAGATGAGCCCCAAACTGCAATGAGTACGGGAGACAGACGGCTCATCCCGGGACAGAGGACCTTATGAGACATTACCAGGATTAGCGCTATGTAAATACACTGCAGGAGGACTGAGCATCTATTACTGGACAGAAACAGATGTAATTACAGCCTCTAATAAGCTAAATATTTGTCCGCCTGTGTTCAGCCAGCCGTCGGCTCACACGCCAGTTCCAATCCATTCCCTGCAACGCAGAGTGATTTGTTTTATTTATAACTGCTCCCGGCAGATGCGTGCGAGTTTCTTGGCTCATAGGACTCCAGCCTTTACTCCTGGCCGGCGATGTGAACAGCTTTCACCAAACATGGAACCACATTGTTTTTATACAGGGCCAAACCTCTTGCCTAACTATTATGCATGCTGATGTATTGTATAATGGTCACATGTATTGAGCTGTACAGGGAGTTCTCCCCCCCCCCTTTTTTCTTGATTACATGTGCAAATATTATAAGCGCACGACACGCATATTGCGTAACACATGAAACACGTGTGAGGATTAATAACATTTCAGATCCATTTACTTTTTCTAACCGTAGGCAAGTTCTGGTTTAAATACAACAGAGGGGACGCATGCGCGGCGCACTAGCGGAAGGATGTCTTCTGCGTGAGCTCCGTGACTGAGCTGAGCAAATGGGCATATAATAGCCAACAAAGGAGCCAGAGCCTGCTATTTTCTGCTGGAACCGATGCCTGACAAGCACAGGAAAAGGAAAAAGCACCCTCGGTCCCATTCCCAGACAGCTAAGAGGATCTTACAAGAAGTATTCAAGAAACCTCGTTCCAAGATGGCGTCCATGGCGGAGAAGGCCTCCACTTCCTCTGAGCGCGAAATCAGCCCGCCTAGACAGGACTTGCCTTCACCCTCGGACACCAGAAAAAGATCACGCGAGGATGACGAGCTATTCCACTCCATCCAAAAGCTCTTTCGAGCTGAACTATCCGCCGCAGTCGAAAACTTCTCGGCGCAGATCCGCGACATAGGTACCCGTTTAGAAGTACTGGAAAACAAGTACGACAGCATCTCGGACGCCCTCGCAGACGACAAAAAACAGCTTTTGAAACACGACGAACGGTTCGAAACGCTCGAATCCAGGCTAGAGGATTTCGAGAACCGAGCTCGGAGGTCCAACTTCAGGATCCGAGGCCTGCCAGAATCGGTAACAGATCTTAAGACTGCGGCACTCAACATCTTTTCCGCCATGATCCCACAATTGGATACCTCGCAGTTTAGGATGGATCGTATACACAGGGCCCTGGCCAAACCACCGAACCCAACACTCCCAAGGGATGTGATCCTCAAAATGCATTACGCCGACGTTCGAGACCAACTCCTCGCAGAAGCCAGGAACCTGGAATCACTCCCCGGAGTGGCAGAGTCGGTCCACCTGTTTGCGGATCTTTCCCCTATCACACTACAGAAGCGTAGAGCCCTACGACGCATCACCCTTACACTCCTTCGCGAGAAGATTGGATACCGATGGGGTTTTCCATTCCGGCTTCTCTTCACACTCAATGGTCGGGCCTACGCGGTGAAAACCGTACAAGAAGGGAAAGAGATCCTCCAAGAGGAAAACATCCATCTCGAGGAGGTCGAGGCCTCGCTACCACAAAGGCCGCCCAGACAGCCAAGAACCTGGTCGACAGTGGGACGCGCTCGCACGAACCCACAGTCATCTTCCCAAGATGCCTAAGGAACGATGAGTATTCTCTAACTTACTTCTGAATTGAATCTATGCAGCACTACTCTAAACTGTTTCTGCCCTCACCTCACTATTTTACGAACTCTGGGCCCCAAATATACTGAGGCCTATCATAGGCCTACCCGCGTAGCTTCAGCCTCGCTTGACTGGCTCTATGATCCGCTCGAATGGGCCTAACAACGAGGGCTTTGTCACTCATGCAGCTCTATTTCTGGCCACTCAAGCTTTACTAAGCCACGTTGGCTCAAAAACTGTCGTTTTTCTACTGAGACTTTGATATACCCCACTTAATTTTAATACCCAACAGACGAAAACTATGGGCAGTTAAACCATCACACTGTATACAGAACGTAAACTCTTTAATCTCGTAACTCGACCCAAATGAGTAATTTTCACCCCAGCGCGCCATCCTGGGCCGATCGGCAGCCATACAGGTGGGCGCGCTGTTATCTCATCTACCTTTACCCGAACTGAACCACGGAATCCGCGAGTCCCTATACCAGAACCCACAGCTTAAACTACATACGTCCTCCAATGGAGGGATTTATGCCTCAACGCACCATCCTGGGCCGATCGGAAGCCGTGCAGGCGGGTGCGCTGATGCACTCTATCCACTGATTCTTTATGGGACCAAGCTACGTAAGGGGTATTAGGCTGGACGCCACAACACCCGATGTTGGAATTAATATTATGCACATTGTATGATAATTTGTGATAAATGTACCGATTTTACAATTTATTTGGGGCCGATCCACAACCTGGATACACGCTATTGATGCCCTGGGCTGCGATCCCAGGTCAAGACCCCGTCATGCAGAAAGTCTCCCCCCATTATTCGTAGGGGAAGGTGCACAGCATGGCGGTCCCCTTAAACCTCTCCCCATAAGAAGCCACCTGGGATCGCAGTCCATGACAACGTTCCAAAACCCCGGAAAAGCATCTGTTGCCGGGGGTGGGTCGGAGCTGGCCTTAGGCCCGAATATGGAGGTGGGCTCTGCCATGCCGAGGGACCCCCCGTTTTAGGTGGGGACATACGGCATGGTGGCCCCCACTATCCCTCATGTTTCTAGCTAAGGAGCCACGGGCCGGCCGATACCACCCCTGACAGCCTCCATACAGATATCCAGACTACTCAATTGAACCGATCAATAACGAGTACCACCTTTACCAATACACAGCAGGTCTTATAGATAATGCCTCACAAACAAGAGAGGGCCTGCTGTGTCCAGGGCTCCCATGATACGAGGGGTCCCCTGTCACAGCACTAACTCCGGACTGTTATACTTGAACAACCTCCCACTGTTAACCTGACAGGCAGAGGGTCACCCTCTGATATTACCTTGTTAGATCCCTTATAAAAATATATACGAGCGGCCATTCACCTGTCACGACCTAGCAAACCAAATGATGATATAACTGTCACAAGAGCCCCACTGGCCGTGAACACGCAAAACCGTCCGATCCGATTCTAGCACACAGATTGAGAGCTATGGACGCAATCTGCGTAGAATTGGCGGAGTTTGAGCGTCACGACGCAGTAGGGAGCCTGTGAGGTTACGAAAATACACTTTTACTCCAACCCAGGGGTAGATTTGCCACCATCTCTGTTTTCTATCAGCCCAGAGATAACTGCTAACTGGCTATAGACCTGTGAAACAAACAACCGGTTAAAACTGTGCAATTCCTATCTATCTATCAAAACAGTAGCGTCCCTTCGGAAGTTTAGGTCTCGTCTGTGTATACTGAATAGAAGGTTTTACTGAGAGGTAAAGACCTTTTAAAAAGCCTTTATTTGTTACAATATAAATAATTAATATATACAGACAATCGTGAACAATTAAACGATGAGAGACAGTGATAACACAGTACATAAAAGAAAAAGGGATAAAAAGAACGAATACTTATGATTCTGTGGAAAGTCCGTTCGGGAAAAGACAAAGTTCCTTTGTTGCAGTTAGTTCGCAATATGGCCGAACCACATGGCCGTTGCTCCGCCTGCAAGATGGCCACTGCTATTTCCCCAAGCAGTGGCAGTCTTTTCGGTATGATGGAAAGTGGGGGAATTGGCTGGGGGTCCTCATGCAATCAGTTTTGAGCACTGGCATTTCTGGGCGGAGTCTCAAGCTCAGCCCAGGGGCGTGTCAGGCAGTGAGTTCTCAGGGGAGGAACTTCCAGCCATCCACAAAATATGTCCAATTTCATACCCCGCCGGGGTTTTGTCGCACATGCAAACCGATTTCATATTCAGATTGGGCTGAGAATACACGTTCATAGGACATCAAACTTGCAATATTTGGGGCGCACGGGGACCCCATTATTCATATCTCAGCCCCTGCTCGGGTTACCTGGCTATGTCTAGTATCACCATATTCTACAGAATTAGGGAAACAAAATTATGTAATTTTCATATTCCTCCCATGGATGGTATTTGCAAAATGTGACAAAGTTATCAACACCATGCATTCCATACTCAGTTTAGTCGGTGCCGTCAAGACTGGGAGGAATGTAGGTGTCAATAGACCTCATGCTGTGCTAGCTTCCCCTGTTGAATAGACTCTGTTGGTATTTCAGCTCTGCCCAATTAGCACATTAGTGTCACCAGAGCTTTTCCGGGAGCCTTAACAGGATTTCTTGCTAAACCAGGTTGCTTTAGCCATATG
The DNA here is from genome assembly GCF_040937935.1 of Hyperolius riggenbachi. Classification (NCBI taxonomy): domain Eukaryota; kingdom Metazoa; phylum Chordata; class Amphibia; order Anura; family Hyperoliidae; genus Hyperolius; species Hyperolius riggenbachi. The sequence continues at coordinate 169,606,252 of NC_090657.1, forward strand.
CTAACGCAGGCCCATTCAGCCCTCATGGCAAAAGGGGGGGGGGGGAAGGCAGGAAGGAAAAACTTCTATTTTAAAAATAAAGAATGTCAGTTTTCCGATCACGGTTGCGATCGGACAATCGGCCGCGAATCCTCGGACGACTGGGCGTCGCCCGGCGTCACACCTCCCCCTTCCCGAGCTCTGCTCAGGGAGGTGTCAACAGGACGCCTTCCGTAGCAGCTATTGGCGCTGTTGGGTCGGGTTCCCCCTGACACCGCGACAGCCCATCAGCGTTTTGGTGTCGGCTGCCTGCTTTGTGTTGGATCGTAAAGTCGTACTGCTGCAATGACAGGCTCCACCGTAGGAGCTTGCCGTTGGTTCCAGCAGTACGGTTTAGCCAACTCAGGGGATTGTGATCAGTGACGATCGTGAAGGAGCGGCCGTACAGATACGACTGCAGTTTCTGTAGGGCCCACACGATCGCCAGGCACTCCTTTTCAGTTGTGGAGTAGGCTACCTCTCGGGGCAGGAGCTTCCGGCTCAGGTAGAGGATAGGGTGTTCATCCCCCTTTCCATCCACCTGGCTGAGGACTGCGCCGAGACCGTAGTCAGAGGCATCGGTTTGCACCACAAACCGACGACTGAAGTCTGGGGCCTGAAGCACAGGGGCGCTTGCGAGGGCCTGCTTCAAGGCCTGGAAGGCATTCTCGCAAGCGGGGGTCCAGCTAACAACCTTGGGGTGCTTCTTGCTAGTGGCATCGGTCAGGGGCTTCGCCAGTGTACTATAGGCGGGAACAAATTTCCTATAGTAGCCGGCGGTCCCCAGGAACGCCTGGACCTGCTTTTTCGTGATAGGTCGAGGCCATGCCAGGATGGCGTCCACCTTTCCCGTGTCAGGTTTCAGGGTGTTACCCCCCACCCGGTGACCTAAGTACTGCACCTCGGTCATGCCAATCTGACACTTACTCGGTTTAACCGTCAGATTGGCCATGGCCAGCCTCTCTAGTACCTGGGACAGGTGTTTGAGGTATTCTTCCCAGGTGGGGCTGAACACCGCAATGTCATCCAGATACGCTACAGCGAACCCTTGCATTCCCTCTAGCAGGTCGTTCACGGCCCGCTGAAACGTGGCGGGGGCGTTCTTCATCCCAAAGGGCATCATCGTGAACTCGAAGAGGCCGAAAGGGGTGATGAAGGCCGACTTTTGCCTCGCGTCAGGTGCAAGTGGTATCTGCCAATACCCCCGGCTCAGATCCATGATTGATAGGTACCTGGCTGATGCCAGTGTATCTAGCAGCTCATCAATGCGAGGCATGGGGTAGGCGTCTGTAGTGGTGATGGCGTTCAGTTTCCGGTAGTCTACGCAGAACCGAGTTGTCTGGTCCTTCTTGGGGACCAGGACAACAGGGGCTGCCCAGGCACTACTGGACTTTTGAACCACCCCTAACTCCAGCATCTCCCTCACCTCCTTCTGCATGTCCGCCTGTACCTCGGGAGAGACACGGTAAGCGGATTGCCTGATGGGGGGATGGGTACCTGTATCTACCCCATGCACCGCCATACTGGTCCGCCCCGGGATACCGGAGAAGGTGTGCTGGTACTGGCCCAGCACCTTCTGTAACTGCTCTTGCTGGGCTGAGGCGAGCTGTGGATTGACGTTTAGGTCGCCGTCCACATCTCGTACGTCAGCCAGCAGGTCTAACAGGGGGTCTGCCTCTCCCTGCTCTAACCGGCTGCACACTGGCAGCGCATACTGGGTCCTGTCATGGTGGGCCTTCAGCATGTTTACATGAAAGCTCTTCTGCTTCCTGCCCCCCATGTTCACTAGATACGTCAGAGGGTTTAACCGCTGCACTACAGTAAAAGGCCCCTCCCAGGCTGCTTGCAGCTTGTTCTGCCTCACGGGAAGAAGGGCATATACCTTGTCACCCACATCAAATGACCGCTCTCCAGCAGTGCGGTCGTACCATGCTTTTTGTTTGGCCTGAGCCTGGGCCAGGTTGTTGGTCACTACTGCGGACAGGGACTCCATTTTGTCCCTGAACTTGAGGACGTAATCGACCACGGAGACATCAGTGGGGTCGCCCTTGCCCTCCCATGTCTCCCGCATCAATTGTAAGGGTCCTCGGACATTCCTCCCATACAGGAGTTCAAACGGGGAAAACCCGGTTGACTCCTGCGGCACCTCCCTGTACGCAAACAACAGATGAGGCAGGTATCGTTCCCAGTCCCCACCTTGCGACTCAACAAACGTGGTCAGCATTTGCTTCAGCGTCCCGTTGAACCGTTCACACAGTCCATTGGTCTGCGGGTGGTAGGGACTGGAGACAATGTGCGTCATGTGTATCTTTTTGCACAGGGCCTCCATGAGTTCGGACATAAACTGGGATCCCTGATCGGAGAGCATCTCCGCAGGGAACCCGACTCGGGAGAAAATGTTAAGTAGCGCGTCTGCTACCTTGTCCGCCCTCAGGGAGGAAAGCGCCATGGCCTCAGGATAGCGGGTGGCGTAATCCACCACCGTCAGGATGTACCTTTTGCCACTGCTGCTGGGAGTGGGCAATGGTCCAATTATGTCGACTGCCACTCTGTGAAAGGGCTCACCTATGATTGGCAGTGGACACAAGGGAGCCTTGCGGGGGTTCCCAGCCCGTTTTACCTTTTGGCAAACAGTACATGAGCGGCAATAGTTGGTCACATCGATCCGCATCCTGGGCCAGTAGAAATGACCCTGGATACGGTCAAGTGTCTTGTGGATTCCCAAGTGCCCTGCCAGGGGAATGTCATGTGCGGACTTCAGCACATGCCCCCGGAAGGCACTGGGTACCACAAGCAACTTGGTACCCACACTTGTTTCACCTTCGGTGGGCTGTACAGGCTCGCTGTACAGCTTACCACCTTCCCAATATACCTTGAAGGTATCTTCATTCGTGAGGGGCTCCGAAGCCTGCCTTCTGAGTGCCTCGAGGCTAGGGTCAGTCTGGAGTGCTTGCACAAATGCAGCACTCTCGCTCTCAGCCAGCTGGCCCGTGGCATATGCAGTTAGTGGCTGAAGGCTACCATCCCTGTGGTCAGAGGAGGGGGAGGAGGCCGGAACCTCTTCCACCTGCTCTGAGCCCAGGTTCTGAGCAGCGCGGCTGCGTGTTACTGCCAGTACAGGTACACCTTCAGACTGGCACATACTGGCATTACTCACATCCTGGCTGCATGCATGAATTACAGTGACAGGTACAACAACATTTTCATCACAAACAATCGGTATATCAAACACAGGTACCTGTGACACAGGTACTATTGGACTCGGTACCCCTGGACTGGGCACATTCAACCCACCTCCCCCCTGTTCTTGCCCCTTGGTGCAAAGTACCTTAGTGTGGGCGGAGAGTCCGTCTCCCTCCTGGCAGTCTGAGGGGCTTGGGGCAGGTTCATAATAGGACACAAGCTTGCCCAGGTCGGTCCCCAACAAAACTGGGACCGGCAGTTGGTCCAGGACCCCAACAACCTTCTCTTGAACCCCCACCCCCCAATCGATGGACACCCGAGCCTGGGGAATGCGAGAAAGAGTGCCCCCCACTCCAGTGAGGGTAAGGTATTTGTCAGGGAGGATATTTTCCGTCGGGACCAGGTGCGCACGCACCAGGGTGACATCCGCTCCAGTGTCGCGGAAACCGGTAACAAGCTGGTCGTTCACTGTAACCAGCTGGTGGTTGCTCGTAGCGGAGTGGATCCCTCTCCCACCTGCGAACATGACGTTGTTGGGTGCTCCCGGCTGGGGTGCGCTGGCTGGCGGCAGTTGCCGTGGGCGAGGTGTAGGTGGTGCAGGAGCTGGCGCTGTCTGCCTCCGCTCCGGGCAGTTAAACTTCATGTGTCCGGGCTTGCGGCAAAAGTGACAGGTGATGCCCTCTGTTACTGCAGGCCTGGACGCAGCAGCTGCGCTGGAGGGCCTCTGGGGCGCACGGCTCACAGAGGTAGGAGAGTCTGCAAAATTGTGGGACTGACCTCCTCTCCAGCTAGATGGGGCAGTCCTGCGGGTCTCCGGCACCCTGGTCGTTGCAAAGGTCTCAGCGAGGTCTGCAGCGACCGTCGCTGACGCCGGTCGGCGCTCCAGCACAAACTGGCGTACATCCGCCGGGCAAATGTTCAGAAACTGCTCCAGGACGATTAAGTCCTCCAGGACACCGTAAGACCCTTTAGTGAGGCCTAGCGTCCACTGGCGGAGTGTGGTGAGCAGACTGCTGACCACATCTTGATAAGAATCAGTAGATTTTTTCTGCCAGGACCTGAACCTTTTCCGGTAGGCTTCTGGCGTCAGCTGGTACTTAGTGATTATAGCCTCCTTTATAGCGGTATAATCATTGTCCTTTTCCACAGGCAGCTCTGAGAAAGCATCAAGCGCTTTGTAGCGCAGCAAGGGTGTCAGATGTCTGGCCCACTGGTCTTGGGACAGACGATACTGACGGCAGGCCTTTTCAAAAGACCTCAAAAACAAGTCAATGTCAGTGTCTTTTTCGATAATAGCAAATTTAAATTTTGCACTTACTGGAGCGGCAGTCCCTTCAGCAGGGAGGCTGGGCGTTGAACTCCGGCTGGCTTGCTGCACTTTCGCCATGTTCAGCTCATGCTGTCGTCTCTCCCGCGCCTCTGCAGATTGGCGTTCCTCTCGCTTTTGCTCCGCCATGTACTGCAGGTACTTGTCCACATCAGTTTCCATCAGCTTTTGCAATGCCTGCTGCATTACTGGATCAACATAACTGGACAGTCCAGTACTGGCCGGTTCCAGGCGAGTACTTTCAGGGGTTCTGGGGTCGGGGATCACACTGACAGCCTCCTGCGTATCTGTTGCCGCATTGCCCGCGGGTTGCTCAACCTCGGTACGCACAGGATCTTCAGTCTCTGGTTCCCCTCGACTTGCGTTAGATGAGCCGGTGTCCTCCACAGTGGACACCTCCAGCGTCCGCAGATTCTGGCTATCCCATCGGTACAAGTCCGTTATCAGGTCCTGCTGTTTCTTGCCGCGGATGTCCATGCCTCTCGCCTCGCACAGACTCTGCAGGTCGGATAGGACCATGACCTTGTAATTCCCGGACATTTCCATGCCAAATAAAAGAAAACTTAGGGGAGGGGTACTGGTTACACAGTCTCTCTGTATATATGAAAAATATATTGCACTCAGTCACTACCAACGAATTAGTTCGTTTCTCGATAGGGCTAATTCGATAGCCCTACCTGAGATACTATCAGCACACACAGATCCCAAACGCTGCCGACCACTGTCACAAGAGCCCCACTGGCCGTGAACACGCAAAACCGTCCGATCCGATTCTAGCACACAGATTGAGAGCTATGGACGCAATCTGCGTAGAATTGGCGGAGTTTGAGCGTCACGACGCAGTAGGGAGCCTGTGAGGTTACGAAAATACACTTTTACTCCAACCCAGGGGTAGATTTGCCACCATCTCTGTTTTCTATCAGCCCAGAGATAACTGCTAACTGGCTATAGACCTGTGAAACAAACAACCGGTTAAAACTGTGCAATTCCTATCTATCTATCAAAACAGTAGCGTCCCTTCGGAAGTTTAGGTCTCGTCTGTGTATACTGAATAGAAGGTTTTACTGAGAGGTAAAGACCTTTTAAAAAGCCTTTATTTGTTACAATATAAATAATTAATATATACAGACAATCGTGAACAATTAAACGATGAGAGACAGTGATAACACAGTACATAAAAGAAAAAGGGATAAAAAGAACGAATACTTATGATTCTGTGGAAAGTCCGTTCGGGAAAAGACAAAGTTCCTTTGTTGCAGTTAGTTCGCAATATGGCCGAACCACATGGCCGTTGCTCCGCCTGCAAGATGGCCACTGCTATTTCCCCAAGCAGTGGCAGTCTTTTCGGTATGATGGAAAGTGGGGGAATTGGCTGGGGGTCCTCATGCAATCAGTTTTGAGCACTGGCATTTCTGGGCGGAGTCTCAAGCTCAGCCCAGGGGCGTGTCAGGCAGTGAGTTCTCAGGGGAGGAACTTCCAGCCATCCACAAAATATGTCCAATTTCATACCCCGCCGGGGTTTTGTCGCACATGCAAACCGATTTCATATTCAGATTGGGCTGAGAATACACGTTCATAGGACATCAAACTTGCAATATTTGGGGCGCACGGGGACCCCATTATTCATATCTCAGCCCCTGCTCGGGTTACCTGGCTATGTCTAGTATCACCATATTCTACAGAATTAGGGAAACAAAATTATGTAATTTTCATATTCCTCCCATGGATGGTATTTGCAAAATGTGACAAAGTTATCAACACCATGCATTCCATACTCAGTTTAGTCGGTGCCGTCAAGACTGGGAGGAATGTAGGTGTCAATAGACCTCATGCTGTGCTAGCTTCCCCTGTTGAATAGACTCTGTTGGTATTTCAGCTCTGCCCAATTAGCACATTAGTGTCACCAGAGCTTTTCCGGGAGCCTTAACAGGATTTCTTGCTAAACCAGGTTGCTTTAGCCATATGCTAACGCAGGCCCATTCAGCCCTCATGGCAAAAGGGGGGGGGGAAGGCAGGAAGGAAAAACTTCTATTTTAAAAATAAAGAATGTCAGTTTTCCGATCACGGTTGCGATCGGACAATCGGCCGCGAATCCTCGGACGACTGGGCGTCGCCCGGCGTCACAATAACCAACGAGTCAAACCATCCCCCTATATTGAGTGACAAAGGCCTGGGCCACCCCCCACCCCCCCCCCCCCCCACCCCCCACCCCCCCACCCCCCCACCTGTTTTGGGGGGCCTGGGGAGGGGGGATGCCCCGGCAGACACCCACTATAGAGACCAGTAACTGAACCAATCGAGACTTAAACAAAAATATAAGACAGAGCCCACCCCCAGGCAGCAAGCATGGCTACAATGCCTATATATCCATGCCCGGCCTGCTCAGTATTACTATGCTGTCCTCTCATACGCGGAAATGCCTGGACTAAGTTTAGGCAACTTTCTGCACCATTCTTGCACCAAGGTGCACTTTGTTTCTGTTATGTTAATAATCTTTGTAAAGTTCTCTCCAACTTGTTCCCCCACCCCCATGTTGAATCGGCAATGTAACATTAACCCAAAGGCAGTCATAAACCATCCCCAAAAACAGCCAATCCCATTCACTGATCATGGTTAAACTCCTATCATGCAATGTCAGAGGTTTTAATGCCCCTGCCAAGCGCAGCAAGGCACTAATAAGTATCCTCCACCACCGTCCTGATATTATATGTCTCCAAGAGACGCACTTCTCACAAACCTCCACTCCTCGATACTTTCACAAACATTACACCACCTTTTATGCGGCCAGGGCAGACTCCAAGAAGAGGGGGGTCATCACTCTCATCAAAAACAATTTCCCATTTCAGATCAATGACACACACTCTGACCCCACGGGTCGATTCCTCATAATTCAGGGTGTCATGCACTCCAAGCATATTATACTAATAAATGGATACGCCCCGCCAGATCAGGCCCTCAAGACGTTCCAAGACATATGCAACTATTTACGGACGATCCCAAGCGCCCCCATCATCTGGGCAGGGGATTTCAATCTCACATTAAACGACACCCTTGACAAATCATATCCATCCCCAGACCGATTTTCTAAGCGAGACAGGAACAAACTTCAGTCATTACTTTCAGGATTTTGCTCTCACAGACTCCTGGAGAGAACTATACGGCCCTAAAAGGAGCTACACCTTTTATTCAGCTCCGCATAATACCTACACGAAAATAGACCATATCCTTTTTTCTAACACCCTGATTCCAGCCCTTTTATACACAAGACATATACCCGTTAGCTGGACTGACCACGACATGGTACTCACATCTTTTGACTGGACTAATCTTCACTATCCTAAGCCCCCCTGGCGACTTAACGACACTACTAATAAACCCATCTTCCAAACTTCTAATATTAGATATGCTACAACAATACTTCGACACTAACCAAAGTGATGACACCTCACCTATAACCAACTGGCTAGCACACAAAGCTGTCCTTAGAGGCAAAATTATACAACTTAATGCCAAACAAAGAAAAGAGAGATCTAAGAGAATGTCTGACTTAACCTACAGACTCCATCGCCTTACCATTTTGAATCACCAGAACCCCTCTAGATTTATTGCCAAACAAATACAAGATATTAATCTCCAAATAAACCTTATACTCGCCCAACAAGTCGAGAAAGCAATCATTTGGACAGGAGCAAAATATTATAAGAAAGCCAACAAGCCTGACACATGGCTTGCCAGGAGGCTTAGAGCAAAGGAAAAAACCAATTCAGCACTCGGAATACGCTTAGCCTCTGGGGACGTCACTAGTCACCCCGATAAAGTTCACCAAGCATTTTATAATTACTATTCTGAACTATACAAAGCGACCAAAAGTCCATCTGTTTCCACACTAAACGAATTCTTGAGTCCCCTCAGGCTTCCTAAACTAAATACAGACTCCCAGGGGCGTAACTAGAAATCACTGGGCCCCCCTGCGAATATTTGGATGGGGCCCCCCCCCCCATAGGTGCCAAATAATCGTAATGGGGCAGCGTTTCACTGTAAATTAATTGTAAAGTGGGCAGCATTTTACCAGACAATCGTAATGTGGGCCAGAAAATCGTAATGTGGGCAGAGTTCACCAGAAAATCGTAATGTGGGCAGCATTCACCAGAAAATTGTAACATGGACAGCATTCACCAGACAATCGTAACGTGGGCAGTGTTCACCAGAAAATCGTAATGTGGCCCAGAAAATCGTAATGTGGGCAGCGTTCACCAGAAAATCATAATATGGGCAGCAGACACCTGAAAATCGTAATGTGGGCAGCAGACACCAGAAAATCATAATATGGGCAGCAGACACCTGAAAATCGTAATGTGGGCAGCAGACACCAGAAAATCATAATATGGGCAGCAGACACCTGAAAATCGTAATGTGGGCAGCAGACACCAGAAAATCGCAATGTGGGCAGCAGTGACCAGAAAATCGCAATGTGGGCAGCAGACACCTGAAAATCGTAATGTGGGCAGAAGACACCAGAAAATCGTAATGTGGGCAGCAGACACCAGAAAATCCTAATGTGGGCAGCAGTCACCAGAAAATCGCAATGTGGGCAGCAGTGACCAGAAAATCGTAATGTGGGCAGCAGACACCTGAAAATCGTAATGTGGGCAGCAGACACCAGAAAATCGCAATGTGGGCAGCAGTGACCAGAAAATCGTAATGTGGGCAGCAGACACCTGAAAATCGTAATGTGGGCAGCAGACACCAGAAAATCGCAATGTGGGCAGCAGTCACCAGAAAATCGTAATGTGGGTAGCAGACACCTGAAAATCGTAATGTGGGCAGCAGACACCAGAAAATCGCAATGTGGGCAGCAGACACCAGAAAATCGCAATGTGGGCAGCAGTCACCAGAAAATCGCAATGTGGGCAGCAGTCACCAGAAAATCGTAATGTGGGCAGCAGAAACCAGAAAATCACAATGTGGACAGCAGACACCAGAAAATCACAATGTGGGCAGCAGACACCAGAAAATCACAATGTGGGCAGCAGACACCAGAAAATCACAATGTGGGCAGCAGACACCAGAAAATCACAATGTGGGCAGCAGACACCAGAAAATCACAATGTAGGCAGCAGACACTAGAAAAAAAAATGCACCTGTGAAAAAAAAAATAATTCACTTACCTGACAGAAGTCTTTTCCTCTCCCGGCATCTGGCTCGCAGCTCCCCGAATCCTCCTGCAGCACATCTCCCACGCTGACAGGCAGAGTGCAGGGCTACGGCAAGATGGCTGCCGAAGCCCTGTACTAGAGACACAAATAGTCTCCAGTGTAGGGCTTCTTCGGCGGCCATCTTGCCGTAGCCCTGCTCTGCCTGCCGGAGACTATGCAGGCTGCTGGAGTGGGGCTGCGGGGAATGAACTGGTGCAGCGTCTATTAGACGCTGCGGCCAGTTGAGCACCTTGCTGGGGGGTCCAGAGCAGCGCTCCCCCCACGCACAGTGAGCGGGCCCTAGAGCAGCCCTGGGCCCCCCTGCGGCTGAGGGAGTCGCATCCCCGGTAGGTACGCCGGTGCAGACTCCGTTAAATTTCTCAACTCCTCCATAACCGAAGAGGAAGTCTCCACCTGCATTAAAAAGCTGAAAATAGGCAAGGCGCCAGGCCCTGACGGGTTCACTACCCTCTACTATAAAAAATTCCACCATACCCTCGCCCCACACATAACAAAATGCTTCAACCACATCCTCAAAAACAACTGCCCTCCTCCAGAATTTATGGAATCCCACATCACTCTTATCCCCAAACCTGCTAGGGATCATACGAATGTAAAGAATTTCCGCCCCATTTCCCTTTTGAATTTCGATTACAAACTCCTCACAGCCATCTTAGTAGCTAGACTTAAATTCTTGCCCTCTCTAATATCCAACGACCAAGTAGGCTTTATCCCCCACCGGCAAGCCTCTGACAACATAAGGCGAAACATACTAATAATTAATCAGGCAAATACCACCAAAACCCCTTTGACTATCCTTACCATTGATATAGAAAAAGAATTTGATACCCTGGAATGGCCCTATATGTTTAAAGTAATAGAAAATACGGGAATTATAGGCCCCTTCCTCAATCTCATCAAAAATTTATACTCCCACCCCACAGCCTCTCTAAAAATCCCGGGAGCCACCCCCGCATCCTTTCCAATATTACGAGGGACCCGTCAGGGATGCCCACTTTCCCCTGCCCTATTCGCACTCTCCATAGAACCCCTTGCTGAACATATTCGACGCCACCCCAACATTCACGGTTTTCATATAAGAAAAACAGAACCCAAACTCACACTTTTTGCAGATGACGTCCTTCTCACACTAACAAAACCTACAGAATCAATCCCCTATACTCTAGCAGCAATGACTGAATTTGGTCACCTCTCAGGCCTTAAAGTTAATGTCAATAAAACTGAAATTATGTTTTGCCAAACCCCCACAAATATTGGGAAGGACCTAGCCACTAAATTCAACTTCCAACATAGAGACCACTATGTACAATATTTAGGGATTAAACTTACTAACAACTATCACACGCTCTATAAATGGAACTACACTCCTCTTATTGCTAAATTGCAACAAGATCTGATTGATTGGGATGTCCCATCTATCTCCTGGTCTGGACGCATCACAGCAATTAAGATGACCCTGCTCCCTCGAATCACCTATTACTTTAGGACTCTCCCTATAGCCATCAAAATGTCAGACATACATAAGCTCCAAAAACAGATATTTCAATATGTGTGGAATCACAAAAAACCTCGTATTAAAAAGAGTCTAATGATGAGACATAAAAGTGATGGAGGACTCTCAGTACCCAATTTAACAGGGTACTACAAAGCTTCCCAACTTGCTCAACTCCCTCTAATATATGCAAACTTGTATACCCCTTCATGGGCAGAGATAGAAAATAACATCCTGGTCCCCTACTCACTGGAAGGTCTGCTCTGGTCGCACAAGCCAATTCCGCATCGGGTGGTCTCAAACTCACCAATTACGTCACATACTCTCCAGGTTTGGAGAAAATCAAGACTTAAATATAAACTACAATCTACCACTCCCCCTCTCACCTGCTTCACAGGCAATCCAGATTTCCCAGCAGGTCTGGAAGCGGGAGCTTTCCATTGGTGGAAAAACAAAAATGTACACTTTCTCAGGCACATCCTAGTCCACAATAAAGTCCCTGCTCTGGAGAACCTAATCTCTTCACTTCAACCTCCCTTATCCGAGCATTTCAGATGCAGACAAATACACCACTTCGCATCTTCCCTGAATAACCCCTTAACAGGCATTAAGACCTCCACCTTTGAGAACTTCTGCCTAACGGATCCCCTGATGAAGGGAATGGTTTCATATCTTTACTCCACCATAAACGCACCACCCAACGAATTCACACTTCCCTATAGAACTGCATGGGAATCAGACCTAGGCACTCAATTTGATGATGAGGACTGGAAACAGTCCCTTGAAGTCCTATCCAAAGGAAGTTTGCAATCTTCCACTATGGAAGTATCCATTCGATTACTCCACAGAACATATCTTGTCCCCCTGAAGTTGGCCAGAATATATCCCTCTCAATCCCCCCACTGTTTCAGGGGTTGCACTTCCCCAGGCTCTATGTATCATATATGGTGGGAATGCCCAGTAGCCTCTGAATTGTGGTCCAAAATTGCTAGGCTAATAGGCAGAATTTTCCAAGAATCTTTTACCAAAGATCCCCAGATACTCCTCCTAGGTCACAGACCAGATTCAATGCTGCATTCTACCCATAAAATGATTCAACACATAGCCTCATCTACTAAGCTGTTTATAGCATCTAAATGGAAACAACCCACATTATGCTACCAAGAAATAATCGCACGAATAGACAAAAAAATGATGTATGAAAGAATTAATGCTAGAGTTCAGGATACAATGCAGCACTTTGAAAAAGTCTGGGGACCATGGGTAGATTACAGAGGGAATGTCCCTATGTACAACATCCTCAATGATTAGCTTATCACGGGACCAACCAAAAATAACCCCTAATGTGGTTGATAAGATGGTCGAGGTTTGCCTTATGGAACCACTTGCTGCAGCCGAAAATTAGATAAAACTGCAATAATGTTCACATATCACAATTTGCAATATGGGTTTGTGTAATATGACGTCAAAATATATCAAAACTGGTTGCAACGTCCCCTACCCTTCCCTTCCCCCTATGTTGCCGATTCCTCCCCTATAAGTATTTTTATGTACCAAAAGCACACTATTCTGATACTGTACTGTTTTCTTATCATATGTTCTCCAAATATCAAAGTACATTGTTTACTATAATTGTTAACTTCTGTTGTATCCAATAAAGCTCTCTTTGAACACTAAATACAACAGAGGGTATGCAGCTTGGCATTGGACCAATCAAAATAATCAGGGAGTACCTACAATTTGCATTAAAGAGACTCTGAAGCCTCCTAAAATGCCACTTCTTATGTAACATTTCTCTTCAGCAATATCACCCTAGCTAAAACGCTGCATCTCCGCGGCAGATCGCTGTATTTAAACCCCCCAAATCCCCTGGGCTAATCTGGGGAGCGCTTCCTTGTAGAGGCAGAGCTTAGCTCTGTAGCTCCGTCTCTCCCTGCCCCGCTCAGTCTTTCACTGAGAGGGGCGGGGGAAAGGCAGCGATCAGCGGTGATTGATGCTAATGGAGGCAGAGCTACAGCTCAAAGCTCTGCCTCCCCGAGCAGCAAAATCCATGACTTTGGAAGTCGTGGATTTTTGCCCCGGGTTCAAATACAACATTCTGCCGCGGGATGCAGCATTTTAGCTAGGGTGATACTGCTGAAAAGAAATGTTACATAAAAAGTGGCATTTTAGGAGGCTTCAGAGTCTCTTTCAATTTCCATGTACGCCAGTGTTAAGGTGGCCACTAACTATCCAATTTCTAGTGAAAAATTGTTCGAGCGATCAGAAATTCTGATCGGATTGGTTGAAAATAATCTCAGTTGATGGGCACAATCTAGAATGAACGATTATAAAAATAGTCGTCCGATTGGATTTTTGTCAAACCGAAATTTGGATTTTCTTGATTGGTTGTTGGATAGGAAGCGAAGATTGGTTCGTTGATGGTGTTGTGAACAATTTTTCTTCCGATCAGAATTTCTGATCGCTCGAATGATTTTTCGCTAGAAATTGGACCATTAGTGGCCACCTTTATTTGCACCTCATTAAAAGTGGACCTGAACTCTGAATTTTCTCTCTGCTCTAAAAGATACGCAACAGCATAATAACCTTTTACAGAAAAGCATTGCTTTGTTACAGCTGATATAATTATAAACACAGCAGATAAAGCAGTGCTTTATCTCATCACACAGTCCAGCTCACAGTCATCTCAGCTCAAATGGACAGTGCCCACTGCCCAGCACACATCATCCTGCACACATACAAAATCGATGAGACACACACAGGGTATCAGCGTAATGTGCAGAGTTGCACTGATGTAGAGCTGCAAAGGAGGCAGAGCGGTGATAAATCTTACCCTGGTGAATGGCTGGTGGTATAATATATATAATTTAGTAGTATAATATATAGCAGTAGAAAGTCTGCCGCCAGCCCAGCTGATGATGTACTAGGCTGGGCGGAGTGAGAGTGAGTGAGAACCTGCCGCGGCCGCCCGCCCGCCCAGCCGATGACTCGCTAGGAAGGGAGAAAGAGCGAGTACCTGTGGGCGGAGTCCACCGCCCACCCAGCTGATGTTGTGCTAGGCAGGGCGGAGCAAGAGAGTGCTTGCCGCAGCCGCCCACCCACCCACCGATGACGCGCTATGCAAGGCGGAGGGAGGAATTAAGATTGACGACGTAGGGGGAAGAGGCGGCCACTATGAAGAAGCTGATGAGAGGTACCAAGCTGCCGCTATGGAGCGGCAAGCGGGAGATGGACTGCCGGGCTAAACTAATACATTTGCCAGGGAAATCGTGAGAAATCGGCACCTTCACGATCACGGAATCGTCATTTAAGTGATTGCGATTTCGATCAAAAAACAATAAATCGTTCAGGCCTAGGGGAGATATCAAATTACAACTTGTGATTAGTCACAGATGAGGAGGAATTAGACTGGCTAAACTGTCTAAATACATACAGGGTGATTTTCTCTAGGTTTTCCTTCTGTCCTGTGCAAGAGTTCAGGTCCAGTACATCTATCCCCTGCAGGACTTAAGTTTCCGCACAGGGGCCTAGATATACGGCCCTTGCTGCAAATGGCTGCTGCTCACTCCCGCGCTTGTTCTTGCCCATTAGCCTGGAGATCGAAGATCCCATTCACCGATGTGCCGGTGTCAATGATCGCTGGCATCAATAAGATGCCTGCGGCCATTGTAATGAATAAGGTTACGCAAAAAGTGGGATCAGCGCATCACCAGGCCGCCTCCGAATGGCCTCCGATCAGAGATGCGCTGAGCCCCCCCAGAGACTGCAAACGCACCTTGAACCCAAACAGAGGCTCTGCATATACACCAAAAGCAAAGCTGTTAAGTGGGAGCAGCTGACCAAAAATGAATTAAATTAGTACATAGCAAGGAATTTTCAATTTTACTTGGTAGCATGCCCAGGCTATGCATATGCATAGGTAGGATTTAGTTAGTGTTAGGCCCCTCCCATGGAGGACTGATTTCTTCTCAGTGGGAGGGATGAGTACGTAACAAGTTGCATGCAAGCTGTTACAGGAAACCAACATCCTCCAGTGGTAGACAGGTCATGTGTATGCTCAGTGTGTATTTTATCCCATGAGTGGGGCTTGCACTCTTTTGCAGGTAGGCACTCATCTGTTTTTAAGTAGCGCTGTTCATTTCCTTGCTGTGTACTAATGAATAAAGTTACACTTGCTAGCATTACTTCCTGTTCACGTACTATTGAGAAGAAAATGAGTGAGGACATCTTGTGGACAAATAGAAAAAAAAATTATGTAGGGGAGATTTTACTATTATAATCAACCTTACACCCCTCACTCTACCATAGTTGCTCAAATAAAAAAAAATTGAGACAGAGATATAAATAGAGTACATATACATATACATACATGCACACACATACATACATACCTCTATCTATCTATCTATCTATCTATCTATCTATCTATCTATCTATCTATCTATCTATACACATGCACGGTTACAAACATACAATTAGAAGAAATTACAAGAATACTTACTTTAGGGACTGATCTATTTTAATTTGTATGTCATGAGGGTATATTATTGTTACTTTTAGGCTGGTTTCACACCAGGACGTTGTGTTTTAGGGGAAGTTAAGGTCGCATAACGTGCCCCTAACACAACGCCTGGTGGTGTTGGAGCAGGACGCTACCAAGAGCCGTGTTACAAGCAGCTCTTGGTGCGCCTGCTCTGTCTGAGGCACTGCGGAGACCACGTGAGCGGAGCTCTCCGCATTACGTGGTCCCGCCAGCCAATCAGCGGCCGCTCCAAGAAGAAAACACTGCAAGTGCAGTGAATATTAAGTAGCCATGTACCTGGCTACGTAGCGGCCTCTCCCCGCCTCCTCTCCGCCCCCAAAATAAAAAACCCACCCGTACTGAGCATGTGCAAACAGTCTAACGTGGCTTCGCCGCGTGTAAAGTACTGCATGCAGTATGTTATCAGGACGTGCTGCGTTACAATGTAACACAACGTGGGCACTGTGAACAGCCCATTGATTTTTCATTGCTGTGCGGTGGGGTGCGTTACAGGCTGCCCTAACGTGCGCCTGTAACGTCCCACTGTGAAACCAGCCTTAAAATTATGGGCTTGTAATTAGTGATGGACGCAAAACAGAAATAAGTACACCTTTATTTCCAAATAAAATATGGTTGCCATACATTGTATTAGGGAAACCTTTTAAACATTGCAATAACCGTGACAAATAAAATATGTGGGTTTTATCGACAGTAGAACATTTTATTTTAAAACCAAAATGGCTAAACATTATGAAATAATATTTGTTTTTTTCATTTTTTTTTATTATTATTTCCGTTAAAATGCATTTAGAATAAAATAATTCTTAGCAAACTGTACCACCCAAAGAAAGCTTAATTGGTGGCGGAAAAAAACAATGGGGGATTCTTAAGGGGCCAATACGCTTGTTTTTTTCAGCGATCGATCGGCTAATCAATTGATTTGCGGCCGATTTCGATCGATTTAATTTATCTGATAAGATGGAAAATCTAGGCCGATCTGCTGCTGGTAGCAGATCGATGGCCCATAGAATTTCATGGGATCGAATGGTGCAGTAATGCCTTTAGATCGATTTCCAATAGATTTCATTCTGAAATCTATTGGAAGTCTGTTCCTAATTTGCAGCACACATCAGATAGACTCCTGTCAGATTCGACCTGACAGGCATCTGACAGAAATCTATCTGATGGTCGATTCTGCTGCAAATCTATCAGTGTATATTTATTATTTATTATTTATTTATTGTATTTGTAAAGCGCCAACATATTACGCAGCGCTGGACAATAAATAGGGATACATACAATATTTAGGGGTGACATACAGCAAAATGACAATACCTGAATACAAGAAAGATCAGATCACGCAGCACAATATGAGTACAAGGTAATGCTTAGTCACTGGAGGGGAGCATGGAGATTAGGCAAGTTAGGTTCACTCAAATGCATAGCATGGGTTCACAGTAATGGAGGTGCATGATCAGGTAGGACACAAAAGGAGGAGGACGCTGACCAAAGGCTTACAATCTAGAGGGAGAGGTAAGGACACGGAAGGTAGGGGGACCAGAGTTCAGCTGTGGGTTTAGAGCACTTGTGAGGGGTAGTAGGCCAGAGTGAAAAGGTGAGTTTTGAGGGCTTTCTTGAAGATGTTGAAGGAGGGGGCTGCCCTAATGGGTGGATGTAGGGAGTTCCATAGTGTTGGAGCAGCTCTTGAGAAGTCCTGGAGGCGTGCATGGGACTGGGTGATGCGGGGGGCGGTTAGGCGAAGTTTATTGGAAGAGCAGAGTGAGCGGCTAGGTGTGTACCTCTGAGTAAGATCGGAAATGTAGGTTGGACAGGTTTTGTGGACAGATTTGTAGGTCAGACACAGTATCTTGAATCTGATTCTGGACTGGATAGGAAGCCAGTGGAGGGATTCAAGGAGGAGATCCGCCGTGGTGGAGCGATGGGAGCAGTGGATAATTCTGGCTGCCGCATTCATGATGTACTGCAGTGGGGCTGTTCAGGTCATAGGGAGACCAGACAGCAGGGCATTGCAGTAGTCAAGGCGGGAAATTATGAGGGCATGGATGAGGAGTTTGGTGGTGGCAGAGGTCAGGAAAGGGCGAATCTTACAGATGTTACGAAGGTGGAAGTTGCAGGACTTTGTGAGGTTTTGGATGTGGGGAGTGAAGGAGAGTGCGGAGTCCAGGGTGACACCCAGACAGCGGGCTTGAGAGGTAGGGTGAATGGTAGTGTGGTTAACAGGGACATGCACATCTGGGAGGTTTATGGATGTCCGGGGTGGGAAGATCATAAATTCCGTTTTGTCTAGGTTTAGTTTCAGGAACCTAGCGGACATCCAGGAGGAAATGGCTGATAGACAGGAGGAGACCTTGTCCATGGTAGCGGTGGATATGTCAGGGGTGCGAAGGTAGATCTGGGTGTCATCTACATACAGATGATAGTTAAAACCCATGGAGGAGATAACCTTGCCAATGGAGGATGTGTATAGGGTGAACAGTAGGGGGCCAAGGACTGAACCTTGGGGGACTCCCACCGAGAGGTGGTTGGAGGTGGACGAGGACTCATTGAAGGCGGTCGTGAAGGAGCGGTTGGAGAGGTAGGATGAAAGCCAGGACAGGGCAAGATCGTGAATGCCCATGGACTAAAGGGACTGGAGAAGTAGGGGATGATCTACTGTGTCAAACGCTGCTGAAAGGTCAAGGAGGAGGAGAATGGAGTATTTACCTTCAGCTTTAGCTAAGGCAAGGTCATTGACCACTTTGGTGAGAGCAGTTTCGGTTGAGTGGGCGGGCCGAAATCCAGATTGCAGTGGGTCTAGCAGTGAGTTGGCATTGAGGAGCTGGGTCAGGCGTTTGCCTTAATACTCCTTGAGCGTCTGGTTCACAAAGGGGAGGAGGGAGATAGGACGGTAGTTGGAGGGTAGCGAGGGGTCGAGGGAGGGTTTCTTAAGCAGGGGTAGTACAGTGGCCTGCTTGAAGTCTGAGGGGAAGGTGCCTGTGGATAGGGAGAGGTTGAACAGGGTAGTAAGGACTGGGGCCAAATCCGTGAAGTGAGGCTGGAGTAAATCAGAAGAAATGGGGTCAAGGGGGGGGGGGGGGTGGAAGCAGTAGCGTTCCTACCTAAGGGCGCAGGGGGGCGTGGCGCACCGGGTGCCAGACAGCCAGGGGGGTGTCGCCACGACCCCCCTACACCTGACTAAGGAGGGGAAGAGCAGCGCTAGGAGGAGGGATGACAGCAGGGATAGCCGCGGGGAGGGGGGAAATATCCTGCCCTCCCTCACCTGGGTCCCCCTCCTTCTGCCTCTCTTCTCCCCCCAAAAATGCGGGCCGTGGGCAGCGAGCAGGCTGGCGCGGAGAATACTCACGCTACTTCCGCGTATCAGCCTGGAACGCTGCGTCGCCATAACGTGCCTCTTCTGCGCCTCCAATCATGTATTGTTTAAAAGGAAATAAATATGGCAGCCTCCATATCACTCTCACCCGGGTTCACGTCAAATTACAGTTAGCTCCGCCCTCATCCGGTCATGGCCACGCCCATTTTTTTTACCACGCCGCGCTTCGCACACCGCACACCGCATGTTATAGCGCCACCCATGTTTTGCACCTTTACTTTTTTTTTTGGGGGGGGGGGGTGTCTTATAATACCCAGCACCGGGTGTCAAATGCCCTAGGTACGCCACTGGGTGGAAGTAGTGGTATGGGAAGTCTTTAGGGCCCATTTCCACTACCCACTGACTCCAATGAAAGCCTATGGGAAATCTGCTTCTGAAAAATTGCTTTTGGTGGAAACAGGCCCATAGGTATTCATTGGAGTCAGTTTTTCTGCATCCAGAATCCGCGTGTAGTGGAAATAGGCCCTTATGGGGTTTCTTTGTTTTCAACAGCATTTCCTGAACATCAGTGGCTAAGTCTAACTGACAAAACAGTGTGCAAGTGATGAGGGAGGCTGGCCGGTATTTGACTATTTTGGCAGATAAACTGCTGTTCAGAAAATGCTGTTGAAAACAAAGTAAACCCTGAGAATCCCCCATGAGGATATGGACTAGTCTAAAACCTGTCAGTTCTGTCAGATTAAGCTGCCTACTTTTTGGGATAGTGGTCCTTTAAACAACTCTAATAATCAGCATTGGTTGTCCCAGTTGGGGATCTGTAGTGACGCCTTATATACCTTCAAGGCAAAGCAGAGGCAGCAGAAGACCCTGGAGTATCTCCACCACCAGGACTCCATGGTGACCGCAACACCTGGCCAGAAGAACTTTATTGCCATGGTAATAACACCTGGCTAGAAGAACGTCATTGCCAGAGGGCAGACAGACTGCTGTGATTATTAATCCAGTAATGTTATGAAGCCAGCAACTACCACAAGAAAATAAATCACAATTTTGCCTTAAAATCTGTTCCCTTTATGTTTTAGTGATTTAACCACTTCATGACAACACAACGTATATACTGTATACGTTCAGTGTAGTTGTGGAGAGTGCACCATCAGATTGTTACTAAATGTGGCACATTCACAGTCTCTTAAAGCTTGGATCCACGTGACATAAATAATAGGTAGGAACAAACTCAATCAAAACATAAAAAGTCAGTTTTAGAATTATGATCACACTTGGGAAAGTTGTAGGAAAACTACAAGAGACATATGTGGTAACATTTTAACTGTGATAGGTAGTAGAAAAGAGCATTTAGAGAGTTTTAGGGTTGAGGCTCAAGTTTTGTGTATTCTTTTAGTCACAAATTGAATCAAATGCAATTACTGTTTTGCATATTCTGTACCAAAATAAAAGACAATACATAGATCATTTAGGTGTGAGAAGTAGTAATAAAGTTATTGGTGAGTGTCACGGACGGTTGCGGGGCCGCAGGCGCGTCCTGTAACCGCCCGTGAAGATTGCGCTTCAAATCGATACATTCGGGATTGAGTGTGTAGGAGCAGCTAAGTCTTTTCTCAGCAGAGAGATAGCACCAGCCCAACTGCTGGATGGCTCTTTTGATATGCTAATGAGCCTGAGCCTAATCTGCCACAGAGAGTCCCTGGCTTCAAGCTGTGCTGATGGCCCATCCATCAGGTACAGGTGACAAGCGCCATGACAGAAGCAATCTAGTTGGGGGAAAAGCCAGACCCTCTGGCTCCCTCCCAGCAGGGGAGCTGACACCTAGCTAGCTGCCCCAAACTTCAAAGAGCCTTTGCCTGGGAATGACCTGCTATAAATCCCAGAGGTATCTCATATTCCATAAACTGCTATATGTATCATATTTTCTGTGTTGCCAGGCTGGCAGACCCTCCAAACTAATAGAGCATGTAGGGCCCTGTCTGGCGTTGGTTCTGAGAACATCTCAGAACATTCTGAGGTAAAGACTGCCAGTTAGGCAGTTTGAAAGTGCCCTGATGATACCACAGGGGTCCCACCCCTCATGTTTGGTATCAGGCTGCTGGGTACATCGAGGCAGACCTGAAAATATTAGTAAATCTGCCCTGACCTGTATGGTTCTGTGAGATAGAGCACAGCACGGTGGCGTAGTGGTTAGCTCTCTCGCCTTGCAGCGCTGGGTCCCTGGTTCAAATCCCAGCCAGGGCACTATCTGCAAAGAGTTTGTATGTTCTCTCTGTGTCTGCGTGGGTTTCCTCCGGGCACTCCGGTTTCCTCCCACATTCCAAAAACATACAGATAAGTTAATTGGCTCCCCCTAAAAAATGGCCCTAGACTACAGTACTTACACTACATAATATAGACATATGTCAATGGTAGGGATTAGATTGTGAGCTCCTTCAAATGAACAGTTAGTGACAATATATATATATATATATATATATATATATATATATATATATATATATACACACATTGTACAGCGCTGCGTAATAGGTCGGCGCTATATAAATACTAAAATAATAATAATAATAATAATAATATATGGTTAAGGCATGATTTCTGGTCCCCAGGACAAGGGGAGGACTCATCTCATGTTCTAAGGGGGTGTGTGGCCCCGCCCTCACTCCCTCCTACTGAATCAGGGGCATAAGAATGGCAGAGGACCCAAACTCAGTGTCCTCCACCCTGAAAACATCTTGAACTCATCGGTGCCAG
The DNA here is from genome assembly GCF_040937935.1 of Hyperolius riggenbachi. Classification (NCBI taxonomy): domain Eukaryota; kingdom Metazoa; phylum Chordata; class Amphibia; order Anura; family Hyperoliidae; genus Hyperolius; species Hyperolius riggenbachi. The sequence goes on from NC_090657.1 coordinate 169,628,098, forward strand.
CTTGAGGATATGCTGGCATCCACCTGGTCTGAACTTTGATTGAAACCCAGAACTCTGATTTTTCCCACAAAAAGGACATCTTTCCAGGAGGTAAGTATTTTTCTCCCTTCTTTTATTTTTTATACTGGCTATTACTGTTTTAATAATTGTTGATTTTAATAATTGTCTGTATATATTAATTATTTATATTGCCGTGAATAAACGACTTTCTCCAAGTCATTCACTGTCCGCTACCCTGCTTATCAGCACACACAGAACTGATCCCGGGTCTCTGAAGAGCCGCTACTGTTTGTTTGTTTGTTGTTGGCTAGACAGAATACCGTGTGTTTAACCGTTTTATTCGCAAGACTAGTCAGTCAGTAAATCGGGTCCACTGGCCCATACCAGTGGTGGTGGCAGATACCGTGGAATCGTGTGTACGTTGTAATTACCCGTATCTCACAGGCTCCCTTCTGGTTTGTCTGTGGCTACTTCTTAGCGGTTCCTGCGCATTGACTGCGACCAGAGTTCGCACGATCTGTGCGCTGGCACCGCTTAGAAGGCCAATTGCGGTCAGCCACTAGGGCTCCTGTGACAGTGAGTGAATGGGATCAGCGCTGATATGCGAAAATTGCTCTCATCCTGAAGTGGTTAAATGGTTGGAGTGAACTTCCCAAACTAAATTTTCAAGCATATCTGTAGCGAAAAAAAAAACCAAAAAACTACAAAGGGGATCTCTCTGGCCTCGAAACGATCGTAAGCATACGGTCAGATTGTACGTGTGTGATGGGACAATAAAGGTTTCACTGTTCCTGCATAAGTCTGTGTGTGGATCCATACTTCTCTTCTATAACAAAAACCACAGACTACAAAAAATACTCATACCCACTTTCCCTGAAATTGAAACATCCCCTGAAAGTAAGCCCTAGCAGGAATTGTGAGCATGATCAAAATATAAGCCCTAACCCGAAAGTAAGCCCTAGCAGCAGGGGAAAAAGTATGGCAACTAGTGTTATTACTGGAGCCGATGGTCTTGCGGGCAAGACCATGGTTCCCTCATAGAGAGGGAAGGCTTTGGGTCCTGCACAGCCTCTCCTGTCTTATCTGTGTGGAATAGACCCAGCAATGTCTCTAGTTCACATTGTGTGCATTCACGTTTGCGCAGTATCTTCAGAAGCCCTCGGGGACACAAGCCTTCACTAGACCTCCAGAGAGTTTCCAAAGGTGTACTGGACCAGTTGGTTGCATGCCTGCAATGGGTGACAACGTTTCAACAAGGGGACCCAGAGAGGACAGGCAAGGCTCTATATGACCCAGGCCAAAATACATGTATACACATTCCTCTCTGGTGGGGCCAGCCAGCATACATGTATACATATTCAGCTCTGGCTGGGGGGGGGGGCATAGAATTTCGCTCTGGCAGGGGGGAGGGTGGCCAAAATACATGTATACACATTCCTCTCTCGTGGGGCCAGCCAGCATACATGTATACATATTCCGCTCTGATTGGGGGGGGGGAAGGAAGAGACGGGAACCAAAACCCCTACTTTTGGGCCATTTTTTTTTGGCCCAAAAGCTCGGCTTACACTCGAGTATATGTATACATTTTCACATATAGGGAAGGATTTCATGCACCCAAGACTACATGCTTACATTTTTGTTTAGGAAGTTTAAGCCCACTTTACATAAACTACTGTATGTCTAAGGCCTGGGACCCACTAGAAGCTCTATTCTAAGCTCTTGTGATGTCATGCTATGGGTGTGATCCCACTAGAGCACGTGTCAAACTCTGGCCCGCAGGCCAAATTTGGCCGGCAGTGCCAGAAAACTTGGCCCGCTGCTACTTTTTAAATTAACATTAGCTGTGGCCCGCGTCGCTTTCAAAGCTGGCCCGCAGCCACGCTAGAGGGTCCGCCCCGTCCATCAGCCTCACGTGAGTTGATCACTCACCTGCTCCACCTCCCGATGATGGCCCGGGTATCTCCCTCCCTCCTCATTGCCGCGCGCCGTTGTCCTCTCTGGTGCGGCGGGTGGCGGCAGTTCTGCACACCAGCGTGACCCCCACACTGATCACAGGAGGGCTGTGTGTCCCTGGCTGCTGACGCGCCTGTATACGCGTGCCAGCAGCCAGGGACACACAGTTCTTCTGTGCCATTCTCCAGTGCGGGGCTCACGCTGGTGTGCAGAATGCAGATCTGCCACCACCCGCCGCATTGGTGAGTGCAATGGCCAGCGGGCTATTACTGGGACAACTTCCTTCCTACCTATACATAGGCACCTTACTTTTTGCCTGGCTACCTACAGTGAGGTACCTACCTATAGCCTGGCTATCTATACTGGGATACCAATCTATCTATATTGGCACACCTACCTATTGCCTGGCTAGTGGCTACCTATGCTGAGGCACCTACCTATTGCTTGGCTACTTATACTGAGGTACCTACCTATGCCTAGCTACCTATACTGAGGCACCTACCTATGCCTAGATACCTATACTCAGGCACCTACCTATGCCTGGCTACCTATACGGAGGCACCTACCTATTGCCTAGCTACTAACACTGGCAAACCTACCTGTTGCCTGGCTACCTATACTGGCACACCTACCTATTGCCTGGCTACCTATACAGAGGCGCCTACCTACCTATACTGAGGCACCTACCTATGCCTAGCTACCTATACTGGGACACCTACCTATTGCCTATCTACCTATACTGGGGCACCTACCTATGCCTAGATACCTATACTGGGACTCCTACCTATTGCCTGGCTACCTATACTGAGGCACCTACCTATGCCTGGCTACCTATAGTGGGGCACCTGCTAAGCCTGGCTACCTATACTGAGGCACCTACTTATGCCTAGCTACTTATAGTGGGGCACCTATGTCTGGATAACTATACTGGGGCACCTGCTATGCTTAACTACCTATTCTGGGGCTCCTATGTCTGGCTACCTATACTGGTGGCACATACCTGGCTAACCTTTACTCTGGGCAATTATGCCTGGTTAACTTAAACAGGTTTTTTTTTTTTTGCACCGCAGTTATGAATTGCGGTGCAAATTGTGGGGTGTTGTGCGATCATTCCAAATGGTAGGGGGGGGCGGAAATAAACATGGCTGTCGGCCATCGACCTGGTTTAAGCTTTAACTTTCGGCCGTCCGTCTATTTGAGTTTGACACCCCTGCACTAGAGGGATGTGATTTTACAAAAATCCCCCATAGCATTGCATTAGCAAGAGCTTTTCAAATCACTAGCACTTAGAAAATGCTGCTAGGGGGTCCCAGGCCAAAGTGTGATCCCTTTATCATTATAGAGTCACAGTGCAGTGCTACTGTTCTATTTTACAGAAATTCCACCGTCCGCTTTCACTACTGATTCGGAAGAACGTTTTGCAGACTCTGGAAGGAATGGTCTTCAGAGTGGGAGAGAAGCAATTTTCTAGATGATTCAGACCTTTTTATCTCAGAGGTCATATTGATCAAAGAGAGGAATCACTAAACACGGGTCCAGATGTAATTATATTAATCATTTACGTATGAGGGGTCCAGGGGAAACGCCGCGGACAATGAACAGATTATTGATAAAGAAGCATTTAACATTCTGAAAATGCTGATAATAGCAATGCTGAAAAAGTGATTATAACAAAGAAGGTTATACTAATGAAAAATATTATTAAATAGCAGTTCTTTAAAAAGGAGGAAAGTAGTCACTGTGCGCTTTGCCTTTCTCTGGTCCAAGTTCTGTTCCTTGAGGGATACACAGAGGAGATACAGTGGTTTGCAAAAGTATTCGGCCCCCTTGAAGTTTTCCACATTTTCTCATATTACTGCCACAAACATGAATCAATTTTATTGGAATTCCACGTGAAAGACCAATACAAAGTGGTGTACACGTGAGGAGTGGAACGAAAATCAGACACGATTCCAAACATTTAAAAAAAAAAAATAACTGAAAAGTGGGGTGTGCGTAATTATTCAGCCCCCGAGTCAATACTTTGTAGAAGCACCTTTTGCTGCAATTACAGCTGCCAGTCTTTTAGGGTATGTCTCTACCAGCTTTGCACATCTAGAGACTGAAATCCTTGCCCAATCTTCTTTGCAAAACAGCTCCAGCTCAGTCAGATTAGATGGACAGTGTTTGTGAACAGCAGTTTTCAGATCTTGCCACAGATTCTCGATTGGATTTAGATCTGGACTTTGACTGAGCCATTCTAACACTTGGAAATGTTTTGTTTTAAACCATTCCATTGTTGCCCTGGCTTTATGTTTAGGGTCGTTGTCCTGCTGGAAGGTGAACCTCCGCCCCGGTCTCAAGTATTTTGCAGACTCCAAGAGGTTGTCTTCCAAGATTGCCCTGTATTTGACTGCATCCATCTTCCCATCAACTCACCCCCAGAGCATGATGCTGCCACCACCATGTTTGACAGTGGGTATGGTGTGTTCAGAGTGAGTGCAGTGTTAGTTTTCTGCCACACATAGCATTTTGGCCAAAAGGTTCCATTTTGGTCTCATCTGACAGGGCACCGTCTTCCACATGTTTGCTGTGTCCCCCACATGGCTTGTGGCAAACTGCAAACGGGACTTCTTATGCTTTTCTTTTAACAATGGCTTTCTTCTTGCCACTCTTCCATAAACACCAACTTTGTGCAGTGCACGACTAATAGTTGTCCTATGGACAGATTCCCCCACCTGAGCTGTAGATCTCTGGAGCTCGTCCACAGTCACCATGGGCCTCTTGACTGCATTTCTGATCAGCGCTCTCCTTGTTCGGCCTGTGAGTTTAGGTGGACGGCCTTGTCTTGGTAGGTTTACAGTTGTGCCATACTCCTTCCATTTCTGAATGATCACTTGAACAGTGCTCCGTGGGATGTTCAAGGCTTTGAAAATCTTTTTGTAGCCTAAGCTTGCTTTAAATTTCTCAATAACTTTATCCCTGACCTGTCTGGTGCATTCTTTGGACTTCATGGGGTTGTTGCTCCTAATATTCTCTTAGATAACCTCTGAGGCCGTCACACAGCAGCTGTATTTGTACTGACATTAGATTACACACCGGCGTACTCTATTTAGTCATTAGCACTCATCAGGCAATGTCTATGGGCAACTGACTGCACTCAGACCAAAGTGGGCTGAATAATTACGCACACCCCACTTTGCAGTTATTTATTTGTAAAAAAAAGTTTGGAATCATGTATGATTTTCGTTCCATTTCTCACGTGTACACCACTTTGTATTGGTCTTTTACGTGGAATTCCAATAAAATTGATTCATGTTTGTGGCAGTAATATGACAAAATGTGGAAAACTTCAAGGGGGCCAAATACTTTTGCAAACCACTGTATATAAAAAAAAAAATCTGCCACGCCTCACACACACACTGAACATGGCTGGTCCCTAAATCTACACTTAGGAAAACAAAATTCCTGTTCTCACTTACTTGCCTTGATTTATTCCACTGATCTCTGAAGGTGTACCTCTCATCTTTGATGGATTCACTCTAGGTCAGGGTCTTGTTTTGCTCGGCTACTGTAATATTTTACAGAAATCCCACAGGGGTTGTCAGCTTTCATCACCCCTGTGAGACGGTTCACCGATTCCTCAGACCGGCTCTGGAAGCAATGGTCTTCTGTGAGTGGGAGAAGAATACTTCTACTTCATATATCAGACCACCTTATCTAGGAGGACATTCTCACCAAAAAGAGGAACTGCTAAACACGGCTCCAAAAGTAATTACCGGTATCTTTATCAAATATGTAAGAAGAATGAAGGGGAAACACTACAGTCTATTGATAGAGAATAAATGTTTCATCTCTTTGGCTTCCCAACACTCTGCAAAATGCCAAGGATAGGTGTGCTATAGACCATCTGTGGTGCAAGCATGGCTGGCCTACACAGCTCCCCTACTGTCAGAAAATCATGCACACTTGTTTTATGGGCACGTGCTGGAAGCAATGACCTGCACTTACTTTATGTTTAAAGAGGGTAAACCTTTACTCTGCAGCACTTCATATGCCAACCTTTCACTCCTAAACAATCAGAGTTTCATTGCAGTGTCCATCCCCGCAATGGGCAGCAAAGTTCAACCCCGACTATAAAGCCAACCTCCAATAGCAAATGCTAGACACCAACACTTTCTGCTCTATCCACCACTCTGTACGATGAGAACTGGTGGAGAGGGGAGAAAAAAAAACACAGGGAAACTGGGAACCCAATCTGGTATATTATCGTAGGTTAATGGTCAATATAAACAGGTAGAAGGTTATACTCAGAAAACTGTGTTGCAAGGGATGCAACCACTCATGTAAATAGGTGGGGAAATACCATTCCCACTCAGCCTTGTGAGAGCGTAGTTGTGTTGGCCACAGCGCCAGAAAGAATCCACTCTTTGGAGGTCTCTCCTAGTAAAGTGGGTACCCCTGTCCAGGGTAGAGATGGGCCGAACCTCCGATTTTAGGTTCGCGAACCTTTGTGGAAGGTTCGGTTCGCGGAAAAGTTCGCGAACCGCAATAGACTTCAATGGGGATGCGATCTTTGAAAAATAGAAAAAATTATGCTGCCCACAAAAGTGATGGAAAAGATGTTTCAAGGGGTCCAACACCTGGAGGGGGGCATGGCAGAGTGGGATACATAGCCAAAGTCCCGGGGAAAAATCTGGATGTGACGCAAAGCAGCGTTTTAAGGGCAGAAATCACATTGAATGCTAAATTGCAGGCCTAAAGTGCTTTCAAACATCTTGCATGTGTATACATCAATCAGGGAGTGTAATTAGAGTTCTGCTTTACATTGACACACCAAACTCACTGTGTAACGCACCGCAAACCGCTGTTTGCGTAGTGACGGCCGTGCTGGACTGGTGCGCACCGTGGCCAGAGTGTAGGCCATGGCGGTTTTCAAGCCCATATGGTCGCCGGGCTGTGGTAGCTCAATGATAGAACAACAGTGACTGTCCAGCTGATCAAATTTGGTCTGACCACAATGAAGCAACGACCTGATTATCTTCTTGTATGTAGGTAGGAGTCCCAGTATAGGTAGGTAGGCATAGATAGGTGTCCCAGTAGTTTGCTAGGCATAGGTAGGAGACCCAGTATAGGTAGGTAGGAGTCCCAGTACAGGTAGGTAGGCATAGGTAGGTGTCCCAGTAGTTAGCTAGGCATAGGTAGGTGACCCAGTATAGGTAGGTAGGTGTCCCAGTAGTTAGCTAGGCATAGGTAGGAGACCCAGTATAGGTAGGTAGGCATAGGTAGGAGTCCCAGTATAGGTAGGTAGGCATAGATAGGTGCCTCAGTAGTTAGCTAGGCATAGGTAGGAGACCCAGTATAGGTAGGTAGGCATAAGTAGGTGTCCCAGTAGTTAGCTAGGCATAGGTAGGAGACCCAGTATAGGTAGGTAGGTGTCCCAGTAGGCATAGGTAGGAGACCCAGTATAGGTAGGTAGGAGTCCCAGTATAGGTAGGTAGGCATAGGTAGGTGCCTCAGTAGCTAGCTAGGCATAGGTAGGAGACCCAGTATAAGTAGGTAGGTGTCCCAGTAGTTAGCTAGGCATAGGTAGGAGACCCAGTAAAGGTAGGTAGGCATAGGTAGGAGACCCAGTATAGGTAGGCAGGCATAGGTAGGTGTTCCAGTAGTTAGCTAGGCATAGGTAGGAGGACCCAGAATAGGTAGGTAGGCATAGGTAGGTGTCCCAGTAGTTAGCTAGGCATAGGTAGGAGACCCAGTATAGGTAGGTGTCCCAGTAGTTAGCTAGGCATAGGTAGGAGTCCCAGTATAGGTAGGTAGGCATAGGTAGGTGTCCCAGTAGTTAGCTAGGCATAGTTAGGAGTCCCAGTATAGGTAGGTAGGCATAGGTAGGAGTCCCAGTATAGGTAGGTGTCCCAGTAGTTAGCTAGGCATAGGTAGGAGACCCAGTATAGGTAGGTAGGCATAGGTAGGAGCCCCACTCTAGGTAGGCAGGTGCCTCAGTAGTTAGCTAGGCATAGGTAGGAGACCCAGTATAGGTAGGTAGGTGTCCCAGTAGTTAGCTAGGCATAGGTAGGAGACCAAGTATAGGTAGGTAGGCATAGGTAGGTGTCCCAGTAGATAGCTAGGCATAGGTAGGAGACCTAGTATAGGTAAGTAGGCATAGATAGGTGTCCCAGTAGTTAGCTAGGCATAGGTAGGAGTCCCAGTATAGGTAGGTAGGTCCCCTAGTATTAGGTAGGTAGGTAGGTAGGTGTCCCCATATAGGTAAGTAGGTGCCCCAGTAGTTAGGTAGGCATAGGTAGGAGTCCCAGTATAGATAGTTAGGCAGGGCCTGGCTGGCACAGTAATAACAATTACCAAGGTCCAGCTGCAACAGATAGGGCTGTATAATGTCAGTGTCAGTGAGCAACACACACACAAAAAAAAAAAAAAAAAACATTAGCTCTCAAAAGAGCTGTTGAGGGGTGCTATTTTAGCAATAACAATCAGCCAGGAGCAAGCCAAGAGCCTAACTAATCTTTCCCTAGGAGAAAAAATCTGCAGCAGCTCTCCCTAGTCTATTTGCAGCAGGCACACGAGTGAGTGTAATGGCCGCCGGAGCCTGCCTTATATAAGGGGGGGGGGCTCCAGGGCTTAGTGTAGCCTGAATGGCTACAATGTGCCTGCTGACTGTGATGCAGAGGGTCAAAGTTGACCCTCAGTGCATTATGGGGCGAATCGAACGTCCGCAAAACCACCAAAGTTCGCCTGGAACCATTCGGCCCATCTCTATCCAGGGGTTACTAGATCCAGGTAATAGCAAGGTAGAATGCGCCCAGAAAAAGAAGCTATGTATATACCAAAAATTAAAACTAATAAAAGAATAGGTAGGTAAAAGGTCCTACCTTAAAAGGGAACTGAAGTAAGAGGTATACGGAGGCTGCCATATTTATTTCCTTTTAATCAATACCAGTTGCCTGGCAGCCCTGCTGATCCTCTGCCTCTAATACTATTAGCCATAGCCCCTGAACAAGCATGCAGCAGATCAGGTGTTTCAGACTTTAAAGTCAGATCTGACAAGACTAGCTGCATGCTTGTTTCTGGTGTTATTCAGATACTACTGCAGAGAAATAGACCAGCAGGGCTGCCAGGCAACTGGTATTGATTAAAAGGTAATAAATATGGCAGCCTCCGTATAACTCTTATTTCAGTTACCCTTTAAGCCAGGAATAAAAAAAAAAAATCAGTTTTACTTTCCTGGGGCTTCTACCAGCCCCCTGCAGCCGTCCCGTGCCCTCGCAGTCCCTCATGGAGCCTCCGGTCCCCCGCTGTCAGCTAGTTTCATTTCCGCTGACAAGCCCGACAGGCCTGGCCACACGTATCTTTCTTTGCATTCCCGTCTGCAATAGCGTTCTGCGCCTGTGCAGGACGCTATTGAGGATGGGAACATGAAGGATACGCCTGGCCAGGCCTGCGTAGGTGACAAAAGCCTGCCAACTCCCTGTTAGGGCCTGTCAGCGAAAATAAAACTAGCTGGCGGCGGGGGACCGGAGAATCCGTGAGCGACTGTGAGGGCACGGGACGGCTGCAAAGGGGCTGGTAGAAGCCCCAGGTAAGTAAAACTGATTTTTTATTCTTGGCTTAAAGGGGAACTGAAGAGAGAGGTATATGGAGGCTGTCCTGTTTATTTCCTTTTAATCAATACCAGATGCCTGGCAGCCCTGCTGGTCTATTTCTCTGCAGTAGTATCTGATTAAAACCAGAAACAAGCATGCAGCTAGTCTTGTCAGATCAGACTTATAAGTCTGAACCACTGAAACACCGGATCTGCTGCATGCTTGTTCAGGGGCTATGGCTAATAGTATTAGAGGCAGAGGATCAGCAGGGCTGCCAGGCAACTGATATTGTCTAAAAGGAAATAAACATGACAGCCTCCATATACCTCTTACTTCAGTTCCCCTTTAAGTGTCCCTTTAAATGAGGAACTCTCACATGTTAAGTAATAAAAAAAAAAATCTAACTTTATTGAGCACTTTAGGAGATAACTTGTTTCACGGCATAAACTGCTTCCTCGGGTCGATTGCTGTGCTTTTCGGGTCTGCAGTATTAGCCACAGATGCCAGTCTAATACTGCAGACCCCAAAGGCACAGGAATCTGCTTACGCTGTGAAATACTTGAGAGGTCCTCATTTAAGGTAGGACCTATTCTTTTACCTAAAAACAAGGCACACCAAGAGCCCCAATAGTGTAATATGTACTGGTAAATGGTTACTAGATAGAGTAAATATTAATACTCACAAACCAGGGTTACCATTAGGCAACCACTGTAAAGGCAGGTGGGGAGATTTTCCTGACCCCACTCAGGAATAATTAGTCGCTCTCTGTAGATGAGAAAAAAGGGGGTTCAACCCTCCACCCAGGGTGGACTCGTTATTATGCAGGAGAACAGAGGCGCCAAAAGGATAAAAGGAAGCCAAATGGAGCCTAAAAACCAAATTCTTGGTAAATAGAGGAGGTAGTGGTGGACTTACCTCCTCCAAGTAGACACACGACTGTAGTAAAGACAGTCAATATATTTTATTTAATTTTGATTGTTGGAGTTCATAAATAAAATATATTAACTGTCTTTACTACAGTCGTTGTGTGTACAGTCGTGTGTGTCAATTTACCATGAATTTGGCTCATTTAGCTTCCTATTCTTTTACCTACCTGTGTTAGTTTTATTTTTTGGTACATACATAGCTTCTTTTTCTGGGCGCCTCCTACCTTGCTTTTACCTGACTTTGTAGGATGAGATGTTATAACGATACAGAGTGATCAGCGACAGCTGTGATGACGTTGCTGTTGCTCTTTGTGTTTGGATAGAAGTACAATTTTCCAGAATTTTGGCCATTTGGTTCTAAATACTTCAAAAGGAGGAGACTGGAATAAGAGTAATGGTAAAGTTTGTGTTAGAAAGTGACAGGCTACCCATAATGCTGTAGGCTTCTACAGTAGCCAATTGGCACCTTTATCTGCATACGGACTACAGGAGTCTGGATTCACAAGAAATATGACAACTGTAATGAGATGAATATAAAGGCTGCCGTATGTATTTCCTTTTAAACACCAGTTCCCTGGCAGTCCTGCTGATCTTTAGCTGCAGTAGTATCTGAATCACACCAGAAACAAGCATGTGGCTAATCTTGCCAGATCGTACAATAATGTCAAAAACATCTTATCTGCTGCATGCTTGTTCATGGCTGAGGCAAAGGATCAACAGGTCAGCCAGGCAACTGGTATTGCCTAAAAGGAAATAATTATGGCAGCCTCCATATACCTCTCACTTCACCTTTAAGAGTCGCTAGTCAGGCAACATAATTTGGTAAACAGAGCACCATGTTTAACAGGACAGTCGAAGCCTCAAACCTGCCATGAAGAATGTGATATATGATGTAACGCTATACTCCCAGGCCAGACCTGTACTGATTTCCCTGATTAACAAAATGAAAGCTTGGATTTCAGACATTTTCTGTAGGACAACAGCCTGAGGGAGACGTTCCTCCAGCTGTCTCTCTGCACTATCCAGCTGTAGAACCACATGTGCGCGAGGCGGGAATCCTTTAGAATTCCTCATGTATTCATATTTTTTTAGTTTCTTTACACCAAACATTTCTTTCATTTCAGCAGAAAGTATGGGGGCCATCAACATGGGGAGAAAAACTATTTCTTATAGATTATCTGAGGTGAAATACCTTAAGTCAATGGTGCACTCATTGGACTTCATAATGCTGTCTTGAAGAGGACTGCGTCCTCAGTTGTGCCCCGGCACGGCTCTGCTTTCTTGTAATTCCTGCCGGACCAGGCCCAGACCCACTTTGAGTTGGGCCCTTTCAAACAGAAGCAGTTCTTTAGCATCATGTGCAGTTCGATTCTCCAAACCAACCCAGTTTTACAAGCAGTAGTTAGTTTGTTTCTATTTCCCATTGTTCCAAACCCTACACTGTACTGGCACTTTATAGTTGGCCAAAAGGGACCAAGAACCCACCTACTGGAGGCACTGCAAATGGAAGCACCATATAATGAAAGGGGTCTACACATCATCGCTTCCAGGATGTGTCCACAAAATAAGGCATGAGGCCTCCACCACACCACAGGGGTTCAGGCATATTTCTGTGAAGGTGCAAGTCTAGTAAACTTCAAATACATTCAGTTTGCTTCAGAAATGAAGCGTTCACAAAGCCAGTGCAGTCTCAGAATAAGGCAGGTGTTTATATTACATGACTATCTAAGCCGGAAAAAAAAAAATGTCACAATGTTCATCAAGTTCTACCTCTGCCTGAACCATGGCACTTATAGTGACAAGATAGGTGCACTAAACAGAAAATGATGAATATATTGAATTGCAGCGGTTCTACATACAAAAGCTGCAGCTACAACAGGATATTCATGTCCTGAGGTTATTTCTCTAACTAGTCCAGAGGAAAAGATGTCTGGGCACTGGACAGAGGTGCGCATAAAGTTACAAAGTCTGTCTCCAGCAGCCTAAGTTCGGGGTCAAGGGATGTACAGATGTTCTGTTGCTATAGAGGAGGGAGGGAGGGAGGGAGGGAGGGAGGAAGGACGGCAGCTCAGTAGAAAAGAAGAGGCTCCTGTTGAACAGGTGAGGAGAAATTCATGGGTATCAGTTGAGCATCACTTTCAGTAAAGATTTGGTGTACCAGATCTTGATGGGACATCGGGAGATACCTGTACTCACGCCGGATACTTGGCTGAGATGGTCATAAATGGGCGCCTCAGTCGAGTGTCATCTAGCATATGCCCCTAGCTCGGGAGTGATGAAGTCCTCTTATATTGATACTAATGGTGGCTGTAAAGGGGTCATTTCAAGTCACAGATGCTTCTCACTAAGTTTTGAACCCAGTGGTACAAGACCTCATTGCATTGTACGGTTGATGGGAGCAAGATATGTGTGGCAGAGAAAGTGCCAGTTAAAGCCAAAGTGGTTCTGAGGCTCGTAGTGGTCTGCCTGAATAGTGAGCTCACTGAGCTTGAAGATGGAGGCAGTTATGGAGGGAAGGGAGTTAATGGGGTGTTGCTGCATTAGGTTAGTTAGGGGGAAGAGGATATTAGGCATAAAATAACGCCAGAGATTGGCATTAAATCAAACAGTGATTGTTCATCTGAATCGTTGGACATGGCCCCACAGACAGCAATGCAAGTCATCATATTATTAAGCGTAAATTATATAGTAAGTGAAGAACACAAGTGGACTGTCTAGAGTTCCGCTTCAAACGTTAGAATCAGAGAGCGTGTTGGGCAAATCAGAGGTGTTAATGGGGTGTAGATGTGAGGAGGTAGTACTGCGCAAGCCTGAAAGCCATGATACCCAAACCCTGGTGCCAGAATCCACTGAACCAAAACCCCATCTGTTTCACGGGAAGATTTACTCAGAAATAATGCATACATTAAATGTAATTCATAAAGAAAGCTGTAAACGGTTAACATGAATAGAATCCTACAGCCGTCTCCCGGGAAGGCCGATGTACACATATAGCAAGATGTTCAATTAATAACATTCGCCCGTGTCCTGAAGCAAGATGTTTGGCTTTATTTTAGAAGAGGAAGTCATCTGTTCCCCATTAACACTGAGGTTAAAATGTTCTGACATTAAGAACCAAAAAAATGGTTTTTGATCAAGTGTAAAAGTCTTTTCAGCCAATAATTTCCTTTATCAAGGGACAAATTTTTCTCTTAACTCAACCATCAACTTTGGCAGCCCCCTCAAAAAAATCCCATTACATTTAAGGTTACATAGTTGCATAGTTACATAGTTATTTTGGTTGAAAAAAGACATACGTCCATCGAGTTCAACCAGTATAAAGTACAACACCAGCCTGCTCCCTCACATATCCCTGTTGATCCAGAGGAAGGCGAAAAAACCCTTACAAGGCATGGTCCAATTAGCCCCTAAAGGGAAAAATTCCTTCCCGACTCCAGATGGCAATCAGATAAAATCCCTGGATCAACATCATTAGGCAAGTAATTGTAGCCATGGATGTCTTTCAACGCAAAGAAAGCATCTAAGCCCCCTTTAAATGCAGGTATAGAGTTTGCCATAACTACTTCCTGTGGCAATGCATTCCACATCTTAATCACTCTTACTGTAAAGAACCCTTTCCTAAATAAATGGTTAAAACGTTTTTCCTCCATGCGCAGATCATGTCCTCTAGTCCTTTGAGAAGGCCTAGGGACAAAAAGCTCATCCGCCAAGGTATTATATTGCCCTCTGATGTATTTATACATGTTAATTAGATCCCCTCTAAGGCGTCTTTTCTCTAGACTAAATAAACCCAGTTTATCTAACCTTTCTCGATAAGTGAGACCTTCCATCCCACGTATCAATTTTGTTGCTCGTCTCTGCACCTGCTCTAAAACTGCAATATCTTTTTTGTAATGTGGTGCCCAGAACTGAATTCCATATTCCAGATGTGGCCTTACTAGAGAGTTAAACAGGGGCAATATTATGCTAGCATCTCGAGTTTTTATTTCCCTTTTAATGCATCCCAAAATTTTGTTAGCTTTAGCTGCAGCTGCTTGGCATTGAGTACGATTATTTAACTTGTTGTCAATGAGTACTCCTAAGTCCTTCTCCAAGTTTGATGTCCCCAACTGTATCCCATTTATTGTGTATGGTGCTAGACCATTAGTACGTCCAAAATGCATGACCTTACATTTGTCAACATTGAATTTCATCTGCCATGTATGTGCCCATATAGCCATCCTATCCAGATCCTGTTGCAATATGACACTATCTTCCTGAGAGTTGATGATTCTGCACAATTTTGTATCATCTGCAAAAATAGCAACATTGCTCACTACTGCATCTACTAGGTCATTAATAAATAAATTGAAGAGCACTGGACCCAGAACAGACCCCTGTGGGACCCCACCAGGTTAAGCTACGTCTTCTGGTCTCGTTGCTACCACAAACATCTGAAATAAAATCTCTGTCAAATCTGACATCTGAACTGTGAGATACAACATCCCGCCATCAACAACACAGACACACCTGCATAAAAACAATGTAAAAGAGATTTATAGAAACAGGAATATGGATGGACAGGGTTCTGCTTACCCACGTATGCATCATAAACAATTACTACCGTGTTCTTGGCTAGAAACATTGAGAGTAAGTCCAAACATCTCATTGAGTTTCTAGAAATTCCTCAGTCAAAATTTAGTGCTTTAATTAAATTACTTCCCTCGGGTGGTTTATAATGAAAATGTATCAGGATTTTGGGTGTGGGCTGTTAAACAGGAACAAATAAATAAGGGAAGAAGTTAGAGGAACATGAGGAACTTTTCCAGCAATGAGGGGATAAAAAAGCCACTGGCCCAATGCCCAACTCTCTGATGACTGAATACTGAGGTGTAGCACTGAAGACCTAATTTATAGGGCAGCAGGCAGGTGCAGCACTGGAAACCTAATTTATAGGACAACAGGCAGGTGCAGCACTGGAGACCACATTTGTAGGACAACAGGCAGCTGCAGCACTGGAGACCACAGGCAAGTGCAGCATTGAAGACCACATTTGTAGGACAAACGACAGGTGCAGCATTGGAGACCACATTTGTAGGAGATCAGGCAGTGCAGCATTAGAGATCACATTTGTAGGACAATGTACATGTACAGCACTGTTGACCATGCATGTAGGACAACAGGCAGATGCAGCACTGGAGACCACACTTGTAGGACAACAGGCAGGAAGTCATAGGAAGCCTTTTTCCTACATTGTACCTAACCCCACAACACCATGTGCACAGATTGATAGGCACGGAAACAGATAGGCAGGTGATCATCTACCACATGTCATCAGGGTGCTTTACTTCCCCTCATCAACAACACAGACACACCTGCATAAAAACCACGTACAAGAGATTTATAGGAACATGAATATGTATCGACAGGGTTCTGTTTTCCCATGTATGCATCATAAACAATCACTGCCATGTTCTTGGCTAGAAATCGTTCATTGGAGAATAGTTCAAACATCTCATGGAGTTTCTAGAATTTCCTCAGTAAAAACTGAGTGCTGTGATTATCATGGTTTATCATGAAAAGGTCTTTGGATTTTGAGTGTGGGCTGTCAACAAACAGGAACCAATAAATAAGGGGAAAGGTTAGAAGAGCAAAAGGAACTTTAACAGCAATTTAAAATAAATAAAGCCACTGGCCTATGCCCAACCCTCGGAAGACTGAGGTGGAGCATTAAAAACCTAATCTGTAGGACGAGAGGCATGTGCAGCACTGGAGATCTCATTTGCAGGACAACAGGCAGGTGCAGCACTGGAGCCCACATTTGTAGCACAACAGGCAGGAGCAGCATTGAAGACCACATTTGTAGGACAACAGACAGGTGCAGCACCAGAGACCAGATTTGAAGAATAAAAAGTAGGAATACAGGCAGTAAGCCATGGAATAAACTGTTTTTCTCTACCCCACTACATTATGTACACAGATGGGTGGGCTTCAACACAAGACAAGCTGTAGAGCATCTACCAAATGAGTTCTTGGTGTATAAAAAAAAAAAAAAAACCTGCAATTAAGTGGCAAAGCTTCATACTTCTAGCTTGGCTCCATCCGACCATAGTGAAGACTGCAGAAAGTACTGCTGACAACTGTCTCTTACAAAACGCTTTCTTTTCTTTCACACTCTCCTGTCACTAGCTAACCTGATGATGCTGGAACTGTGAAACTGGTCGGATTGGAGAATAGGCCTTTAAGTGATATGTGTTACTACGTGCTTATTATAGCCTGCATTGTGATTACTGAGCAGAGTTCTTCCTTTGTATGCACACGCCGGGAATCGGTGGACATGACGGGGTGAGAAAGGGACGGACAGGACAAGGGAAATGCTGATCCTTGTATTGAGGCAGATATTACCCTGGTTTGGTAGAGTGAGAAGTTGTGGCACTCCAGTGTGTGAGATTTAGCAGCATCTGGTACAACTCTTATTGCAAGAAGCAGAGAATTTCATTCTACGGACCAGGCTTGTGGGGCTCCACGTGACACTATAGTTTCATTATATATTCTTTGAAACTCTCTACATATAAAACTCACTCACCTCAGACTTTATTCATCACAGCTTTCCAGTAAATAGATTTCATTTGTTTTCACAAGGTCAATTCAAGGGAACAATAAAATTCCCTTTGTTGCTTAGATATAGGTTACGAAGAGTAATTTAAAAAAAAAAACACATCAGTGGAAACTCAGTGGAAGGAGAGGTTTTTAGCTTATGAAAGAACAAGGAAGTATTTGCACATCTGCCAGGCTTTTATTGCTTCCTGTGTCCCTCATCAGAGAGATCTTTCCTCTCCTCCTATTCTTGGTGAGCCATTAGTCCTGCCCCCCCCCCCCCCACCGCCCAGAAACACAGATGTACTACAAGGGTGATGAACTGCATTTTTTGTACTTTGACTCTGAACAGACATTTGGCATTGTGATGTATTTCAGTTCTACCTAACAAGCCTTAACCACTTGAGGACTGTAGGCTTACACCCCATAGTGACCAGGCTATTTTTTACTAATTAGGCCACTGCAGCTTTAAGGGCTCGCTGCAGGGCCGTACAACTCAGCACTCAAGTGATTCCCCCCCTTTTCTGCCCACCAACAGATATTCCTGTTGGTGGGCTCTGATCGCTCCCCCAATATTTGTTTATTTATTTGTATATTTATGTATTTTTTTTTTTTAAATAGTTTTTTTTTTATTATTATTTTTTTTTATCCCTCACTCCCTCCACCAACCAATCACCTTTGAGAGCCGATCGCTCCTTTGTCTCCCAGGGGGACAGCCAAGTGACACGGCTGTCCCCAGCAAAGCACTGCTGTAGATCGCAGTGCAGTACAGTGTACAGTGGGTTGCAAAAGTATTTGGCCCCCTTTAAGTTTTCCACATTTTGTCACATTACTGCCACAAACCTGCATCAATTTTATTGGAATACCACATGAAAGACCAACACAAAGTGGTGTACATGTGAGAAGTGGAACGAAAATCATACATGATTCCAAACATTTTTTACAAATAAATAACTGCAAAGTGGTGTGTGCAGAATTATTATTATTATTATTATTAATTTATAAAGCGCCAACATATTCCGTGGCACTGTACAAAGTAAGAAACAAACATGGGGTACATAATAATACAGACAATGGTGTACACCAATATACAAGATACATAATTAGTGACAAAATACAAAGAATGATACAAAATACAAATTATAGAATTGGTAATAGCAGTGATAAAATTAACATGATGAATAAAATGTATAATGGTTACCAAGGGGGAGAGAGCCCTGCCCTTGCAAGCTTACAATCTAAAGGGAATGGGGGGGGGGGGGGGCAGAAGGAGGGGTAGTATGCAGCAAATATATAGAGTCTTTGTGTTTTAGGATACCTAATAGGAGTGCAATTTGGTCTTAGGACAAAGGGAAGTGGCCTAAGGTAGAGCATATGCTTGTCGGAACAAGTGTGTTTTTAGAGAGCGTTTAACGGTAACAAAGGTTGGTGAGTGACGGATGTGTTGTGGGAGGGCATTCCAGAGGAGGGGTGAAGCGCGTGCGAAGTCTTGTAAACGTGAATGTGAGGAGTTGATTCTAGAGGAGCACAACAGAAGATCATGTGCCGATCTGAGATTGCGATTGGGTTTGTATCTGGAGATTAGTGAGGATATGTACCGGGGAGAGAGATTGTGGAGAGCTTTGTAGGTTAGGGTTAGGAGTTTGAACTGAATCCTCTGGTTAATTTGCAGCCAGTGAAGAGCTTGACAAAGAGGGTCGGCAGAGGAAGATCGAGAAGAAAGATGAATGAGACGAGCAGCTGAGTTCAGCACCGACTGGAGCGGGGCCAGTTTGTTAGACGGTAGTCCACAAAGTAGTACGTTGCAGTAGTCCAGACGAGAAATTATGAGAGCATGTATTAACATTTTAGTTGTGTCTTGAGTGAGAAAGGGACGGATGTGAGATATGTTTTTGAGTTGGAGATGGCAGGAGCTGGTTATGGAGTGAACATGTGGAATAAAAGAGAGAGATAAGTCGAATATCACCCCCAAGCACCGAGCTTTGGGAACTGAAGTTATGGGGGTGTTATTAACATTTATTGTAACTTCAGGCAGGGAGGTGGACAGAGACGGTGGAAAAATTATTAGTTCTGTTTTACTCATATTAAGTTTTAGGAAGCGATGATCAAATTATTCGGCCTCCTTTGATCTGAGTGCAGTCAGTTGCCTATAGACATTGCCTGATGAGTGCTAATGACTAAATAGAGTGCACCTGTGTGTAATCTAATGTCAGTACAAATACAGCTGCTCTGTGACGGGCTCAGAGGTTGTCTAAGAGAATATTGGGAGCAACAACACCATGAAGTCCAAAGAACACACAAGACAGGTCAGGGATCAAGTTATTGAGAAATTTAAAGCAGGCATAGGCTACAAAAAGATTTCCAAAGCCTTGAACATCCTAAGGAGCACTGTTCAAGCGATCATTCAGAAATGGAAGGAGTATGACAACTATAAACCTACCAAGACAAGGCCATGCACCTAAACTCACAGGCCGAACAAGGAGAGCGCTGATCAGAAATGCAGTCAAGAGGCCCATGGTGACTCTGGATGAGCTGCAGAGATCTACAGCTCAGGTGGGAGACTCTGTTCATAGGACAACTATTAGTCATGCACTGTCCAAAGTTGGCCTTTATGGAAGAGTGGCAAGAAGAAAGTCATTGTTAACAGAAAGCATAAGAAGTCCTGTTTGCAGTTTGACACAAGCCATGGGGGGGACACAGCAACCATGTGGAAGAAGGTGCTCTGGTCAGATGAGACCAAAATGGAACTTTTTGGCCAAAATGCAAAAACGCTATGTGTGGCAGAAAACTAACACTGCACATCACTCTGAACACACCATCCCCACTGTCAAATATGGTGGTGGCAGCATCGTGCTTGGGGAGGTGCATCTCTTCAGCAGATACAGGGAAGCTGGTCAGAGTTGATGGGAAGATGGATGGAGCCAAATACAGGGCAAACTTGGAAGAAAATCTCTTGGAGACTGCAAAAGACTTGAGACTGGAGCGGAGGTTCACCTTCCAGCAGGACAATGACCCTAAACATAAAGCCAGGGCAACAATGGAATGGTTTAAAACAAAACATATATATGTGTTAGAATGGCCCAGTCAAAGTCCAGATCTAAATCCAATCGAGATACTGCGGCAAGATCTGAAAACTGCTGTTCACAAACGCTGTCCATCTAATCTGACTGAGCTGGAGCTGTTTTGCAAAGAAGAATGGACAAGGATTTCAGTCTCTAGATGTGCAAAGCTGGTAGAGACATACCCTAAAAGACTGGCAGCTGTAATTGCAGCAAAAGGTGGTTCTACAAAGTATTGACTCAGGGGGGCGAATAATTACGCACACCCCACTTTGCAGTTATTTGTTTGTAAAAAATATTTGGAATGATGTATGATTTTCGATCCACTTCTCACATGTACACCACTTTGTGTTGGTCTTTCACGTGGAATTCCAATAAAATTGATGCATGTGTGTGGCAGTAATGTGACAAAATGTAGAAAAATTCTAGGGGGCCAAATACTTTTGCAACCCACTGTAAATTGCGATTGTCACTGGGAGAATGAAGGAGAGATGCACGCAAAGTTATGAAAAATAAAATTATCCTGGCGAGCTCCACCTCCTATACTCAACCTCCAAATACTGTGGGTATGCTGCAATAGTCATCAATGTTGTACCAACATGTATCATATCTTATTCCTATATCACACTAAGCGCTTCCTCACAGTCCACTATAGATGTGGATATCCAAGTCCCACAGTTCTCAAGTATAATACGCTCCTCTTCACTCTTCAACTCGGTGCGTCTCATGCAGAAAGGGAAACAGAAAGAACAAAAACCTTCATCGCATAGGCTGCCAGAATGTCCGAGCAATCCTCCACCAGCTATGGCCCGTGCACAACTCTAACGATATCACCATTCACTGTGCAAACCACCACCCGCCGTGGTTGCTCTCACCTTATGCTATGGCTGCCCAGACCCACAGACAGCTAACACAGCACGTGATTCCACACGACCATTCACTTGTCTCCTTACTTCAATTCCGATTCAAGGTCAATCTCCCCCAAAAAGAACACAGTTAAAACATCATTGCGCAGGCTGTTTCAACTAATATAAGAAGGTAACCCCTAGCCGGGATATATCACCGTGTCTCTAGTTATGGGGGCCACCAATAGCACACCGTGTTACCCCCACCTTCCGGGATCGTGCTCACCTGATTAATAGGCTGCCCAAATCACAGACAGCTCCACAGCGTGTGTGCACGATCTAGTGCTACCAGCAAACTTCAACTCACTCGTAGGTCCACTTTGCCAGCATCCAGCCACAAAAGATACTGCCCACTGCAACTGAAAGCTAATATGGCTGTGGGACTTGGATATCCACATCTATAGTGGACTGTGAGGAAGCGCTTAGTGTGATATAGGAATAAGAGATGCACGCAGTCTCCTGCAAAGCCCCGCCCCAGAACTTCACGCCAATTGGAGTTGAGAGGTCCTGGGGCTGCCGCCGCGTCCACGCCAATTAGCATGGCGTGGTCTTTAAGTGGTTAACTCTCTACAGAAGGAAATGGGGATGTAACAAACAAATAAAAAAATTCGTATAATTACAACATTAATTGTGAAACACAACAGCCATTTTTTAACAAACAAAAAAGGTGGAACAATTCCATTTAGATCCTGTCCACACTACCTTCTCCGGGAGTGTTCTGCACATGCGTGGTTCACAAAAGAATAAACCAGGCATGCGCAGATTGCTCCTGTTGATGGAAAGGGGATCAAGAAGGGCATGCAGACAGGATTGTGCATGCACAGTCAGCATGACCAGAGTTCTAGTCGCACATCTTACGGAGCCACCAGCGGGAGAACCGAGGGAACCCAGAGGGCGCTGAGGGACCTCACGGTCAGCAAGGGGCTGGAAGAAGCGCCATAAAATCTTTAGCATACTGCAATAAGTGAGGCCCTAAAATGCACTGTTCACATATTTGATTAAACTTAGCCAAGGAGATTGATAACTAGACTACCCCCTGCATAGCAACAGAACGTGTTCCTAGCTTGGAAGATCTCTCATCTACCCCTTTCTTCTTCCCTCCAGATTTACTGGACAACATACCTGGGCCCATATGCAATTCACTTTTTCTCCTGAGTTGTCTCCTAGGAGACACTTTCTCAACTTATTTTCAAAAGAACTTCAGCACTTTGCAATGTAAAAAAGTAGGTGACAATGTAGCTTAACAAATATTGAGTATTTTCTTACTTGTTGATGGTGACAAGGGCCCTAGGAGATAAATTTTTCTTCTCTTTAAAATACATTTTCAACACTTTGCAACTGAAAAGTACCAAAAAGTAGGTGAAAAAGTATTATCAAAATTATTTTGAGTATTTTCTTGCTCTGTCTAAAAAGGCATTTTATTGACAGGGTGTGAAAATATCCCCCAACCTAGAAGATAACTCTGTAGAAAACATTAATTGCATATTGGCCAAGGTGTAAAAAATATCACCTAGGAGAAAACTCAGAAGATAAAGTTATATGGGTACATAGCAAAGAAATGAACAGCGCTACTTAAAAACAGACAAGTGCCTACCTGCAAAAGAGTGCAAGCCCCACTTATCGGATAAAATACACACCCAGCATACTCATAACCTGTCTACCACTGGGGGATGTTGGTTTCCTGTAACAGCTTGCATGCAACTTGTTAAGTACTCGTCCCTCCCACTGCGGAGAAGTCATCCCCCTATGGGAGGGGACCTAACACTAACTAAATCCTAACCTATGCATATGCATAGCCTGGGTGCGCTACCAAGTAAAATTGAAAATTGCGCAAAAGCTGGATCAGCGCACCACCAGGTCGCCTCCGAATGGCCTACATTCAAAGGTACGCTGAACCCCCCCAGAAACTGCAAACGCACCTTGAACCCAAACAGAAGCTGTGCATATACACCAAAAGCAAGGCTGCTAAGTGGGAGCAGCTGACCAAAAATGAATTGAATTAGTACATACAGTGGGTTGCAAAAGTATTCGGCCCCCTTGAAGTTTTCCACATTTTGCCATATTACTGCCACAAACATGAATCAATTTTATTGGAATTCCACATGAAAGACCAACACAAAGTGGTGTACACATGAGAAGTGGAACAAAAATCATACAGGATTCCAAACATTTTTTACAAATAAATAACTGCAAAGTGATGTGTGCATAATTATTTGTCCTCCTTTGATCTGAGTGCAGTCCGTTGCCTATAGACATTGCCTGATGAGTGCTAATGACTAAATAGAGTGCACCTGTGTGTAATCTAATGTCAGTACAAATACAGCTGCTCTGTGAGGGCCTCAGGAGGTTGTCTAAGAGAATATTGGGAGCAATATTCCATGGAACAAGGGACTCTTCCTGGGGCATCGGAGGTGGGGAGCCAGCGATGCTGGGGGGTTGTTTCATGGTGGCATCTGGGAATCCGCTTTAAGAAGGGGATCCCAGATACCAGCCCCCTCCCCAGGAGAAATTAGTATAGGGGTATAAAGTATACAAAGGAGTACAAAGAGTATACGGGCACAAAGGGATAAATTAAATAAAAACACGACAACGAAATTGAAGATATGATATATTAAACATATAATATAAAGTTATCGGTGTTCCTGAGCGTCCATACAGTCTGTCGTTATCGGATATCACAAACGTACAGCAAAGTGTCCTTCTTGAGCATCCATACAGTGTGGTGTAATCTTGGACACACAGTTTCTATAGTTATTTTTTACAATCCATAGCTGTTCTCAGAAAATTCACAGGTAGCAGGCAATTAATTCCAGACAGAAATAAGACTATGAATTATCCATCTCTCTTGAGCAAGGAATTCACAAGTGTAAATTTTAAAATTATGAATCTTTCCCCACAACCTATCTTTACACTATGTTAGCACTGCTCAATTGTGACAGTAACAGGACTATGTACTCTGTAAAGTGCAGCAAAAGATGTAACAGCTATATAAATACATAATAATAATAATAAGTATAATAATAAGTATATAAGAATAAGACTGTGGTAGGATTAGATTGTGAGCTCCTTGGAGCACAGTCAAGGACATGATGATTTATCGTCCAGCACTGTGTAATATGTTGGCGCTTTATAAATACAATAAATAAATTATACATGTATAGACAAATATACATTCATAACAGTATGGTAGGACATTAGATTATGGTAAGGATTAGATTGTGCACTCCTCTGAGGACAGTTAGTGATATGACTATGTACTCTGCTACAGAAGAGGTCAGTGCTATATAAATACATAATAATATGGTAGGACAATAGACTATGACTATGGTAGGATTAGATTGTGAGCTCCTCTGAGGGGATCCATCTGAAAATGGCACCTGCGAATAATGGCGCACAGTGTTGCCGCTAATCTGTTTGCCGCTTATCGCTATTTAACATTAAAGCCTTATTGTTATTTAACGTTAAAGCCTTATTGTTATTTAGCGTTAAGACAAAGAACCCTCTCTGTACCTATCCCTAACCCCTAAACCCCCCCTGGTGGTGCCTAACCCTAACCATCCCCCTGGTGGTGCCTAACCCTAAGACCCCCCTGGTGGTGCCTAACCCTAAGAACCCCCTGGTGGTGCCTAACACTAACACCCCCCTGATGGTGCCTAACCCGAAGACCCCCTGGTGGTGCCTAACTGGTGGTGCCTAATCCTAACCACCCCTTGGTGGTGCCTAACCCTAACCACCCCCCTGGTGGTGCCTAACCCTAACCACCCCCCTGGTGGTGCCTAACCCTAACCACCCCCCTGGTGGTGCCTAACCCTAACCACCCCCCCTGGTGGTGCCTAACCCTAACCACCCCCCCTGGTGGTGCCTAACCCTAACAGTGTTACATTAAATCCATTCACTTTTTTGCAGTTAAATAACGTCTGCAGTTTGGCTTATGTAGGGCGCTATTGATAAATAACGTTAGTGTGTGCCGCTATTGATAAATAACGTTAGTGTGTGCCGTTTTTCTTCTTTTTTCCCTGTGCGCCATTATTATGCAGTACTAACGATAAATAGCGATAAGCGTATCTTTTTAATGCGGCGCCATTTTTATGCATAGGCGCTGTGCGCCATTATTCACTGATCCGCCTCTGAGGACAGTCAGTGACATGACTATGTACTCTGTAAAGTGCTGCAGAAGAGAACAGTGCTATATAAATACAAAATTATATGGTAGGACATTAGACTAGGACTATAGTAGGGCAGTAGACTATGATGTAATGGACTATGGCTCTAGGTCCCCCCTTTAAGCACACTAGGGTTTGTGTGTGCTGACACGGAGGTCTGTGAGATTCCAGTCAGTTTCTTCCTCTAATGCAATAACTGCAGCCAGATGTTCTGTGTGATTTCTCTGCCAGGAGTGGTCAGTAAATCAGACCTGATATTACCTAGGGGCAGTGATGGCTAACCTTGGCACTCCGGCTGTGCTGGAATTACTAGTCCCATGAGGCATTGCAATACTCTGACAGCTCTAAGCATAACTCGGGGAGGCAAAGGCATGATGGGATTTGTAGTTTTGTCCCAGCTGGAGTGCCAAGGTTAGCCATCACTGATCTAGGGGCAGATCAGTCGCTGGACAATGTCTCTCTCAATGGGAGATCAGATATTTTTGTTTTAGTTGGCTCTTTGTGAATTTCCACCCTTCACACAAGATGATGTCCATATACTGGATACAAAGGGCAAGACAGGGTCTCTTCACTGACTGGGTGCTGGTGGGAAGAGCAGAGAACCCCGGTCTCCTGTGTTAGAGGCAGAGCCAGTGCACTATGCAGCCTGTCCCTGTTATGCTAGGTACACATCATACAATTTTCTGGCAGATTTACCTGCCAGATCGATTGATTATTTCCAACATGTCCGATGTGAATTTTGATCGATTTTCTGATCGTTTTTTGTATCATTTTATCGATTTTCATAGAACTAAACAAAAATAGATATAAAAAAAACTGATCGAAAAAACGATTGGAAAATTGAAAAATTGATTGAAATTCAGATCGGAAATGTTGGAAATAATCCATCTAGCAAATTAATGTGCCAGAAAATTGTATGGTGTGTACCTAGCATTACTCTGAGCTGCAAATCTGTCCTGGAGGAGAGGTGACCTCACTATATCATAGGAGATCCTCCAGCAGCTGCTGCACTCCCATTATATCAGCATCTCCTAACATTATCACAGCTTGTGCCCCTCACTGACTGATGATGCTTGTACAGTACCACATACAGATCATATCATCAGCACAAGTACCCCGACATACAGCAGTGTAAGGAGGACATCATTGTATGTACAATGTAGCAGTAGGGTATTGTACCGTGTTAGCCATCAGTGAAAGCAAGAGGTTTTGAATCAGGATGATACCAAGCCAATAAAAAAAAGGTATTAACCTGATTCAAAACTTCTTGTATATAAAATGGGTGTCAGATTTATTTATTTATTTATTTTTTACTATTATTCATAACAATATTTAGCATTTACATTGTGCCAACATCTTCTGCAGCACTTTACAGAGTACATAGTCATATCACTGACAGTCCTCAGAGGAGCTCACAAGCTAATCCTACCACAGTCATAGTCTAATGTCCTACCATATTATATTATTATTATTATGTATTTATACAGTACTGACATCTTCTGCAACAGGTTACAGAGTACATAGTCATCATGTCACTGTCCTCAGAGAGGCTCACAATCTAATCCTACCATGATTATAGTCTAATATCTTACTATATTATTATTATTTTGTATTTATATAGCAGTGACATTTTCTGCAGCACCTTACAGAGTACTGCATTTTTGGGGCTAGAAGACGCAAAAGTTTAGGGAAAAAAAGTCACTGCGTCTTATAGTCCAAATGCAGGGAGTTCCCGACTTGTGAACGCCTGCCAATATGAACCTACAATCCGCCACAATGTCAGGGACTCCCTCTACTGTGCCCGTGCAGAGGAGGACACAGGGGGACAAACGGAGGACACAAAGGGACATAGAGGAGGACACAAAGGGGAAAGAGAAGGAGATAAGCGGGACAGTGGAGGACACAGGGAGACAGAAGAGGTACAAGGGGGCATGAGGTAGAAAGGGGGCAGAATCCCCAAGATGCCCCTTCATCATGGATGCACCAGGTTTAGTATATTTTTCCCCTCCGCTTTTTGTCCTCTAAACCTAGGTGCGTCTTATGGTCAGGAGCGTCTTATAGTCCGAAAAATATGACACTGACTGTCCTCGGAGGAGCTGACAATCTAATCCTACCATAGGTCTTACATTATTATTTTTATTATTATTAGGATTATGATTATTATGGATTTATATAGCACTGACTTTTTCTGCAGCACTGTACAGAGTACATAGTCTTGTCACTGACTGTCCTCAGAGGAGCTTACAGTGTAATCCCTAACATAGTCACATGGTAACATCTTACACAATAACATGCAGTAGCGCTCCCCTTTATAGCACCATTGTGATAGCGGAGAAAAGAGAGACTCTGCATGACCCAAAACTGCAGACCCAGAAAGTGATGTAATCCAAAAGGAAAACTCGGGGCACAATCAGACCACCAGATCTCCTTTATGTGACACAGGACAACTGAAAACCGTGGGGAGAGACTCCAGACCTCAGATTACAGGGAGGAGGAACAGGTGGGTGCCTGAGCATGCAAAGCTTATAAGCTTATAGCTTGTAGGTCATTAAGTTTGCAGATGATACCACCATACTAGGACTCATCTGCAAAAATGGGGAGCTTGAATATCGCAGCGAGATTGAGCGGATCCTCAGGTGGTCCACCGATAAACTTGTACTAAACACGGCAAAAACTGGAACTGATCAGAAGGAATGCCCTTCACAGACTTCAGAAGGAATGCCCTTTCACCCAGCCCAGCCTTCATTTATGGAACCAAGGTCATCAGGGTCCAAAGTGCTTGGTTCCTAGGCTCCACCATCACCGAGAACTTGAGATGGGATGTAAATGCCACCATGATCAATAAGAAAGCCCAGCAGAGATTGTACTTCCTGAGGCAGATGAAGTTTGGAATGCCAAGGGAGCTACTGATCAGTTTCTACACAGCAACTATTGAATCTGTCCTTTGCTCCTCCATCATTGTCTGGTACTTCGGTGCCGGGAGCAGTGAAAAATGGCACCAGGCGCGGGCGCTATAAAAATGGCGCCTCATTGAAAATCATTATTAAACGATATTTATCGTTTTTATAACGTTAAAAAATGGCCTCGACCTTCAAAACGTTATTTATGGTTTTAAAACCTGCTTTTTTTGCCCTGCCTGAACGATATTTACCGTTTTAAAGAGACTCTGTATTGTTAAAATAGCACAAAAGTAAACATACCAGTGCATTAGGGGACATCTCCTATTACCCTCTGACACAATTTCGCCGCTCCTCGCCGCATTAAAAGTGGTTAAAAACAGTTTTAAAAAGTTTGTTTATAAACAAAATGGCCACCAAAACAGGAAGTAGGTTGATGTACAGTATGTCCACACATAGAAAATACATTCATACACAAGCAGGCTGTATACACCCTTCCTTTTAAATCTCAAGAGATCATTTGTGTGTTTCTTTCCCCCTGCAGCTATCTTCCACTGAAGTGTCAGGCTGTTTCTTCCTGCAGAGTGCAGACAGCTCTGCCTGTATGTAATTCTTCAGTATGTGAAAGCCCAGCCAGCTCAGAGGAGGATTTATCCAGTTTGTAAAAGATAAGAGAGAAGCTGCCCTAATCTAAATAATACACAGGCAGTGTGCAGAGAGGGGCCTGGAGGGGGGAGATGCATCACAGAACCACAACACTGAAGAACTTGGCAGCCTTCAAGACACAGACTGACAAGTCTGACAAGAGAGAGATAAGTTGATTTATTACAGAGATGGTGATAGTAGAACGTGCTGCAGTAAGCCAGAGGACATTAGAATAGCTTTTGCAACTTGTAGGATGATAAAAAACTGGATGCAATTTTTGTTAAGGAGTCTCTTTAAGCCCTGCTTTGCTGCAGTTTAGAAAATGTCTGGCCGCCGACTTTAATGTTTAATAGCACAGCCTCCTTAAAAGATAGAAACACCAAATTTGCAGGTTATGTTAAGAAGAAAATTGGGAACAAGAACATTTTTTTTCAAAAAGACCTTATAGTTTTTGAGAAAATCTATGTTAAAATTCTCCTTCTGACTGTGGGAAAATTAAACGCCCGCCGACTTTAGCGGTTAATAGCAAAGCCCCCTTACATGCCAGAAACACCAAATTTGCAGGGAATGTTAGGAAGAGCAATTTCTAAAAAAGACCTCATACTTTTTGTGAAAATCGATTTTAAAAGTTCAAAGAAAAACCCAGATACATTTAAATGCCGCTGGTCAAAGACAGAGTGTGGGAAATATTTCCCAGCAATTAATGAAGGCCCTTACATCCTAGCAACACCAAATTTGCAGGATATGTTAAAAAGATAGTGGGAAACAATATTTAAAAAAAACATTTTTTAACCACTTGCCGACCGCGCACTCATACCGCGCGCCGGCAAAGTGGCAGCTGCAGGACCAGCGATGCAGTTCTGCGTCGCCGGCTGCAGGCTAATTAATCAGGAAGCAACCGCTCGCGCGAGCGGCTGCTTCCTGTCAATTCACGGCGGGGGGCTCCGTGAATAGCCTGCGGGCCGCCGATCGCGGCTCGCAGGCTAAATGTAAACACAAGCGGAAATAATCCGCTTTGTTTACAGTGTACGGCGCTGCTGCGCAGCAGCGCCGTAAGGCAGATCGGCGATCCCCGGCCAATCAGCGGCCGGGGATCGCCGCCAGGGGACGTCCTGTCACAGGCTGCACAGGACGGATAGCGTCCTGTGCAGCCCAGATTACCAGGGGGCCAGGTAGGAGAGGGGGAAGCGGAATTTCGCCGCAGAGGGGGGCTTTGAGTGCGAGTCCCCTTTAAGAAGGGGAACCCAGATGCCTGCCCCCCTTTCAGAAGAAATGAGTATAGGGGTGCACATTACCCCTTGCCCATTTCCATAAAGGGTTAAATGAAATAAAAATGCAACCACGAGAAATGCCCTTTAATGTTCCTAATTAATCAGAAATACTTACCTGTACCTTTAAGAAAAAGTTCCCACGCCAATATCCTCGGAAAAGGTCCCACGCTATAATCGGTTATGTCCCACGAAGACAGTATCCTCTATCTTGCGATCTTCAGATACAGTTGATTAAAGATCTCTGCACACACCCGACGGCACACACGCTGCCCCTGCTGAACTGCTCTCAGCTATACAGTATAGCTGAGAGCAAAAAGCATCTTTACATTTTGGCTCCAATGGTCCCCATTGGTTCCTTAAGGACCAGGGGTGTTTCTTGTGATCTGTGCACAGCACAGATCGTGTGGCAGCCAGGGCGACCAGACTTCCCCCCCTTTTTACCCCACTAGGGGGATGTCCTGACGGGGGTGTGTGATCGCTGCCGGCTAGTTGTGATTAGCGGGGGGGGGGGCTTTTCAAAGCCCCCCTCCGCAGCGTTTTCCGCGCTCCCTCTCCTTACCTCCCTCCCCTCCATCAGAGCGGCGCAAGACCTGCGCCGGATAGGATAGGCTTCAGCCTATCATATGCCGGCAATCCCCGGCCAATCAGAGGCCGGGGATCGCCGATCTGCCTGCAGCGCCGTATTGATGTAAACAGCGGGGATTTCTTCCCCGCGTGTTTACATTAGGCGTGCAAGCCGCGATCGGCGGCTCGCACACTGTTCACGGAGACACCCTCCGTGAACTGACATGGAAAGGCCGCTCAAACGAGCGGCCGTTTCCATGTAATAACCACTTAAACCTGCCGCCGCCTATCGGTGTTAGACCAATGGGGATCAGGAGGATCCCCATTGGTCAATAAGGAACCAATGGGGAGCCTTGAAGCTAAAATTTAAAGATGCTTTTTTCTCTCAGCTAAACAGGATAGCTGAGAGCACGTCTATACAGACGCATTACCGCCAACTCCCGCTGCCCTCTCTGCCTCTCTCACCCATGCTGGCACCCATGGGTGCATTGGGTGCCAGCATGGGTGAGGGAGACCAGTGGGGGGAGGCTGGGAGGGCAGCGGGAGACTGTGGTAATGCGTCTGTATAGACGCGCTCTCAGCTATACTGTATAGCTGAGAGCAGTTCGGCGGGGGCGGCGTGTGTGACGTTGGGTTGGCGGAGATATTCAATCAAAGTAAAGAAGATCGCAAGATAGAGGGTACTGTATTCGTTGGATCAATTACCGAGGATATGGACGTGGGAACTTTTTTTAAAGGTACAGGTAAGTATTTATGGACAATTTAGATTAATAAAATACTTTTTTCGTGGTTGCGATTTTATTTCATTATTAACCCTTTGTGGAAATCGGTAAGGGGTACTTTGTACTCCTATACTAATTTCTCCTGGGAGGAGGTCGGGCATCTGGGGGTCCCCTTCTTAAAGGGGACTCAAAGATGCCACCATGACCCCCCCCCCCTCCCCCCCAGGGAGTCGTCACTCCCACCTCCTCCTGGGGCACCGGAGGTGGGGAAGAGCCCCTTGTCCATGGATTGAACAAGGGGGGGGGGGGGGGGAAGGCTTGGCCGCCCCTTTCCCCGGAGCCCCCCGATACCATGGACCATGCGGGCTGGTATAGCTCAGGGTGCGAAGCCCCAGTTGGCCGGGGCTCCGCCTTCTGGCTATCCCAGAATGCGTCCTGTGAGCCGGTTCTTTTTGTATTGAATCGAATTAATCGGCTCAGAGCCGATTCATTCGATTTAATACAAAAAGAACCGGCTCATTCGATTTAATACAAAAAGAATTGGCTCATTCATGAGCCGGTTAGTATAGCTTAGAATGCGTCCTGTGTGGACGCGTAGCTGCTGGCTCCCGGCTCTCCTCCCCACCTGGCTGCACCTGCAAACTTGGTGTTTTTATCTTTTAAGGGGGCTTTGCTATTAAACGTTAAAGTCGGTGGGCAGACATTTTCCAAATGGCAGCAAACCAGGGCTTAAAAACGATAAAGAACGTTCAGGCAGAACAAAAAAAAAGCAGGTTTTAAAACCATAAATTACGTTCACAAGGTCTACGCCTTTAAAACGATAAATATCGTTTTAAACAAATATGGGGAAGAAGGGGGCGCCATTATTTAACCGGCGCCATTTTTCCCTGGACGCTCGGTGCCAACGCAAGAGACAGGCACGAGAAGATCATCGCGCCTCCCCTGCCCCCCCCCCCCCCACCCCACCTCCTCCACACATCCAGAATGAGGTCCAGGGTCAACAGGATCACATGACCTCTCCCACCCTGGCAATAACTTCTTCATCCTCCTCCGCTCAGGTCCTCGATGCAGGTCCATCCTCACCAAAAACACCAGGCACAGAAACACCATTCTTTCCCCAAGCGATCACCCTTCTCAATACAGACCATCTCTCCAATGTTATCTCCTAGTCCCCTCCTGGCCCCCTGGGGCCCCAGCATATGCGTAGGGCTGACTCTCAACAGACACTCTGTACTATACTCTGGTCTATCATGTTCATTCTTACACAATTACGGGTGCCATCTGCACTAGGTGTTTTCTGCTGCCTATAATGTGCCACTGTCATAATGTATTTTAAGGTGCACTATGCTGTGTTTGTATTGTATTACTGTTGTGTTATTTGTACAGTCTGCACTATGCCAATATATGCCTTAGTTGCACTGTTCCTTACTTGCATTATTTGCCCTGTCTGCACAGTGCACCTTGCCTTATGTCCACAAATAATTCCGGGTGCGGCGCCTGTCACACATTCAGCGAATAAAGAATTCTGATAACACGAGGGGGAATTGTGCAGTATATACCTCCGGGGAGAACAATAGCGAAAGCCAAACATCCTCAACACCTTTCATTATTCGCTGGATCCAGTCTACGGCCAGGCGTCCTCGGCCCGCTGCTCTGATATATATATATATATATATATTTGCGAAGCATTTAATTTATTACAGGTCTGAATGGAATTAATCTAACCTTTCATGAACCCGCACTTTATCAATTATATTCCATCCTGCGCAATAATTGGAACTCGGACGATATCTGGTCAAATTGACCAATCTACTCAGATCAGGAAGGAAGGAAACCATCAGTGGATCATGAAGGGATTTGATTATGTTCTCGTGATTTCGATCTACACAGATTGTATTAGTGGAGTGAAGAGCGTGGAGGCACAACATCGTTCAGCTCGATTAGTGAATGAAAATCACAGAGGACCTTGTCACTAATCAATCGGCTTTCGATTGACCACACTGTAGTTGAATGCACAATAAAGTCAAGCGCTTAATCACTCGCTGGAAAATCAAGCAATGTCTGGCTGCCTTTACATGCCGTCAGCCGTTGGTCTGTGGATGCTCTCATTTAACCTTCCCTGACAGATCTCATTGAATGAAAGCAGGTCGAAAGGTCTCCAAGCAGACCTGCCAGAAAACTATAATCTCCAGAATTTTCCAGAGAAAGTCCAGACCAATCAGTACTGAAAAGCAGAAAGCCAAAGAAACAAGTTCCTAAACGAAACTTGTGTTATCTGAGAGAAAAGTAAAAGGTTAGCTTAGGAAACTTGGGGATCTAAGCTGGGATCCTGGCAGCAGACACTTGACAAAGGCCTGTCGGCAGAAACGTGAGTTTTGCTATGGTACAATAAATTACTGCTATAATTGCACAAATCCAGGTTGAGACCCAGCCATCTTTTTTGTTTGTTTAGCTGTCCCTACACCTTTGGTGGATCCGGGT
This sequence comes from Hyperolius riggenbachi, assembly GCF_040937935.1. Taxonomy (NCBI): domain Eukaryota; kingdom Metazoa; phylum Chordata; class Amphibia; order Anura; family Hyperoliidae; genus Hyperolius; species Hyperolius riggenbachi. The sequence continues at coordinate 169,661,837 of NC_090657.1, forward strand.
GGGGACTAGCTGACTCCCTGGTAGCTACTTTTTTTTTCTAGCAGTTTGACCTTTCTTGTCCTGCCAACAGATAGGCATGGGCTCACGAGTAATTACAAGCGTCTAAGCACTTTAATTTGTGATTTAAATGAGGCTTAACCACTTGAGGACCACAGTCTTTCTACCCCTTAAGGACCAGAGCCTTTTTCTCCATTCAGACCACTGCAGCTTTCACGGTTTATTGCTCGGTCATACAACCTACCACCTAAATTAATTTTACCTCCTTTTCTTGTCACTAATACAGCTTTCTTTTGGTGCTATTTGATTGCTGCTGCGAGTTTTAGTTTTTATTATATTCATCAAAAAAATGATTTATTTTTTTTTTACTTTGTGCTGACATTTTTCAAATAAAGTAACATTTCTGTATACATTTTTGTCCAAATGTATTGTGCTACATGTCTTTGATAAAAAAAAAATCCATTCAGTGTATATTTATTGGTTTGGGTAAAAGTTATAGCGTTTACAAACTATGGTGCCAAAGGTGAATTTTCACATTTTGAAGCATCTCTGACTTTTCTGACCACCTGTCAGGTTTCATGAGGTGCTAAAATACCAGGATAGTATAAATACCCCCCAAATGACCCCATTTTGGAAAGAAGACATCCCCCAAAGTATTCACTGAGAGGCATGGGGAGTTCATAGAAGATTTTATTTTTTTGTCACAAGTTAGCGGAAAATGACACTTTATGACACACACAAAAAAAAAGTTTCCATTTCTTCTAACTTGCGACAAAAAAAAAAAAAAAAAATGAAATCTGCCACGGACTCACTATGCTCCTCTCTGAATACCTTGAAGTGTCTACTATGCAAAATGGGGTCATTTGTGGGGTGTGTTTACTGTCCTGGCATTTTGGGGGGTGCTAAATTGTAAGCACCCCTGTAAAGCCTAAAGGTGCTCATTGGACTTTGGGCCCCTTAGCGCAGTTAGGCTGCAAAAAAGTGCCACACATGTGGTATTGCCGTACTCAGGAGAAGTAGTATAATGTGTTTTGGGGTGTATTTTTTACACATACCCATGCTGGGTGGGAGAAATATCTCTGTAAATGACAATCTTAATTTTTTTTACACACAATTGTCCATTTACACAGATATTTCTCCCACTTAGCATGGGTATGTGTAAAAATACACCCCAAAACACATTATACTACTTCTCCTGAGTACGGCAATACCACATGTGTGGCATTTTTTTGCACCCAAACTGCGCTAAGAGGCCCAAAGTCCAATGAGTACCTTTAGGATTTCCCAGGTCATTTTGCGACATTTAGTTTCAAGACTACTCCTCACGGTTTAGGGCCCCTAAAATGCCAGGGCAGTATAGGAACCCCACAAATGACCCCATTTTAGAAAGAAGACACCCCAAGGTATTCCGTTAGGAGTATGGTGAGTTCATAGAAGATTTTATTTTTTGTCACAAGTAAGCGGAAATTGATTTTAATTGGTTTTTTTTTCACAAAGTGTCATTTTCCGCTAACTTGTGACAAAAAATAAAATTTTCCTATTGATCTACATGTGTACTACATGGCCACTTGGAGTGTGAGATCTACCTCATTTGTATAGTGTCAATCGGCAATATTCTCCTTCTGGACGAGCTGTCATAAGAAGTTTTGAGTGTGGATCAATAGGAAAAGCTTAGGAGTTTTACCATCTAACTCTTTTTTGACCACAGAGGTACTGTGGAGTATCTGGAATAGTGACGTATTGGGTCTGCCGACATGGTTTATTGTCGGTAAACCCTATTCTGATATATTTATTTAAATTTAAATATTTCTACTATATGGTTTATTGTGTATACACACTTTTTTAGGAATTCATGAGGAACCAGCGTACTTTGGTATGCATGAGATTGTAGTCGTATGCATGTGATATGGATGAGCATTACTACGACAGTCTCCTTCGTTTTAATATGCAAAATTAATAAACCGTTTATAGATTACCGGTATATTCCCAGCGCTCTTATATTCTCTTTTATATATTGATTCACCTGTAGAGGTGGGATACAAGGGAAATCCCACCAGAATAGGAAGCAGAGGTTGAAAGGAATAAGCCCAATGTGATCGGGCCGATTGAGGTGTGTTAATTGAACCCCCAATTTGAGAGTATATTTTATTAGCAGTGCTCCTTGTTGATTGATTGTTTACCCCAAGGTATTCCGTTAGGTGTATGGGGAGTTCATAGAAGATTTTATTTTTGTCACAAGTTCGTTACATAGTTATATTGGTTGAAAAAAGACATACGTCCATCGAGTTCAACCAGTATAAAGTACAACACCAGCCTGCTCCCTCACATATCCCTGTTGATCCAGAGGAAGGCGAAAAAACCCTTACAAGGCATGGTTCAATTAGCCCCTAAAGGGAAAAATTCCTTCCCGACTCCAGGTGGCAATCAGATAAAATCCCTGGATCAACATCATTAGGCATTACCTAGTAATTGTAGCCATGGGTGTCTTTCAACGCAAGGAAAGCATCTAAGCCCCCTTTAAATGCAGGTATAGAGTTTGCCATAACAACTTCCTGTGGCAATGCATTCCACATCTTAATCACTCTTACTGTAAAGAACACTTTCCTAAATAAATGGCTAAAACGTTTTTCCTCCATGCGCAGATCATGTCCTCTAGTCCTTTGAAAAGGCCTAGGGACAAAAAGCTCATCCGCCAAAGCTATTATATTGCCCTCTGATGTATTTATACATGTTAATTAGATCCCCTCTAAGGCGTCTTTTCTCTAGACTAAATAAACCCAGTTTATCTAACCTTTCTTGGTAAGCGAGACCTTCCATCCCACATATCAATTTTGTTGCTCGTCTCTGCACCTGCTCTAAAACTGCAATATCTTTTTTGTAATGTGGTGCCCAGAACTGAATTCCATATTCCAGATGTGGCCTTACTAGAGAGTTAAACAGGGGCAATATTATGCTAGCATCTCGAGTTTTTATTTCCCTTTTAATGCATCCCAAAATTTTGTTAGCTTTAGCTGCAGCTGCTTGGCATTGAGTAAATAGTGAAAAATGACACTTTGTGAAAAAACAATAAAAATAAATTTCCGCTAACTTTTGACAAAAAAATAAAATCTTCTATGAACTAGTCATTCACCTAACAGAATACCTTGGGGTGTCTTTTTTCTAAAAAGGGGTCACTTGTGGGGTTCCTATACTGCCCTGGCATTTTACGGGCCCAAAACCGTGAGTAGTCTGGAGACCAAATGTCTCAAAATGACTGTTCAGGGGTATAAGCATCTGCAAATTTTGTTGACAGGTGGTCTATGAGGGGGAGAATTTTGTGGAACCGGTCATAAGCAGGGTGGCCTTTTAGATGACAGGTTGTATTGGGCCTGATCTGATGGATAGGAGTGCTGGGGAGGGAGGGGGTGAAAGGAGGTGATTGATGGGTGTCTCAGGGGGTGGTTAGAGGGGGAAATAGATGCAATCAATGCACTGGGGAGGTGATCGGAAGGGAGTCTGAGGGGGATCTGAGGGTTTGGCCCGAGTGATCAGGAGCCCACACGGGGCAAATTAGGGCCTGATCTGATGGGTAGGTGTGTTAGGGGGTGACAGGAGGTGATTGATGGGTGTCTCAAGGTGTGATTAGTGGGGGGAAGAGATGTAAGCAATGCACTGGCGAGGTAATCAGGGCTGGGGTCTGAGGGCGTGGGCGGGTGATTGGGTGCCCTAGGGGCAAATGGAGGTCTAATCTGATGGGTAGCAGTGACAGGTGGTGACAGGGGGTGATTGATGGGTAATTAGTGGGTATTTAGAGGAGAGAACAGATGTAAACAATGCACTTGGGAGGTGATCTGACGGTGGGTCTGCAGGTGATCTGATGGTGTGGGTGGGTGATCAGATTGCCCGCAAGGGGCAGGTTAGGGGCTGATTGATGGGTAGCAGTGACAGGGGGTGATTGATGGGTGATTGACAGGTGATCAGGGGGGAAAGATGCATACAGTACACAGGGGGGGGGGGGTGTCTGGGGAGAATCTGAGTGGTGGGGGGGTGATCAGGAGTCCCCAGGGTGCAGTTAGGGTCCTAATAAAAAAAATAGCGTTAACAGGGAGTGATTGATGGGTGATTAGGGGAGTGATTGGGTATAAACAGTGGTCTGGGAGGTGGGGGGGGGGTGGGGGGGGAGATCAGTTTGCTTGGGTGCAGACTAGGGTGGCTGCAGCCTGCCCTGGTGGTCCCTCAGACACTGGGACCACCAGGGCAGGAGGCAGCCTGTATAATACACTTTGTATACGTTACAAAGTGTATTATACACTTTGTAGCGGCGATCGCGGGGTTAACAACCCGCAAGCGCTTCCGAACGGCCGGCGGGTTGTCGTCGCGGGTGGGCGGAGCCAGTTGCCGAGGGAAGCGCGCGTCATCAATGACGCGATCGCTCCCCCGGCATCCCGAAACGACACAACGCCCTTGGGCGTATTGCGGTCCTTTCGGCGTCCACTTTGCCGCCGCCCATCGGCTGTGGGTGGTTGGAAAGTGGTTAATTGCCTCAGGTGTGCGGCGGGGAAACAAGGGGTTATTTACCCATAAGTCCATGGTATAGCGTACGCTCCAAAAAGGCTTGCATGCATCCTATTGGACACGTTGCAAGCTTCACTACGTGCACTTCCTCCAAATCGGAAGGAGGAAGTGCGCAGTAGTGAGGCTTGCAATGCGTCCAAAAGGACGCGTGCAAGCTGTTTGGAGCGCACAATATATGCCGGACTTATGGGTAAATAACCGCTTGTTTCCCCGCCGCACACCTGAGGCAATTAAGCCTCATTTAAATCACTAATTCAAGAGCTTAGACACTCGTAATTACTCGCGAGTCCATGCCTGTTAACAGACCTCAATACTTTAATTTCACAGCAAACTGTTCCAACTGCTCACTACCACTAACTGCAGATAACTGACTGAATCTGTGGCTGGAAGGAGATGGCAGATTCTGCTCCACGAGATTTCTGATTCTCTGATCAGCAGTAGAGAGGTGGCTAATGACAAGCAAATCATAAGTTGGTGCAAGTATTTATGCAAATTATGCACAGCTTGACAACAGAACAAACCACTGCGTCCAGGGTGGGATACCGATCTATCCTCCAGGCCGTGGCCCTGTGTGATGCTTAAAGGCAGGAATCCCTGAGGGCTGGTTCACTGTTCACACTATGTGCAGTCCTGTCACTCTCGTACAATCAGGACGGGAACATGAAAGTGCAGCGATATTGTCATTCACACACAGGGCCGCCATGAGAAATTTTGGGGCCCCTCACACAACATCAAGCCTGGGACCCCCTACAGACTGCTGTGCATGCCCAGTACAGTGCCCCAGTATAGCCAGTATAGTGCCCCAGTATAGCCAGTATAGTGCCCAGTATAAGTATAGTGCCCTAGTATAGCCAGTATAGTGCCCCAGTATAGCCAGTATAGTGCCCCAGTATAGTCAGTACAGTGCCCCAGTATAGTTGCCCCCAGTATAGTGCCCCAGTATAGCTAGTATAGTGCCCCAGTATAGCCAGTACAGTGCCCCAGTATAGCCAGTACAGTGCCCCAGTATAGCCAGTACAGTGCCCCAGTATAGCCAGTACAGTGCCCCAGTATAGCCAGTACAGTGCCCCAGTATAGCCAGTATAGTGCCCCAGTATAGCCAGTATAGTGCCCCAGTATAGCCAGTATAGTGCCCCAGTATAGCGCCCCAGTATAGCCAGTATAGTGCCCCAGTATAGCCAGTATAGTGCCCCAGTATAGCCAGTATAGTGCCCCAGTATAGCCAGTATAGTGCCCCAGTATAGCCAGTATAGTGCCCCAGTATAGCCAGTATAGTGCCCCAGTATAGCCAGTATAGTGCCCCAGTTTAGCCAGTATAGTGCCCCAGTTTAGCCAGTATAGTGCCCCAGTATGGGTAGGCGGTGCCCCCCGCTTGTCCCCGCCGCTGTTGTTACCTTAACAGCGGCCGCTCTCCCCTCTCCGGCGCCTGTACTTTCCAGCAGCATCTCCCGGCTACTGTGTGTGATGCGGCAGGAAGCAGGGCAGCGGCTTCCTGTAACGGTGATGTGTATCGCCGTTACTATGGGAACCGAGCCATGCTTCCTGCTGCATCATCACACACAGCAGCCGGGAGATACTGCTGGAAAGTACAGGCGCCGGAGAGGGGAGAGCGGCCGCTGCTAAGGTATTAACAGTGGCGGCCGCTGGGGGGGGGGCCCCGAAAAAGACCATTCAGCAGGTTAATGCCTGGAGGGGGGCCCGAGGCTGCGGGCCCTGGGCCCGGCTCGGGCCCATGACGGAAGTCACAGTTGTACCCCCCTGATGGCGGGCCTGTTCACACATGTGCTCTGCGTCATCACATTGTTATACACATCACAGGCACTACACACACAGGGCCCCATTCACGTTTTCTCCTAGAAGATCATTCTTCACTTTCTGTTTAAAATAACTTTTCAGCACTCAGCAACTGAAAAAGTACCAACAAGTAGGTGAAAAAGTCCTGTCAAAATTATTCTGAGCATTTTCTTCGCTGATGGCGTGAAAGGAATTTTTTTAATGATAGAGTGTGAAAAGATCATGTAGGAGAAAACTTAAGAGAAAAAGTGAATTGAATCGGGCCCATAGTGTCTGCAATTCACTAAGCATTACTGCATTCGGTAATGCTGTAACCAGTTGGTTTTACAGAATTTTTTGTGAAACGTCAACTCACTAACCACTAGTGTTGGGCGAACACCTGGATGTTCGGGAAAGTTCGCCGAACATGGCCGCAATGTTCGGCATGTTCGGGCCGAACCCCGAACTCCCCGAACATCCCGCTTTTGGGGGCCCTATGGGGTCGCAGGCATAAGGGGGGAGCATGCCCCGATCGCGGGGGGCCTGAACCGCCCGCTGCCCGGCCTCCCTCAACGCGTCACTCTCCGGACTCCTCCTCTTCAGTCACTCACTTCACAGTGCCGCCCACTGCCAGCCACCCACTACCACCAGACCGGTACTTCCTGAAACTTTTGTATGGGGAAGCGGGCAGAGGGGGGAGCGCTAGCAGAGGGGGTGGGGGGAATTTCTGACCCCCCCCCCCCCCCCCGCGATCGGGGCATGCTCCCCCCTTATGCCTGCGACCCCATAGGGGGGCAGTATTCGGCCGAACAGGGGCCCTGTTCGGCGGCCAATTAGTAGTTCGGGGCGAACCCGAACTTAAAAGGCCGAACACCATCAGGTGTTCGGCCGAACTCGAACATCACCCGAACAGGGTGATGTTCTGCAGAACCCGAACAGTGGCGAACACTGTTCGCCCAACACTACTAACCACATGGAAAAAAAACTCACCCTCTTGTGAGGTAAATACCTCATAATCAAACAAACAAACACAGAACATTTATATTGTGATTTTTCTCCTGGCGGACTCAAAGTGCCAGAGCTGCAGCCACTGGGACGCGCTCTATAGGCAGTAGCAGTGTTAGGGAGACTTGCCCAAGGTCTCCTACTGAATAGGTGCTGGCTTACTGAACAGGCAGAGCCGAGATTTTCCTGTATCAGAGGCAGAGCCCTTAACCAGTACACCATCCAGCCAATACCTAATTCACAGCACTTCAGAATATTTCTGCAGGTCTGCTTACTTCCCATATATCTCTATGAGCCTGTTCACAGTACTACAGTGTAACTGATCACGTTATTCTAGCTCTCTGGACAAAGACTTTAATACACAGCCTGCATGCATTCTCCATTGCAGTTCACATACATTTTAATGAGGAATGAACTCTTGCACAGGACAGAAGGAAAACCGAGAAATACGCCCTGTATGTATTTAGAGAGTTTAGACTGTCTAATTTCCCCTCATCTGTGCCTAAGTGTAATTTGATCTCTCAGCTGTGTCAGCTGGCTGCCTCAACAGAGCAGCCAATTCGTAAACACAGCCGTATGTCTGCTTTCAAGAAAGCAGTAAGTAGACACACTGCAAGATTTGTATCAGCTGCAACAAAGAACTTTTTTTTAACCTTAGCGGAAATCAGGCTCGGGATGGAAATCCACAGCTCAAAGCGGTAATCCCATGCCTGAGTGAGTTATAAGCTGGATTTGCTGCAGATCTCTCTCTATACAGCGGGAGGAGATCAGCGGTGCAGGGACGGAGGTGAGTTCTGCCTACAGCGCTTCCGTGCACCGCGCACTCTGCATTTGAGGGGGGGGGGGGAGCCCGGGGAGAGGAAGGGAGGGAGAGGTCTGGCTGCCCTCCCCGCAGCTGCGGCTCCCCCCTTCATTATGGGGGGGCACCTACCTACCCTATCCTGGGGGGCAGCTACCCACCTAACCTATCCTGGGGGGGCAGCTACCTAATCTATCCTGGGGGGGCAGCTACCTACCTAACCTATCCTGGGGGGCAGCTACCTACCTAACCTATCCTGGGGGAGCAGCTACCTACCTAACCTATCCTGGAGGGGCATGGGGGAGGGCAGCTACCTACCTAACCTATCCTGGGGGGCAGCTACCTACCTAACCTATCCTGGAGGGGCAGCTACCTACCTAACCTATCATGGGGGAGGGCAGCTACCTACCTAACCTATCCTGGGGGGCAGCTACCCACCTAACCTATCCTGGGGGGGCAGCTACCCACCTAACCTATCCTGGGGGGGCAGCTACCCACCTAACCTATCCTGGGGGGGCAGCTACCTACCTAACCTATCCTGGGGGGGCAGCTACCTACCTAACCTATCCTGGGGGGGCAGCTACCTACCTAACCTATCCTGGGGGGGCAGCTACCTAATCTAACCTATCCTGGGGGGCAGCAGCTACCTAATCTAACCTATCCTTGGGGGCAGCTACCTAATCTAACCTGGGGGGCAGCTACCTAATCTATCCTGGGGGGCAGCTACCTAATCTATCCTGGGGGGCAGCTACCTAATCTATCCTGGGGGGCAGCTACCTAATCTATCCTGAGGGACAGCTACCTATTCTATCCTGGGGGGCAGCTACCTACTCTAACCTATCCTGGGGGCAAGCTACCTAATCTATCCTGGGGGGCAGCTACCTCATCTAACCTATACTCCGGGGCAGCTACCTAATCTAACCTATACTGGGGGGCAGCTACCTAATCTAACCTATACTGGGGGGCACCTACCTAATCTAACCTATACTGGGGGGCACCTACCTAATCTAACCTATACTGGGGGGCACCTACCTATCTAACCTGGGGGCACTTACTTGTCTAACCTGTATTCGGGGCACCTAGCTAGCCTATACAGGTGGCAACTATACTGGCTACATATATTAGAGGCACCCACCTAGCTAACCTGTACTGGGGGCACCTATCTAACTTATACCGGCGGCGTCTGCCTATCTAACCTATACTGGGGGCAACTATACTGGCTACCTATGCTGGAGGCACCTACCTGGCTAACCTATACCGGGGGCAACTATACTGGCTTACCTATGCCTGGCTACCTATACTGGGGGGACCTATAACTGGCTATAGGGATTCGGATATGTGTGTGCGCGCGTCGGGTGTTGCCGGGGGACGGGGGCTGTTGTTGCCGTTGGGGGGGGGGGGGGGGGGGAATTGGGCCCACATCCAGATTCCGCATCGGGGCCCAGAGGTTTGTAGCTACGCCACTGACACTGCTTCCTGTTTAGCCGGAAGCAGTGTGTATCAGCATCTATACAGCGGGAGGAGATCAGCAGCGCTTGGAACGCAGGGACGGAGGTGAGTTCAGCCTACAGCGCTTCCGTGCGCCGCTCACTCTGCATCTGAAGGGGGTGGCCCGGGGAGAGGTAGGGAGGGAGAGGTCGGACTGCCCTCCCCGCGGCTGCCCCCTCCCAATAGCGCGCACGGGCCGCACGGTCGGCACTACAAAAAGACATGGGCCCCCCCGGGCCCCTCCCCTGCCTCTTCAGGAGCCGGGCCCGGTCGCCGTGGCGACCGTTGCGACCACAGGCCCTACGCCCCTGGTTTCTGCTATCCATTTGTAAAGTAAAGGGGGGGATTAGGGCTCAGGAGGAATAGTCAGGGGTCCTTAGACATGGGGGGCCCTATGCAACTGCCCAGTGTGCACAGCCCCAACACCACCATATGTCCTCTGAGCAGCTAGATTCTATGGGATTTTACCGACGATTTTTACAAAAGAGGAACGAGCATTTCTATGGTCTCATGACATGAGTGCAAGCAAGCGATGATGCTTAGCAAGGTGCAGCTATAACCAGGGCTGTGGAGTAGGAGTTGGAGTCGAGGAGGCGGAGCAATGTTGGGGAGTTGGAGTCGGTAGTTTCATAAGAACCAAAAGTCCGAAACAGGCTGTCTTGCATGTGGGGTTGATGTGGCTGTGTAATATTTAAAGCTATAGCCTTGCTATACACCAGCGGTTCTGGATGCTAGTCTGGCTTACAGGGGCAAAAAAGAGATTATGTGCATATTCAGTAGTGGTGTATTGTGGGTAACCACAAATGTTCACTTATAGCTGAATTATTGCAAGTTTCTTTCTGTTTTAAGAAGGCAAATTTCACCAAGCATTACTTATTAGCAGGAGGGCTTTTCGGTCTCTTTTATCCTCCTATACATTTCTAGTGGTTTGGGTCTCCCCGAGCTGCTTGGTTACTCTGTTCATAAACTGAGGAGTCGGAGTTGGGAATCAGAGTCGGATGATTTTTGTACCAATTCCTTAGTTCTGTTAAGTATTAGACTAAGGAGTCGGAGCCATTTTGGGTACCTAGAGTCGGAGTTGGAGTCGGTGGTTTAAAAAACTGAGTTGTCGGAGTCGGATGATTTTTGTACAGACTCCACAGCCCTGGCTATAACAACTCACAGCGTGCAAATAACCGCAATTGCTTGAACTTCCCATTTGCACCCATGGGGCTTGAGTCACAAAAGAGTGCTAACTGTTAGCACGGCCGTTTTCGCGTGAATTTTCACATTTGCACGCGCATTTAAACGTTTTCGTGTGCAAACGCAAATTTTCGTGCGAAATAGTTATAGTTTTGCGTGAAAATTTACGTTTGTGCGCAAAAACAATTAATTGCGAGCGAAAATTCTCGATCACGCACAAACGCGAAAATTTGCGCGAAAATGGCCGTGCTAACAGTTAGCACTCTTTAGTGAATCAAGCCCATTGTGTACTATCGCGTATCCCTGCTTGCAGGAAGATGGATCAAGAAACTCTCGTCGCCATGGGAGGTCCCTGGGATGCATCTTCCTCAGTCGCGAGGCAAGTTGCATGAAGTTATAGCCTACTGACGTCAACTGATTTTATTTCAGAGGAAGCTGAAATTTATTATCACAAAATTTCTCCTGAACGCTCCGAAGATGACTTTTCCAGGTCTGGCGTGCCGAATCCATAGCAGGAATTTGTGTATGCCAACATAGTACTACCACAGTGTACATTTCCACTTCTAATCATTTTTACATAACCGCAGAAGCGTGAACCCGGGAACTGTCACCATACATCCATGACTGCCCATAAATCGCAGCATAAATTATATACAGATTACGGCTCGCCAACTTATCATCCCCAGGAATTAGCACGCCACCAAAAAAAACGCACTAATGCTTGTTTAATAACTTTCCCTGCTCGGGATTAGGAAATAGAAAGACTTGGAACGTGGTGGCGACTGATGTATAGCGTGATGAATTTGACACGGGATTGGCTGCAGACCAAACTATGAGCTGAACAAGCTTACGGGAAATCAGAGGAATGGCCGCCCGCGTACGCCGAACACAAACTAAAGGTCAAAAAAAAAAAGAAGCAAAAAAATTAAAAACAACAAGAAGAACTCCGTCAGACTCGCAAAGAAAACAGAAAGAGCAGCGGCGCATTGTGCTGCGTTATCCTAGCAGAAAACACGATGCTGATCATTCATATTTCATACACACGCAAAACGGGGCTGGGCCCGAGGCAGACAAACTGCTCCGAATGAACTTCATTCGGACCACCTGATCTGCTGTATGCTTGTTCAGGGGCTATGGCTAAATGTATTAGAGGCAGAGGAACAGCCAGACAGCCAGGCAACCTGCATTATTTAAAAGGCAACAAACATGTCAGCCTCCATATCCCTCTCACCTCGGGTTTCTTAAAGGGACCCTGAATACAATCTAAAAAACAGAATCTGAACTTACCTGGGGCTTCCTCCAGCCCCCTGTAGCCTGCAATGTCCCTTAGCGCCCTCCCGGTCTCCTACATTCTCTTTTCACCGCGCATGTGCGGCCCATCCGTACACCCAGCTCAATCACGTGCCGGTCGCCACGAACATTCAGCACATGGGTGGTTCTCGGAAGAATAAACCGCGCTTGCACAGGAATCTCACGGTGATGGTGCATGATCAAGCCGAGCAGGCGGATAACTGCCAGCAAAGTCGCACACTACTAGAGCCGCCAACTGGAGAATGGAGGGAACCCAGTGGACACCAAAGGACCTCACGGGCTATGGGCCGCTACAGGAAGCCCCAGGGAGGTTCAGATTCCATTCCTACTTTGTGTTCAGGGTCCTTTTTAGTTGGCCATTAAGGATACAATTCTCTGGAGCATCGTTCGTCCAATTCAATCTTGACATCGATCGGAAACGATCATTCAGAGCTACTAACGTAAAGAAGGTTGCTATCAAAGTCGATAAGATCAAATCCATTCATTTTTTGGATCGCTCCTTCAATCTGATCAGATTGGTTATTAGCTTTCTTTCCATTAGTGACCCGAAACAACTTTTTCTGGTCAATCGTCTGGAGAACTGCATGGTTAATGGACACCTTACAATTCACCACAGCCAAAACGATTGTTTGCGATCGTCTCGTATAGAAATCTAAAATTAATTAAAAAAAAAAAAAATTAAAAAAAAAAAACAGTTCCCATAAATTCTCGTGTCCTTTCCCCTCTCCATATAGAAGAACTTGCTGATAGGCAGAAGCAGAAAAGCTTATGTATACACGAGAGAAACCCCGCCCTAGGCCCAGATAATCACCATTGTGTCTGTACAGCAAGCTTTCCAAAACTGTCACCACATACAAACTAAGGCAGTAGACACATGAGCACTTTCTGAGTGCTTTTCTGACCATCAGAGCTTTCTGAGCATTTTTAAAAATGCTCCCATTGACTTGTATTAAAATTGCGGTAAAATTGCTGCAATTAAGATCTTTCGAAAAATCATGATCGCAATTTTTCAGCGATTTTAATGCAAGTCAGTGGAAGATATGGCTAATAGATTACGACAACAGGACCCCCCCTCCCCCCTTTACAAATATTAGCCTTAGATATGGAGACAGCTTTTAACAGTATATAACTGCTGGAAAACACCAGAATACAGGACTGTACTCAAGAGAGCTGCAGATAATGAAGGCTTCACATACTGATTTATTTGTGACCGTTACGTTACTACTACTGCGACACACGATTCCAAGATGCACAAGATTTTCAAGACATTTGTATCTCAGCAGCTGTCGCACGGCTTCTGCAATCAATTTGTAAAGAAAAGGGGGATTGGGGCTTACAAGGACTAGTCGGGGGGCCCTTAGACATGGGGGGGCCCTGTGCAACTGCCCAGTGTGCACAGCCCCAACCCCACCCTGTGTCCTCTGAACAGCTAGATTCTACAGGATTTTTCCAACAACCGGCAATTTGACTGACGAACGAGCATTTCTATGCTCTCATGACATGGGTGCAGGTGAGCGATGATGCTTAGCGACATGCAGCTATAACCATCACGGCGGATCGGATTTTTAAGACAAGACGAGACAACTAACATTTATATCGCGCTTTTCTCCTGGCGGACTCAAAGCGCCAGAGCTGCAGCCACTAGGACGCGCTCTATAGGCAGTAGCAGTGTTAGGAAGACTTGCCTAAGGTCTCCTACTGAATAGGTGCTGGCTTACTGAACAGGCAGAGCCGAGATTCGAATCCTGGTCTCCTGTGTCAGAGGCAGAGCCCTTAACCATTACACCATCCAGCCACCATCCAGATATCTGCTCACAATCTCTTGAACTCCCATTTGCGATGTGTGCTGTTGTGTACAACCGCTTGCAGGAAGATAGATAGAGGAGCACTCCTCCTCATGGGAGGTCGCTGGGATCCATCTTCCTCGGTCGCGAGGCGAGTTGCATGAAGTTATACCCTACTGACATCAACTGATTTTATTTCAGAGGAAGCTGAAATTCATTTCCACAAACTTGTCATGAAATGTGGAGTTTTGGGATTTCACTTCTCAACGCTCCGAAGATGGCATTTCCAGGTCTGGCGTGCCGAATCCATAGCGAGAATTTGTATATGTCAACATAGTACTACCACAGTGTACATTTCCACTCCTAATCATTACACAACTGCAGAAGCATAACCCTGGGATTTGTCCCTATACATCCATGACTGCCCATAAATCGCAGCGCGAATTATATACAGATTATGGCTCACCATTTTATCATCCCCAGGAATTAACATGCCACAAAAACGCTCTATGCTCGTTTAATAGCTTTCCCTGCTCGGGATTAGGAAATGGTGGCAACTGATGTATAGCGTGATGAATGTGACACGGGGATTGGCTGCAGACCAAACTATGAGCTGAATGAGTTTACGGGAAATCAGAGGAATTGGCGCCCGCGTACACAAGCAAAAGGTGAAAAAAAAGCAAGACAAACCAAACCAAAAAAAACAAAAAAAAACAAATACACAACAAGAACTCTGTCAGACTCGCAAAGAAAACAGAAATTGTAGTTGAGTATTGTGCTGCATTATCCTAGCCTAAAACACGATGCAGATTATTTATATCTCGTACACACGTAAAATGGGGCTGGGCCCGAGGCAGACAAACTGCTCCGAATTATCACTGAGAGATCCTGTGCGCGCACTGCGCTGGCTAACTTTACTGGTTTAAAGGTATAGAGGTTTATGGAGGCTGCCATACTTGTTTCATGTTAAACAATACCAGTTGCTTGGCAGTCCTGCTGATCTTTCTGGTCAGTAGGGTCTAAATCTCACGCCTGAAACAAGCATGCAGCTAATCCAGTCACACTTCATTCAGGCCACCTTATCACAAGCCCTCTAGTGGCCGGACCGCACAGTGCCTTGCAATCGGTTTCAGCACACAGACCATGCAATCTGTGGTCGCAATCAGTGCGCAGAAACTGCTGGGATTTTGGCAGCAGACCGACTAGAAGGGAGCCTGTGAGTAACGGTAATACAATTCACACACTATTTCAGGGTATAACTGCCCCCACCTCTGTTACCATGGGGCAGAGGAGCCCACTGACTGGCTGACTCTAGACCTGCAAATAGAAAACGGTTAAACACACTCTATTTTATCTAGCTATCAACAACAGTAGCGACTCTTCAGAAGCCAGGGTTCAGTTTTGTGTTGCTGAATAATAGGTATAGCCGAACAAATAAATGATGTTAGTGTTGTTTATTATAAAAGCACTATAAATAATATATACAGAAAATCGTTAAAATCAACAATTATAGAGATAAATAATAGCACAGTATGGAAAATAAAAATAAGGGAAGAAAATACTTAAGTTCATGTGGAAATATGTCCTTCTGGGAAAAGAAATGCAAAGTCCTTGGTTTCAGAATCATAGGCCTTTAGGCATAGTTTGTAATCCAAGCAGATGTTACAGTTCCAAGATGGCTGCTGGGTGGTCCTCTGCCCAGCAGCAGGACTAGTTGTAATCCAAATGATGTTAAGATGGAGGACTGAAGTCCGCCTGCTGGCAATGTGCTTTTGATGAAGCTGGTTTGGGGGTGTGGCAACGCCTGCCCCCTCTGAATTACCCACCAATGACAGCCCACCTACTCCTAGGGGAAGTTTGAGCTTAAAATTGTAAAACACTGTAACTTATAAATGATAAATGTCATATTTAGGCGGATAGCGGATTCACAATTGTCAGGAAATACCGATTAATATGACATCTTGCATGAGTGCATTAGGCTATCCTGTTCCCGAGAAGGGTCATACACCCATAACCGGACAGGTTATGGTTATGAATTTTATATCAGCACATTGAGCATATTTTAACGAATAAGACTATATGAATTGCATAGCTGTGCTCTACACGGGTTTTCATTTAACAGACAGAAATCATAAGCCACATGCATTTAAATCTGTTCCCCAGTGGGGCCACTGTGTCGGAGTTCTTCAGTGGACCCCTGTGGAGCTAGTTTCCTTTGGCTTCCACTGGATGAAAGACACCTTTTGGTGTGTTAATTATCATCTAAGCGTGACCAGCTAGAACAACCTTTGAGTTGTACACCAGGATTCCAGCTAGGGTTTCACACCTCTGGCTAATTAACAAGTCACAGGCAAAAGGATTCATGAACAGACTTCCTCTAGCAGCTATGGAAGCTAGATTTTCAAAAGAAGACCCCAGGCTGACTGCCTGGTATCCATATACAAAAGATTCTGATCTGGCACGTTAACGGCAATCGGTGCAGAAAATCGATTGCGATTGCATTCTCTGGTCTCACGGCTCTTCCGTGACGCACCTGATCTGCTGTATGCTTGTTCAGGGGCTATGGCTAAATGTATTAGAGGCAGAGGATCAGCCGGACAGCCAGGCAATCTGCATTATTTAAAAGGAAATTAACATGTCAGCCTCCATATCCCTCTCACCTCGGGTTCCCTTTAAAAGAGTAAAGATGTACCTAAATCTTAAAAAGGGACCCTGAACACAACCTAAGAAACGGAATCTGAACTTACCTGGGGCTTCCTCCAGCCCCCTGTAGCCTGCAATGTCCCTTGCGCCCTCCCGGTCTCCTACATTCTCTCTTCACTGGGAATCGTGTGCCACCGCGCATGTGCGGCCCATCCGTACACCCAGCTCAATCACGTGCCTATCGTCACGAACATTCAGCACATGCTTGGTGCTCGGAAGAATAAACCGCGCTTGCACAGGAATCTCACGGTGACGGGTGCGTGATCAAGCCGAGCAGGCGGATAACTGCCAGCAAAGTCGCACACTACTGGAGCCGCCAGCTGGAGAAAGGAGGAAACCCAGTGGACGCCAAAGGACCTCACGGGCTATGGGCCGCTACAGGAAGCCCCAGGGAGGTTCAGATTCCATTTCTAATTTGTGTTAAGGGTCCTTTTTAGTTGGCCATTAAGGATACAATTCTCCGGAGCATCGCTCATCCAATTCAATCTTGACATCGATTGGAATCCATCATTCAGAGCCACTAACATAAGGAAAGTTGCTATCTAATTCGATCCAATTAACGAAAACCATCCATTTCTTTCCGTAAGTGACCTGAAACAACAGTTTCTGGTCAATTGTCTGGAGAACTGCATTGTTAATGGAGACTTAAAATTCACAGCCAAAATGATTGTTTGTGATTGTCTCGTATAGAAATCTAAAATGTAAAAATAAATAAATTTAAAAACAGTTCCCATAAATTCACATGTCCCTTCCGCTCTCCATATAGCAGAACTTGCTGGTTGGCAGAAGCAGAAAAGCTTGTGTATACACATGAGAGAAACACCGCTTCAGGCCCAGATAATCGCCATTGTGTCTGTACAGCAAGCTTTTCAAAACTGTCACCACATACAAACTATGGCGGTAGACACATTATGAGCACTGAGTGCTTTTCTGACCATCAGAGCTTTGAGCGTTGGAATGCTCCCATTGACTTGTATTAAAATTGCTGCAATCAAGATCTTTCGCAACATTGTGATCGCAATTTTACAGCAATTTTAATTCAAGTCAGTGGGAGTGGTTTTTAAAAAAAAAATGCTCAGAAAGCTCTGATGGTCAGAAAAGTGCTCACAGTGTGTCTACAGCCTAAATCTTACGTTAAAGGAAACCCCAGACGGCACATATGGCAGCATTTATACTTACCTGGAGCTTTCCCCAATCCCATGTACTTTGTTGCCTCCCACGCCGTCTTCCCGGGTAGCTCTGTTCATTTAGTATTCTCCGTTAAGCGCCAGTCAGGCTGCAGTGCATATGAGCAGCCCGGGAGTGTGATGGGGGCGTGGTCAGGCACAGTGCATCCCAAATGCCACAAATGGAGCCTATTATTGTAAACGAACAGAGCCGCCCGTGAAGACGGCACGGGAGGCAACAGAATACATGGAGCCAGAGGAAGCGCCAGGCAAGTATAAATGTGCCATATGTGTTATCTCTGGTACACTTTAAGGATATACGAATCATATGCGTTCACCACATTGTAGTTTCGTGTTCAGTGATGGTCGTCTAGAAGAACTCATGGAGAAGCATGTGATCAACCTGGTCAGGTGATAGATATGCAAGTCTCTGATTAGTGATGGTTGTGTCTAGGAGAACTCATGGAAAAGCATGTGATCATTCTGGTCTGATGATACATACAGTATGTACCACAAGTATCTGATTAGGGATGGTCATGTCTAGGAGAATTCAATCAGTCTGGTCAGATAATATGCAAGAGTCTGATTTGCTAGCCATGATCATGTGCTAAAGCAGGATGTGATCACAGCAAATCAGAGCTTTGAAAATCTATCAGCTGATCAAACAAGTCACATGCTTCTCCATGCGTTCTCCACATGATCATCACGATTTGTGATGTGTTACCAAATAAATAAATCAATGTCATTATGCAGCATTAAAAACAAATACATGTCAAAAGGGGTGCACCAAAAAGTTGCATGGTTATTTGCTACAAGTGGATGACAGTTCTAGACTACTTTTCCTATTCCGTGGAAAGGCTACCCGGTCAGGAAGGATTGTGGATCAAGGAATCACTCAGATATGGTGGTAAAACAGAGGAGATGCAATATAAATTCCAGGGGAGAGAAAGAGGAGTTAAATTGCACTCAATCATTAAAGTGCATCTCAGCTGAAACTCAGGTTCAGGAACAAATACTTATCTAAGAAGAGGAAAGCCTCTGGATCCTGAAGAGAAGTCCCTCTGTGTCCTTCAGTTCCCATTCACCAAGTGCCAACCCTCCAAAAATCACTGACAAGGGATTGTCCCATAAATTGATCGGGGTCACGCTCCTCTTAGAGCACAGGAGTGGCTGTACTGCACAGTACTTTTGATCTGATTTGTTCCTGCATTTCTTTGGATCTTGGCATGATGTCTAGCTTTTGAGGTGCGGTTGGTCTACTTCTCTGTGTCAGAGAGCTCCTATTTAAGTGATTTCTTGATTAAAACAGGTGTGGCAGTAATCAGGCCTGGGGGTGACTACAGAAATTGAACTCAGGTGTGATAAACCACAGTTAAGTTATTTTTTAACAAGGGGGGCAATAACTTTTTCCACACAGGGCCATGTAGATTTGGAGTTTTTTTTTCTCACTAAATAATAAAAACCATCATTTAAAACTGCATTTTGTGTTCAATGATGTTATCTTTGACTAATAGTTAACGGTTTTTGATGAGCAGAAACATTTAAGTGTGACAAACATGCAAAAGAATAAGAAATCAGAAAGGGGGCAAATAGTTTTTCACACCACTGTATACACACAAAGCTTAAAAATAAAGGGGTAAAATGAGAAAATTCTTAGTTATGGCTGATAGTCCATTTGGAGAATGAAGAAACAGGGTCCAGTTTAAAAGTAGGCATTCAGGTTAAGAGTCCTTCAACACAGCATGCATCGGTTCTCCTTGAACGCATGCCTGGACTTTCCTGGTCAATGGAATTTGGAGAACTGGGCGGGTTTGGTCCCACCCCACTTTTATAGGAACTGAGTTTTGGGGCTGTCACTACCTGGAAAGTAGGTGTGTTTAAGGCAGGGTTATCTCCTGGCAGCAAGGTTGCCACCCCCAGACTCAGAGCAAGAAATGTACCAATTATTAATAATCTGTGTGACTCCGCACCAGATTGGCGCATCGCAAATCCGAGACTATATTCATAAGCGGCCTGCGACCCTGTATCAAACGAGGCTATACATGCCTTTTCTATCGCATTTGCTCTACGCAGGCCGGATAAAGCCGTTTCTCTACTGATTCCTGATAGTTAGAAAATTGTAATGAAGGTGAATGATAGAACTGATTTCTAGGTATCAGAAAATGCAATTTTTGTCTTTTTGTGCCAAACCTATTTTGAATTATTAATAAATTAAAGTTTCCTTTGTTTGAGTCTATGATTTTGGAGGGAGCCCTTATCTCAGCCAGTTTGAGCTGGTTTAGGGGAGAGGGGCTGATTGTTATCTGCTGAGCTGCTGAAGCTATTCCATGGCCACCATTTGGTCCTAGCATGTAACACCTATGTGAAAAGCTGGAGGAGGTAGAGGATGGGGTGAGGGGCTCTGTTTTTAAGAGAAGAGAGGGAAAAAGACATCTATTGTACATTTACACAGGACTGACAGTAATTGTGCAGGACCATACAAAAATCGTTGGCGATTGCGCACGACTTTCCGTAATGTTCGCCACAGAGACAGTTCTCATCTCCAAAGACTCGCCTATATATTTATTGTCCGTTAAAGTGGACCTGAACTCTTGCACAGGACAGAAGGAAAAAAAGAGCAATGCACTCTATGTATTTAGATAATTTAGGCTGACTAATTCCCTCTCATTTGTGTCGAATCACAAGTTGTAATTTAATCTCCCCCGTGTCACATGACTGCCTATGGCAGATAAGCTCACTTGAAAGTATAGGCTGTTAATTTGCCTGCTTCCATGAATCAGGAAGTAGAAACAGTGCAGATTTATTTTAGGATTTGTATAAATGTTTTTTGTTTAAATGTTATTATGCTGGTGTGTATCTTTTAGAGCAGAGGGGAAGTCTGAGTTCAAGTCTACTGCCGTGCCAGTCCTTGCATCAGTATAGCAACACAAGGAGCTGTTTTTAGTGCTATGTTTGGAGTTTTACTTTATATTTTCGTGGCCGTTGTCACTGTTTTGGCCTATATCTTCTCTAAGTAAAGTTATTCATACATGATACAATCAGATTGTTAAGGTTGTTGTACAGAAAAATTAAATAGAAAAAAAAAAAAGTCTGTTCCATAGATCTATAAAATCAACTGTAAAAATAAATAAATAAAAAGCAGCAAAAAAAAAAACTTTTCAGCCTGTCCTTGGCTAATAGAAAATGACTGTTTGCTAATGGACCAAACGCAGCAGCTGCTATACAACTGATTGGTCCATTTCCAAGCTGTATGATAAAATTAGCATATGTGCGTCAACTAAGAAGCATTTTAAAAAAATCTGAGATGAACATAAAAAAGGAAAAAGTGAGTGAAATACTTACCTAAGAACAGGCTTTCCACATCTTCCTCCAAGCCACCACCGCTGTCTGGGATCTAGCCTTTTAACAGTCGCGCCCATTAGACTAAGGGGGGGCGTGGCCTGCATGGCAGAGTGAGAAGACGCATGGCGCTGAGCTCCGCTGCCCCTGTTTAAATAAAAATCATAGTCAGATCCTGACGACTGCAAAACAGCCCAAAATTCTTCTAAGGCTGCTACTAAACACCGTAGAGAAACTGGCTGAGCTGCGTGACTCTCCGGTGAAGGACTCGGAAGATACAGTCCTGCCCGGACCTGCCTGGGATCCAGCGCCTGGCCCGGACAGAAATCACTCCTCAACACAGCGCCCTGCACCGTACGGCTGTCCTATGGCTCAGCGGAACAAAGGTAACAAGGAGAAGGGGGATAAGAACAAACTGCCAGAACACCTTCCAAATACCCCAACTACAAGCAGAAACAAAACCAAGCCAGACAAAGAGGTGTGCGCGGAGGAAGAGATGGAAGAGGAGGGCGGCTCTCCGGCCTTCGTGGAGGACATTATGACAGCCATTAGGACATGCCAGTCCACTTTAACTAAGAAAATAGAGCACCTGGAGACTGGCATGGGACTTATACGGCAAGATATGTCTAAAATAAGGGACCGGCTTACCGAGGTAGAACGCCGCACTTCTGACACGGAGGATCGGGTGGCAGAACACCAGCGGGCCGTCCCTGACATGCAGAAGCGCATCAAGGCCCTTGAGGACAGGGCTGAAGATTCCGAGAATAGAAATCGGAGGAACAACCTTCGTCTCCTGGGCCTCCCGGAGGGCAAAGATGTCCCGACCTACGTGGAAACGCTCCTCCGGCAACTACTTCCCGCCGAAACTTTCTCATCGCGCTTCGTGGTGGAAAGAGCACACAGAGTGCCCAGCAAGGAAGGCCCTCCCGGGGCGCCGGCTCGGGTACTCATCTTCAAGGTGCTAAATTATCAAGACAAGAGATGCAATTCTGATGGCAGCCCGGCAGGCAGGAGACCTGATCTTGGAAAACAATCGCGCCCATGTTCTGGCTGTGCTGCATTGGTATGGGCACGACCGCACCCGCACCATGGGCAAGCAGCTCTGGCTTACTGCACAGATGCAGCTGTACATGGGCAGGTGCAGTATGGCCAAAGAGGACCGAGGCAACTTAACATATCCGACAAGCTCCACTTTCTTGCCAATTGTTCACCTTTGGTGGAGGGCTATTACCCCTTTTCTCACTACAGAAAACGACTTCCCTACCCAAATGGGGTCAGGTTCAATCTCCCCCCGGCTTTACAGTGGTTACCTGACATGTGAATATATCCCTGGTTGATATGTCATATACGCTCTGGTATACTAATATACCAGGGCTGTGGAGTCGGAGTCGTGGAGTCGGGCAATTTTGGGTGCCTGGAGTCGGAGTCGGAAAAAAATGCACCGACTCCGACTCCTAATGAATTTGTAACTGTAATTAAAATAGAAAATATGATAAAATGTTCTATTTCTCAGATAATAGTCATTAAAAATAATGTATATATACAGTATATATACAGTAATAGCTGTGCTTAGTCCACAAAAATGAAATAAACCAATCAAAATTAGTTACTTGTGCTGCTTCAATAAAGCAGTCCCCGTATTTTTAAGGTCAGATATACATATCTGATTGTGACTGTATATATGATGTGTACACAGGAATCTCTTATATATACACTAAATAACATCTATGCTGTAAGAATAAAGCCTGATGTGTAGCCGTGTCACTAATAGAGATGGTCAATGAGATGGAAATAATTCTGCACTGATGCTGATTTATGCAAATGTATGCACTCCCTTTGCTGATGAAATCAAATAATTTGATATGTTGTTAAAATTTGGTTTGGTGACTACAAATTAAAGGGTACCTGAGACGGATGAAAAGTAAAGTTTTATACATACCTGGGGCTTCCTCCAGCCCCCTTCAGGCTAATCGGTCCCTCGCTGTCCTCCACCACCCGGATCTTCTGCTACGAGTCCTGGTAATTCAGCCAGTCAGCGCTGTCCGGCCGCATGCCGCTCCCACAGCCAGGAACATTCTGCACCTGCGCAATAGTGCTGCACAGGTGTAGTATGCTCCTAGCGGCGGAGTGTGTGCATGCGCACTACACCCAACTGGCTCAAGTACCTGGACTCATAGCAGAAGATCCAGGTGGTGGAGGACAACGAGGGACTGATTATCCTGAAGGCGACTGGAGGAAGCCCCAGGTACGGTATGTATAAAACTTTAATTTCATCTGTCTCAGGTTTACTTTGTTACACAGTAGTACTATACTCTACATATGCACTCCCCACAGAGCTGCAGGGAATCCACTGAGAATGCTGTGCACATTGAATACAGAGGTGTTGTCTGTTTACAATCTCCTCATTCCCCTGCAGAGTACCTGCACATCATTCTTACATGTACCCACACTTACATTGCCTAGGGCCTGATAGATGTTCTTTGTTCCGATTTGTACCTTTTACAAGTACTCTTACCAAGGACTAGTTTTAGTCTAAAGGGAATAAATATAGTAGTCTACATATCCTTCTCACTTCAGTTGTCTTGTAAAATTCCTAAGTGTTGGCAGTTAAGAGACGAATTTCATGTTACATACTTTTAATCAACAAAATTGTAATATGCAAATTAGAGGAGTCGTCGAGGAGTCGGAGGAATCCTAAACTGAGGAGTCGGAGTCGGTGGATTTTTGGACCGACTCCACAGCCCTGTAATATACTACATGATATTGGGCTCTCAGTTGTCTTCTTTTTTTGTTTTTCTGAATACAGAGACCACCAACATTAAGCAGGTGTTGTGACCTAGCTGTCCAACCATCACAATCAGGTCCTCGTTACAGTCACTTAGATCCTTCTACCTGATAATGTTTCCTGTTTCAGAATCATCACCTTCAAGCTGCGTAAAATTTACAACAAATTGTCAATAAACTTGGAAAATGATCATCTCAATTATGATAATCTCTTGTGAACTTCAGGAATGGATGGACTGAGTCTTGCACCTTCCAGGTAGATGTAGAATCTGCTGGGGTCTGATATTCTTTTCTATAAAACGAGATCCATAAACTGTAGATATGCATGCTTAGTGGCCAGCACACGTGTTGTTCAAGACTGACCGGCTGTTCCCAGGACCCACCTGTTCTGTTCCCAGCACCGATCTTCCATAAAATGCTTTATATGCTTGTATAATACAGCCAGCAACAATGGAGGAAAAATGTACTGGGATGACATCTCCAGTGCGAGGGGAAGGGAAAAGGAAGACTCTTCCGACAAGGGGAAAAGGCAAAGGGACACTCTTCCAACAAGGAGGAAGAGGATAGAGTAGCAACTCCTCCAGCCGGGGAAGAAAAAGGATACAGCCGCGGTAAGGAGGGGGGGGGGGGGGGGGGGGGGATAGAGTCAACCAAATACAAGCAGCCATACACAAGTTTCATTCCCGAATCTTGCCCTGAACAGGAACGTGTGATGAGAATCAAACATGAATTCAGGCTAGTCTACCCTCTGACACCAGAGGACAAAACAAGGTCACTTCTCTGCGTCAAACCAGGCTTCTGAAGGTCCAATGTGATCCAAACCACGCATGGCTAAAAGGAGGAGGAGGACTATAAGCAATAAAAATATGATAGGACATTAGACTATGACCAGTGTTCTCCCCGGGCTCTTTTAGCCGGGTGCTCCACCTGGGTACTTTTGGTGAGCAACCGGCTGTGATCAGCTCACCATATTGTCATCAGCTCTCAGAGGCGTATCTGGGTTATAAGGCGCCCATGGCAAACACTAAAATTGCGCCCCCCCCCCCCCCCACGTGCGCAATAACAGCCGGTTGCAGGGTAGTGACTGAGTGCTGGCTGAGGGCAGGGTGCAAGGTGCTGCTTGCTGTGGCAGAGGGTGCTGCTTGCTGGGGGCAGAGGGTGCTGCTTGCTGGGGGCAGAGGGTGCTGCTTTCTGGGGGCAGAGGGTGCTGCTGGCTGAGGGCAGAGGGTGCTGCTGGCTGGGGGCAGAGGGTGCTGCTGGCTGGGGGCAGAGGGTGCTGCTGGCTGGGGGCAGAGGGTGCTGCTGGCTGGGGGCAGAGGGTGCTGCTGGCTGGGGGCAGAGGGTGCTGCTGTCCCTCTGCTGCTTGCTGGGGGCAGAGGGTGCTGCTTGCTGGGGCAGAGGGTGCTGCTTGCTGGGGGCAGAGGGTGCTGCTTGCTGGGGGCAGAGGGTGCTGCTTGCTGGGGGCAGAGGGTGCTGCTTGCTGGGGGCAGAGGGTGCTGCTGGCTGGGGGCAGAGGGTGCTGCTGGCTGAGGGCAGAGGATGCTGCTGGCTGGGGGCAGAGGGTGCTGCTGGCTGGGGGCAGAGGGTGCTGCTGGCTGGGGGCAGAGGGTGCTGCTGGCTGGGGGCAGAGGGTGCTGCTGGCTGGGGGCAGAAGGTGCTGCTGGCTGGGGGCAGAAGGTGCTGCTGGCTGGGGGCAGAGGGTGCTGCTGGCTGGGGGCAGAGGGTGCTGCTGGCTGGGGGCAGAGGGTGTTGCTGGCTGGGGGCAGAGGGTGCTGCTGGCTGGGGGCGAAGGGTGCTGCTGGCTGGGGGCAGAGGGTGCTGCTGGCTGGGGGCAGAGGGTGCTGCTGGCTGGGGGCAGAGGGTGCTGCTGGCTGGGGGCAGAGGGTGCTGCTGGCTGGGGGCAGAGGGTGCTGCTGGCTGGGGGCAGAGGGTGCTGCTGGCTGGGGGCAGATGGTGCTGCTGGCTGGGGGCAGAGGGTGCTACTGCTGCTTGCTGGGGGCAGAGGGTGCTGCTTGCTGGGGCAGAGGGTGCTGCTTGCTGGGGGCGAAGGGTGCTGCTGGCTGGGGGCAGAGGGTGCTGCTGGCTGGGGGCAGAGGGTGCTGCTTGCTGGGGGCAGAGGGTGCTGCTGGCTGGGGGCAGAGGGTGCTACTGCTGCTTGCTGGGGGCAGAGGGTGCTGCTTGCTGGGGCAGAGGGTGCTGCTTGCTGGGGGCGAAGGGTGCTGCTGGCTGGGGGCAGAGGGTGCTGCTGGCTGGGGGCAGAGGGTGCTGCTGGCTGGGGGCAGAGGGTGCTGCTTGCTGGGGGCAGAGGGTGCTGCTTGCTGGGGGCAGAGGGTGCTGCTGGCTGGGGGCAGAGGGTGCTGCTTGCTGGGGGCAGAGGGTGCTGCTTGCTGGGGGCAGAGGGTGCTGCTTGCTGGGGGCAGAGGGTGCTGCTTGCTGGGGGCAGAGGGTGCTGCTTGCTGGGGGCAGAGGGTGCTGCTGGCTGGGGGCAGAGGGTGCTGCTGGCTGGGGGCAGAGGGTGCTACTGCTGCTTGCTGGGGGCAGAGGGTGCTGCTTGCTGGGGCAGAGGGTGCTGCTTGCTGGGGCAGAGGGTGCTGCTTGCTGGGGGCGAAGGGTGCTGCTGGCTGGGGGCAGAGGGTGCTGCTGGCTGGGGGCAGAGGGTGCTGCTGGTTGGGGGCAGAGGGTGCTGCTTGCTGGGGGCAGAGGGTGCTGCTGGCTGGGGGCAGAGGGTGCTGCTGGCTGGCTGGGGGCAGAGGGTGCTGCTTGCTGGGGGCAGAGGGTGCTGCTGGCTGGGGTCAGAGGGTGCTGCTGGCTGGGGTCAGAGGGTGCTGCTTGCTGGGGGCAGAGGGTGCTGCTGGCTGGGGGCAGAGGGTGCTGCTGGCTGGGGGCAGAGGGTGCTGCTGGCTGGGGGCAGAGGGTGCTGCTGGCTGGGGGCAGAGGGTGCTGCTGGCTGGGGGCAGAGGGTGCTGCTGGCTGGGGGCAGAGGGTGCTGCTGGCTGGGGGCAGAGGGTGCTGCTGGCTGGGGGCAGAGGGTGCTGCTGGCTGGGGGCAGATGGTGCTGCTGGCTGGGGGCAGAGGGTGCTACTGCTGCTTGCTGGGGGCAGAGGGTGCTGCTTGCTGGGGCAGAGGGTGCTGCTTGCTGGGGGCGAAGGGTGCTGCTGGCTGGGGGCAGAGGGTGCTGCTGGCTGGGGGCAGAGGGTGCTGCTTGCTGGGGGCAGAGGGTGCTGCTTGCTGGGGGCAGAGGGTGCTGCTGGCTGGGGGCAGAGGGTGCTACTGCTGCTTGCTGGGGGCAGAGGGTGCTGCTTGCTGGGGCAGAGGGTGCTGCTTGCTGGGGGCGAAGGGTGCTGCTGGCTGGGGGCAGAGGGTGCTGCTGGCTGGGGGCAGAGGGTGCTGCTGGCTGGGGGCAGAGGGTGCTGCTGGCTGGGGGCAGAGGGTGCTGCTTGCTGGGGGCAGAGGGTGCTGCTGGCTGGGGGCAGAGGGTGCTGCTTGCTGGGGGCAGAGGGTGCTGCTTGCTGGGGGCAGAGGGTGCTGCTTGCTGGGGGCAGAGGGTGCTGCTTGCTGGGGGCAGAGGGTGCTGCTGGCTGGGGGCAGAGGGTGCTGCTGGCTGGGGGCAGAGGGTGCTACTGCTGCTTGCTGGGGGCAGAGGGTGATGCTTGCTGGGGCAGAGGGTGCTGCTTGCTGGGGCAGAGGGTGCTGCTTGCTGGGGGCGAAGGGTGCTGCTGGCTGGGGGCAGAGGGTGCTGCTGGCTGGGGGCAGAGGGTGCTGCTGGTTGGGGGCAGAGGGTGCTGCTTGCTGGGGGCAGAGGGTGCTGCTGGCTGGGGGCAGAGGGTGCTGCTGGCTGGCTGGGGGCAGAGGGTGCTGCTTGCTGGGGGCAGAGGGTGCTGCTGGCTGGGGTCAGAGGGTGCTGCTGGCTGGGGTCAGAGGGTGCTGCTTGCTGGGGGCAGAGGGTGCTGCTGGCTGGGGTCAGAGGGTGCTGCTTGCTGGGGTCAGAGGGTGCTGCTTGCTGGGGGCAGAGGGTGCTGCTGGCTGGGGGCAGAGGGTGCTGCTGGCTGGGGGCAGAGGGTGCTGCTGGCTGGGGGCAGAGGGTGCTGCTGGCTGGGGGCAGAGGGTGCTACTGCTGCTTGCTGGGGGCAGAGGGTGCTGCTTGCTGGGGGCGAAGGGTGCTGCTGGCTGGGGGCAGAAGGTGCTGCTTACCGAGGTCCGAGGCAGAGGGTTTTGTTGGCTGCAGCAGGGGATGCTTTTTGCTGGGGAAGAGGGTGCTTCTGGTGGCAGGGCCGGGCCGAGGCATAGGCTGGAGAGGCTCCAGCCTCAGGGCGCAGTGTAGGAGGGGGCGCATAATTCATTCAGCTGTCATTCCTAATTGTGTTTTGAAGCAGAAATAAATAAGAAAAGGGGATACATGGCAGAGACTTCAAGCCGGTTAACTAGATATTAAGGTGTTGGGGAGGTTGTGGGCCCTGTGGCCCTCTTAGTCTAATAGCAATCAGTGTGTGACGGCTGGGGTGGGAGGGATGGAGGGGCGCACTTTGGCGTCTCAGCCTTGGGTACTGGAGGACCTTGTCCCGGCTCTGTCTGGTGGGCTTAGGGTGCTGCTTAGCTGCTGCCTCACAGTTAATGATGTGCGCACTCTGTGCCACCTAACCGCCTGCAGCTACAGCCACCCACTGTTTCCTGGTAGTCTCTCATCCCACCTCCATCAGTATGTGGCCAATCAGGAGGAGGATCGGGGATACAAGGCAGCGAACGGAGCGGCGCCGACGTTGCTATGGCGACCAGAGACGCTGCGGGGACAGAGGTCCCCGCAGCGTCTCTGGTCACCATAGAAACGTCGGCGCCGCTCCGTTCGCTGCCTTGTATCCCCGATCCTCCTCCTGATTGGCTGACTAGTTGAAGGTGGGACTGGGAGGGGAGCAGGAAACAGTTGGTGGCTGTAGCTGCAGGCCTTCGCCAGGTAGCAGAGTGAAACACGGGTGGGGGCGCGCTGCTCAGAAAGTGTCACAGTGAGCGCCGCTCACTTTCTCCTGCTTCTCCTCTTCTTCTGCGGGCGCAGGTCCGGCGGCACAGACAATTTCGCTGGCGGTGAGCCGGCTACTACAGAGGGGGTGATTAATTGCTTACTGGGGATGCGCCCCCCCCCAGGTGAGTGACAAGGGGCGCCCATGGCAGGTGCCCTATGTGCACCCCTGTAGATACGCCTCTGTCAGCTCTCCTATACTGTAAGCAGAGTTGCACTGACTCTGCATTCCCTCCTCACATCCCACCCAGCTACTTTTTCATGCCACCCGGCTGGAAAAAAATTCTGGGGTGAAGAACACTGTGGTAGGACTAGATTGTGTACAATATACATCACAGTTTTTCTGTTTTTGCACATTGAGCTTCATATTGTATAGTGCCATTTTTGTGGACATTGTGTAGGTGACCTGTTGTCTGTGCTGCCATTTCCTCCCTATTTTTAATGTAAACATAATTTTTATACTGATAATGTGAGTAATAACATTTGATATATTTACATTTTTTTTTTTTTGCATTTATAAATACTATATATTCAGAAGTATTCTATTACCCCCTCCTTTTAATTGTGTTCTTCCAAAGTGTTATTGGACCTCAGGCCATTTAGAGGGGTAACCCTTTTCTTTCTGACCTCAGTCTCTAAATAATAATAATATTATGGTAGGACATTAGCCTCTTGTTGTGACAGCTATGCTTGCAAAGTTTCTTCCGCAGTACAGTATATCTGAATTCCAATCTATTGCATCCCTCACCACTTGAGCCAACAATTCTGCAGTAATGAGGCCATAATACGCCCAGTTTTATGAGATTGCGCTGGTAATTGTAGCAATAAAACCTCGAGGCAAGGAAATATCACATAAACACTGATGAAATCAGTCACCTGTCCTCTCACTTACATTCTTGCACTGCTTGTGTGAGTCCAGAGATCTGCAGCGCTGCTTGTGTGACCCCAGAGACCTGCTGCGCTGCGTGTGTGACCCCAGAGACCTGCTGCGCTGCTTGTGTGACCCCATAGATCCGCAGCGCTGCTTGAGTGACCCCATAGACCCGCAGCGCTGCTCGTGTGACCCCATAGACCCGCAGCGCAGCTCGTGTGAGCCCAGACACCTGCAGCGCTGCTTGTGTGAGCCCAGAGACCTGCAGCTCTGCTTGTGTGAGCCCAGAGACCTGCAGCACTGCTTGTGTGAGCCCAGAGACCTGCAGCACTGCTTGTGTGAGCCCAGAGACCTGCAAGCACTGCTTGTGTGAGCCCAGAGACCTGCAAGCACTGCTTGTGTGACCCCAGAGACTCACAGCGCAGCTTGGGTGAGCACAGAGACCTGCAGCACTGCTTGTGTGAGCACAGAGACCTGCAGCACTGCTTGTGTGAGCACAGAGACCTGCAGCACTGCTTGTGTGAACCCAGAGACCTGCAGCACTGCTTGTGTGAGCCCAGAGACCTGCAGCACTGCTTGTGTGAGCCCAGAGACCTGCAGCACTGCTTGTGTGAGCCCATAGATCTGCAGCACTGCTTGTGTGAGCCCAGAGACCTGCAGCACTGCTTGTGTGAGCCCAGAGACCTGCAGCACTGCTTGTGTGAGCCCAGAGACCTGCAGCACTGCTTGTGTGAGCCCAGAGACCTGCAGCACTGCTTGTGTGAGCCCAGAGACCTGCAGCACTGCTTGTGTGAGCCCAGAGACCTACAGCACTGCTTGTGTGAGCCCAGAGACCTGCAAGCACTGCTTGTGTGAGCCCAGAGACCTGCAAGCACTGCTTGTGTGACCCCAGAGACCCACAGCGCAGCTTGGGTGAGCACAGAGACCTGCAGCACTGCTTGTATGAACCCAGAGACCTGCAGCACTGCTTGTATGAACCCAGAGACCTGCAGCACTGCTTGTATGAACCCAGAGACCTGCAGCACTGCTTGTATGAACCCAGAGACCTGCAGCGCTGCTTGTGTAAGCCCAGAGACCTGCAGCGCTGCTTGTGTAAGCCCAGAGACCTGCAGCACTGCTCGTGTAAGCTCAGAGACCTGCAGCGCTGCTCGTGTAAGCTCAGAGACCTGCAGCGCTGCTCGTGTAAGCTCAGAGACCTGCAGCGCTGCTTGTGTAAGCCCAGAGACCTGCAGCCTGGTGGATTATTATTACTATTTATATAGTGCTGTAAAGAGTATATGGTCATGTTTAACCGTCCCTCAGAGGGACCACTAATCCCTACCCCAGTCATATGTCTGTGTATGTATTGTGCAGTGCATGTATCGTAGTCTAGGGCCAATTTAGGGGTAAGCCAAATAACTTATCTGTATGTTTTTGTGATGTGGGAGGAAACCGGAGTACCCAGAGGAAACATATACAGACACAGGAAGACCATACAGTGCCCTGGCAGGGATTAGAACTGTGGACTCAGCACTGCAAGGCAAGAGTACTGACCACTATGCCACTGTGCTGCCCTATGGGGTTGCTGTAAAGTGTGATTGTTTTCCCACTTTACGGCAACCCCATCCCATAGAAAGAGAACAAAAACATATAAAAATGACTCGTTACCTCGATCCTAACCAGAGCTTAAGGCTTATACACACCATGAAATTTACCCATCAGATTTCTACAGGTAATTTCCCATCAATCGATAATTTCCAGCATGTTCAATCTGCTTCCGATCGAAAGAGGGATACATTTTGCAGTAGGGATCTCAAAATCGATCCCTTCCTTGATAGATAAGACATGTTGGAAATTATTGATAGAGCCATCGATCTGATGTGAAAATTGCATGGTATGTGAAAGCCGGGGTACCCACACTTTTTCGGCTTGCGAGCTATTTTGAAATTTGCCACGTCCAAGAGATCTACCAGTACACGTAGCTAAGTATAGGTGTCCACAGTACAGGTAACCCCAGTACAGGTAGCTAAGTATAGGTGCCCCCAGTACAGGTAGCCAAGTATAGGTGCCCCCAGTACAGGTAGCCAAGTACAGGTGTCCCCAGTACAGGTAGCCAAGTACAGGTGTCCCCAGTACAGGTAGCCAAGTATAGGTGTCCCCAGTACAGGTAGCTAAGTATACAGGGGTTGGACAAAATAATGGAAACACCTACAATTTTGGCATCATAATCTTTGAACATGTTTTAAGCAATCAAAACTTGACATATTTTCAATTTCTTAGTTTATTATTTTTGTTGTTATTTGATATGTTTAATAAAAATAATTGTTTTTTTTACAGATATTTAAACCAAAGTTGGTTATAATTTATAAAAATGGCAGATCTCTCAGACTTTCAAAGAGGCCAAATTGTTGGTGCTCGTATGGCAGGCGCTACTGTAACAGAAACTGCCCGAATGCTTGGCATTTCAAGAGGTACTGACTCAAAAGTAATGACTGCCTTTGAAAGAGAAGGAAAAACGTCCTCAGCAAAGCACAGGAGTGGCCGAAAGTCGAAGTTGTCTGAGAGAGACCGGACTCTAAATCGAATCGTTTGAAAAGCTCGCAAGACCACGGCTCCTAAAATCACTGCGGAGCTGAAGGAATACCTACAGAACCCAGTTTCCACAAAAACTGTTTGTCGGGAGCTGCACAAATCTGGATTACACGAAGAACTACAATTAGAAAACCTCTGCTCTCAAAGACAAATGTTTCAAAGCGTTTAGAGTGGTGTAGAAACCACCAGAATTGGTCCCTCGAGCAGTGGAAAAAATTTGATTTTCTCTGACAAATCATCGCCTATTTTATTTCCAACCTCCGGGCGAGTGTACGTTTGGATGAAATGCTTCTTTCTGCTGTCTCCAGACTGCCTTCTCCCAAGCGTAAAACATGGAGGGGGTTCTGTGATGATCTGGGGTGCTATTACTTGGAAATTCGCCGGGCCAATGATTTCCCTTTCCAGGAAGGATTAACAGCCGAGACTATTTAGGAATTTTGGGCGATCAAGTTCATCCTATGGTTCAAGAACTGTATCCGGAGGGGAATGCAATCTTTCAAGATGATGACGACCCAATCCATACAGCTAGAACTGTTAAAGAATGGCACGAGGAACATTCTAATGAAGTTGAGCATATCATCTGGCCACCACAATCCCCAGACCTCAACATTATTGAGCATTTATGGTCGTTATTAGAGATTCAAGTAAGAAGTCGATTTCCGCTGCCATCGTCTCTAAAAGAACTGGAGGGTGTTTTAACTGAAGAATGGGCTAAAATCCCTTTGGAAACAATTCACAATTTGTATGAATCAATACCTCAGAGAATTGAGGCTGTAATTGCCGCAAAAGGTGGGCCTACACCATATTAAAATAGATTTTGTTGATTTTCAAGGTGTTTCCATTATTTTGTCCAACCCCTGTAGGTGTCCTCCGGAACAGGTAGCTAAGTATAGGTGTCCCCAGTACAGGTAGCTAAGTATAGGTGTACAGTACAGGTAGCTAAGTATACACTCACCTAAAGAATTATTAGGAACACCATACTAATACGGTGTTTGACCTCCTTTCGCCTTCAGAACTGCCTTAATTCTACGTGGCATTGATTTAACAAGGTGCTGAAAGCATTCTTTAGAAAGGTTGGCCCATATTGATAGGATAGCATCTTGCAGTTGATGGAGATTTGTGGGATGCACATCCAGGGCACGAAGCTCCCGTTCCATCACATCCCAAAGATGCTCTATTGGGTTGAGATCTGGTTACTGTGGGGGCCATTTTAGTACAGTGAACTCACTGTCATGGTCAAGAAACCAATTTGAAATTATTCAAGCTTTGTGACATGATGCATTATCCTGCTGGAAGTAGCCATCAGAAGATGGTACATGGTGGTCATGAAGGGATGGACATGGTCAGAAACAATGCTCAGGTAGCCCGTGGCATTTAAACGATGCCCAATTGGCACTAAGGGGCCTAAAGAAAACATCCCCCACACCATTACACCACCAGCCTGCACAGAGGTAACAAGGCATGATGGATCCATGTTCTCATTTTGTTTACGCCAAATTCTGACTCTATTGAGACTCATCAGACCAGGCAACAATTTTCAAGTCTTCAACTGTCCAATTTTGGTGAGCTTGTGCAAATTGTAGCCTCTTTTTCCTATTTGTAGTGGAGATGAGAGGTACCCGGTGGGTTCTTCTGCTGTTGTAGCCCATCCGCCTCAAGGTTGTGCGTGTTGTGGCTTCGCAAATGCTTTGCTGCATACCTCGGTTGTAACAAGTGGTTATTTCAGTCAACATTGCTCTTCTATCAGCTTTAATCAGTCGGCCCATTCTCCTCTGACCTC
Organism: Hyperolius riggenbachi; assembly: GCF_040937935.1. NCBI lineage: Eukaryota > Metazoa > Chordata > Amphibia > Anura > Hyperoliidae > Hyperolius > Hyperolius riggenbachi. The sequence goes on from NC_090657.1 coordinate 169,695,955, forward strand.
TAGCATAAACAAGGCATTTTCGCCCACAGGACTGCCGCATACTATGGCCTCAATTCACTAAGCTTATCTCCTGTCTTTAATAACTCTTCTATAGTTGTTACTATGGTGATAAGGCAAACCTAAAGTTAACTCTTCTGTCTTTAAGTTAACTCTCCAATCCTTAAAATTACTCCAGAGTTAAAGACAGACTGTTAATTAACTGCCTGTGAAAATAACTACGGAGGAGGTAAATTAACTACGGAGGAGGTCAATTAACTACAGAGGAGGTCAATTAACTACAGAGGAGGTCAATTAACTACAGAGGAGGTCAATTAACTACAGAGGAGGTCAATTAACTACAGAGGAGGTCAATTAACTACAGAGGAGGTCAATTAACTACAGAGGAGGTCAATTAACTACAGAGGAGGTCAATTAAACTACAGAGGAGGTAACTTAAGGAATGAAGAGAAGATAACTCTCTTACTGTGTGGAGGTAAGTTTTCTCTTGCCTTATTATCTCCAGCATGATCTTAGTGAATTGAGGCCATTATGTTTTTCCCTTTTCACACCATTCTTTGAAAACGGTAGAAATGGCTGTGTGTGAAAATCCCAGTAACTGAGCAGATTGTGAAATACTCAGACGGGCCCGTCTGGCACCAACAACCATACTATGCTCAAAATTGCTTAAATCACGTTTCTTTCACATTCTGACATTCAGTTTGGAGTTCAGGAGATTGTCTTGACCAGGACCACACCCCTAAATGCATTGAAGCAACTGCCATGTGATTGGTTGATTAGATAATTGCATTAAAGGGATACTGTGGGGGGGGGATGAGTTGAAGTTACCCGGGGCTTCTAATGGTCCCCTACAGACATACAGTGCCCGCGCAGCCACTCTCCAATGCTCTGGCCCCGCCTCGGGTTCACTTCTGGAATTTCAGACTTTAAAGTCTGAAAACCACTGCGCCTGCGTTGCTGTGTCCTCACTCCCGCTGATGGCACCAGGAGCGTACTGCGCAGGCCCAGTATGGTCTGTGCCTGCGCCGTGCACTCCTGGTGACATCAGGGGAAGCGAGGACACTGCAACGCAAGCGCAGTGATTTTCAGACTTTAAAGTCTGAAATTCCAGAAGTGAACCGGAGGCAGGGCCGGAGCATCAGTGAGTGGCTGCACGGGCACAGGATGCCTGCGGGGGACCATTAGAAGCCCCGGGTAACTTCAACTAATTTTCCCCCGACCCCCCTACAGTATCCCTTTAATGAGAAATTGAACAGGTGTTCCTAATCCTAATAATCCTTTAGGTGAATGTAGGTGCCCAGGACAGGCAGCCAAGTATAGGTGCCCAGTACAGGCAGCCGAGTATAGGTGCCCTGTACAGGCAGCAGAGTATAGGTGCCCTGTACAGGCAGCAGAGTATAGGTGCCCTGTACAGGCAGCAGAGTATAGGTGCCCAGTACAGGCAGCCGATTATACGTTGCTCAAGCTTCCAGGTTTCTAGGTACCGTGTTTAAAAGGAGGAAGAATATCCTTGAAGTAAGGCGGTAAGTGAGTTCCCCCGCCCCCATCACCCCCTCCCCCCAGTCACACCCACCCTTTTAAACAATGCAAGCTGCCTGGCTGCCCTGCTGATCCTCTGCCTTTAATACTTTTATTCATAGATCAGGAATAAAAAAATGACAACGGAGGCAGTGTCAGACATTAACCACTTTACCCCCAGCGGTACGAATTTCTCCGCCCCTTTTTTCCCTCCTAAAAAACCAGGGACGGAGAAATCCGTACCTTCCGCGCTACCGCCGCTGTCCGCGCTCCCGCCGCTCGTACCCGCCGCTCGTGCACGTCGCCGCCCGCTCGCCCGGAGATCAATAAACGGGAAAATCCATTCCCGTTCGTTGACCTAGCCCCCGCAATGATCTGCTGCTTCTTTCAGAAACAGCGAGATCATTGTGCGTCTCCCAGCCTCCTACTGCTTCCTGTAAGCGTCCTTCCGGACGCTTACAGGTCGCATGTAAACAAACACTCTGTGGCCATCTTGTGGCCAAATAGTAAACTACACCCTAAAAGCATTTTACATATACAAACATTACATTTACACAATAAATTAACTCATTACCTCCCACACTCCCCAATTTTTTTTTTTTTAATTTTTTTAATTTAAATGGTTTTATAACCGGGACATATGGGTTAATACATTTCATGGGTTTTAATTACAGTAGCATGCTTTATTTAAAAACTATAATGGCCGAAAACTGAAAAATAATATTTTTTTCCCACATTTTTTCCTATTTCCCCATTAAAACACATTTAGAATAAAATAATTCTTGGCATAATGTCCCACCTAAAGAAAGCCTAATTGGTGGCAAAAAAAAACCAAGATATAGTTCATTTCATTGGGATAAGTAATAATAAAGTTATAGACGAATGAATGGAAGGAGCGCTGAAAGGTGAAAATTGCTCTGGTGGTCAGGGGGTAAAACCCCTCAGTGGTGAAGTGGTTAATATATACAAACACGTTTTTCACATACATTTACTAAGAAAACATGTTAAGCTGGGCGGTACATGGAAAGTTTTCCAAAGGCGTACGAGAGGTGTAAAGTGTCCCAGGCAATAGGCCAGCTCCAGGTAAGGCTTATCTTCACAGAAATCATGTGGACATGTTGTTCATCTGATGGGAGATAAGATTAATAGAATGCCGCCGCAGTATGAGGTTGTACCTGGGATAAAGGTCCTCTATGAGATAAGAAATCAGAAGAAGGGTAAGGGGCCCACAGGCTGATTTACCGATAAGGAACAAGTCTTCTACAGAGCAGAAAAGAAGATATAAAAATGATTCCAAACAAACAGTATACACATGGGGACATATCGACAAGTAAGGGGGGGAGGCTGGCTCCAAAAAGGTCTTACGCCTCTATTTTAGACCCCACCTCAGAGTGAGGAAACCCTTAAAAATGGTGGGTGCTCCCTGAGTAGGTGGTGGGCTTTGTACCTTGGCAGTTTTCTTGCATGAAGTCAAATATGATAACATCCATCGAGTGACATTATTGACTGTATAGTTTAAACTAACTCCTAATGCTTTTGTAAGTCTTTGTCCAAACTGTCTCCTGAGACTCAGACTGCTCCTCAAAACTTGGTCCTCTCCAAATACAAAATGTTAAAACCCAAATCGCCAGTAGGGATGGACAAGGAGATGAAATTAATTCTGAGTTGATGCAGGATTATTTATGCTGTTTGAAAATGGACCAATCAAATCCTGTCCACCTGGAATTCAACTGGTCCATTTTTAATCAGCATCATTTTTTCATAAATGATGAGCATAAACCTGCATCATCTCAGACGTATTAGCATCTCATTGACCATCCCCCAAAGTCTACACACCTCAGCAGCATGTTCACCGCTGCTTGCCTGGACACACCTGGGCAAGAGGACTGAAGAAGGCAGGAGGTCAGTTTCAATGTGGTTCTCGGGGCCAATCAGCAGCCAGGCTAGATGGTGGGTATGACCACTAGATGAAGGCCTCAACACATTGTGAAGTGGAGCTCCCTCCTGGCCCATAGCTGACATCTGGCATCTCACCAGCCCTGGTTGTGGACTCTAACTCCACAGCCCTAAAAGTCCTCACTTGGTCAATGGAGGTCTGTAGTTAGAATTCAGAAGTCAGATAGATATAGTCCACTTCAATAATCGTTATGGAATGAACATGGAGGTCTGGGTCTACTCCAGAAGAAATGTAAATCTGTGTAGATAAAATCTCTTTTGGGCAACATCTGTATCTCACAGAGACCAGACACACTGCGGAGGAGAAGACAGATTACACACTCCACGAGTATTTAGATCCTCTAATCACATTAGTACCATGCATTATCTGACGTATGGAACTCAGGAGGTGCACAGTGAAATTCCTGCTTTATCTAAATGAGGCGAGAAGGTGGACAAGGCGAAATGGGCTTGTGATGTATGACAAACATGTACACTTTTATTAGGTTTAGGTCATAGGTCATTGTATTATGCAGATCAGTGGCATTCTACAGCTGTTTCTAGAGAATCTGAGTAGACAAGTAGACCTTTGATCTGATAGGGAGCAGGTGTCTGTGATGTCAATGGCAGACGCAATGTTTTAATTACGGACTTGTCCTGCTGCCCACATCCAGAGCTAAATTCAGTGCAGGCTCCATATTATGCAGCCTTCCTGTAGAAACATTGTGTACATTCTCACTACAGCCCAGCTAAGCCATCACGGGTTACATCCAAAACTACCTGCCTCCTGCAGGGCCTGCCGGTATGCGCGGCGGAAGAGTGGCATATATAGGAAGGCTCCGGCGGGTTCCAGCAGACGCTAGAGGCTCAGCCTCCAGATCCACACTGTCTCCTCTCCTTTGTATGCCGCTCGCACTAAATCAGGAAGCAGCGAGCGGCATACAGAGGAGAGGAGACAGAGTGGACCTGGCGGCTGAACCTCTAGCGTCTGCTGGAACCCGCAGGAGCCTTCCTATATCTGCTGCGCATACCGAGGTGAGGGAGGGAAGATAGGAGTCGGGCCCCCCACCCCCACCAGGCTAGCTTCCTACCTATTAGCCCACCCTCCCCTCCCACTAGGCTACCTACCTACCTACCTACTAGTCCACCCTCCCTCCCACCAGGCTACCTACCTACTAGCCCACCCTCCCTCCCACCAGGCTACCTACCTACTAGCCCACCCTCCCACCAGGCTACCTACCTATTAGCCCACTCTCCCTCCCTCCCACCAGGCTACCTACCAATGCATTTGCCCACCCTCCCTCTCTGCTACCTATGTATACGCCCACCCAGCTATCTATCTATCTATCCACCCTCCCACCCCCCACACCAAGCTATGTATCTGCCCAACCCCAACATCTGCCCACCTTCCCACCCGGCTATCTATCCGCCTACCCTGCCACCCGGCTATCTGCCCATCCTCCCATCCCCACCAGGCTCCCTTTCTGCCCACCCTCACCAGACTCTCTCTCTAACTGCCCACCCCCACCAGGCTATTTCATCTGCCCACCCTCACCAGGCTATCCATGTTCCCATCCCCACCAGGCTGTCTATCTACTTACCCTCCCACCCCCACCAGGCTATTTGCCCACCCTCACCAGGTAATCATCCAGCTACCCACCCACTCCATTCCTGGCAATTGTTTAGCTCACGCAACCACCCACCCTCCCTGGCAATTGTTTAGCCCTCCTACCTACTCTCCCTGGCATTTGTTTAGAACACTCACCCTCCCTTGCATTTGTTTAGCCCAAAAGACCCTCCCTCCCTGGCATTTGTTTAGTTCATACCAACCAAACCTCCCTGGCAATTGTTTAGCCCACCCACCTTAAGTATCCAGGCGCGGACAGACCGGAGGCCACTGATCCGGACCGATCAAGCAAGCACCATGGTCGGACAGTATTGGTAAGCACTGACATCTTCTGCAGAACTTTACAGAGTACATAGTCATGTCACTGACTGTCTTCAGATGAGTTCACAGTCTAATCCTACCATAGTCATAGTCTAATGTCCTACCATATTATTATTATTTTTATTTATTTATTTATTTTATTTATTTATATCGCACTGAAATCTTCTGCAGCACTTTACTGAGTGCATAGGCATGTCACTGACTGTCTTCAGAGAATCTTACAATCTAATTTCTGCTATTTGTATAGTAAATAGGACATCATTTTTTATTAGGCTGTGGCTGGATGGTGTAATGGTTAAGGGCTCTGCCTCTGACACAGGAGACCAGGGTTCCAATCTCGGCTCTACCTGTTCAGTAAGCTAGTACCTATTTAGTAGGGGACCTTGGGCAAGTCTTCCTAACACTGCTACTGCCTATAGAGTGCGTCCTAGTGGCTGCAGCTCTGGCGCTTTGAGTCCGCCAGGAGAAAAGCACGATATAAATGTTATTGGTCTTGTCATTAGGAGAGAGGGCTTCATTCAAAGTTTCCGGTTGATGTCCACTGTCAGTGAATTACTGTAGCCACAAATAAGGCGCCTTATTTGTGGCTACAAGCACTATTAGGCACTGCTATTTGGCCTGAGGAAGTGGGTATGCACCCACGAAACGCGTTGCCAGTGCAATAAAATTCTATTAATACGTGAATTTGGCTTCATTGAGGTAACATACCTCACTTTTTTCATTGTATTTGTTTTTAACGTATTTTATCTGCTCTGGGCGCCTCTTCCCCCTTTACCTTGTGCCTTCACCCTCCTTTTGGAGGGGGATCAACCCTCTTTGAACAGTTTAGGTCATTTGAGGTTTGCTTTTTATCAAGAGTGCGACCATCACCAGCTCCGTCTGGTCACCCGAGTGGAGTCGGGGTTATACATCTCCACCTGCTTCTAGTGGTCGGTTGCCCTTCTGCAACCCACCTTTGTGAGTATAATACATTCGCATATTTTACATGCTTCTGGTACTGTGACATACTGCACCATTTGGGCTCCTGTTGTCTCTGTGTTTTCATCCTGCAGGGTGCAATTTTTATTATCCCTACTTTTTGTCAGTATAATGCAGATGTTACATTTATGCATCAAGAAATATTTCTGGGCCTCAGGGAAGGTTGCCACAGACTGTATTGGTAAATATATGCAATGTGTAACCACACCCAATTTAGTTATGGCCACACCCACTTTAAACTGCCTGTCAGGGGCCCACAATTGGTATTTTGCACAGGGGCCCCCTGCTGGCTGTGTCCGCCACCGATACCAGACCATACAAAGTATGCTGAAAGGAGGCAACTGTACAGACATCCAGTCCCTGGATCCTCACCGGACACCATGGCACAACTAGCCCCAGAAACATTCAGCCAGGATAGAGGACCATCACACGCAGGGTTTCAAACCTTCCAAAGTGGAGACATCTACTAGTAAATGGAGGAGGAGAGTTGGTATGTTACTTGCAACACCAGGCTGTTGGTGGACAGAGAGAGACTCTCCTAGTAGGTAGAGGAGAGACATCGTGCAATTTCCCAGCTTTCAAAACTACCCTGTGTGCCACTAGTCCCCTATCATTACAAAGGTCCAGCCTTAAAGAGAACCAGAGATGAAGCACCCTCTTGTATTTTACTTTATAAATCAGTGGGAATGTGACAGTAAACACCTAATCTGTTCTTTGTTTCATTGTTCTCGGTTTAATCTGACTGTTATCACCTCTGATAAGAATCCCCGACTGAGCACTCAGCTATAATCTTTCCGTAGCAAAGCCAGACTGAGTCTGTCTTCTCTGGTGTATTTTCAAGCCCAAGCCTGCCCCCTTGTGGCTCTGCTATAATGACTCAGCTATAATTATTCCCAGCAAAGGAAGACTGAATGCTCAGTCCGAGATTCTTATCACAGCTGATAAGACACTTTTAGCAGTGAGGATGAAACAGAGAGCAGGGTAAGTGTTTTCTCTAATGTTCTTACTGATCTATATGGTAAAATACACAAGGATGCTTAGTCTCTGGTTCCCTTTAAGCCTCATCTACATGATATGATTCTTTGTACGATTCGATTACGTTCTATTTATGATCCGATTAAATCCAACATGTCCGATCATAAATAGAATCGTAATCGAATCGTACAAAGAATCGTATCATGTAGATTGGGCTTTAGAGTCCCAGGATTGATCTGGGCCTCCTGCATGTAAAGTCGCAATACCTGAGAATGGTGACTTAAAGGACATAGTGAGTCCAAACAGCATACTCACAAGAGACGGATGACTCAAGCTCAACCAACTGCATATCATTTTTCTTTAATTATAAAAAGTAGTACACAGAACGAATCACTGGGAGGGAGAAGGCACCCCAACAAAATAACCATGAATGTAATAAATGTAAAGTGGCTTACCTGTAAGTAAAAGGGGCAACACCAATATTAGAAAGATATTTTTATAAATCAGACAACAGTTTGTGTCTGATTATTAAAATGTCTTTCTAATATTGGTGTTGTCCCTTCTTAGAGGAAAGCCATTTTCATGTATTACATCCATGGTTATTTTTTGGGGCACTTCTCCCTCCCAGTGATATTGTTTTACAGCCCCCTAGCTATTATGCCTAGTACACACCATACAATTTTCTGTTAGATTTTTCTGGAAGATTCTCTGTAAAGCCCCATCTACACGATACGATTCTTTGTACGATTCAATTACGATTCTATTTACGATCCGATTAAATCCGACATGTCCGATTGGGATTCAATTCGATTAAATTCGATTTGCCATTGTTTTGCAATAGCAAATCGAATTGAATCGAATCGAATCGAATCCTGATCGGACATGTCGGATTTAATCGGATCGTAAATAGAATCGTAATTGAATCGTAATTGAATCGTACAAAGAATCGTATCGTGTAGATGGGGCTTTCGATTTTCTGTAATTAGATTATTTTCTGCAAAGTACTGGTAGAGACTGGTCATCATCTCTGGTGCATTGTCTTCTGGTTATCACTAGTGTTGGGCGAACAGTGTTCGCCCCTGTTCGGGTTCTGCAGAACATCACCCTGTTCGGGTGATGTTAGAGTTCGGCCGAACACCTGATGGTGTTCGGCCAAACTGTTCGGCCATATGGCCGAACTAAGAGCGCATGGCCGAACGTTACCCGAACGTTCGGCTAGCGCTGTGATTGGCCGAATGGGTCACGTGTAGTGTTGGGCGAACATCTAGATGTTCGGGTTCGGGCCGAACATGGCCGCGATGTTAGGGTGTTCGAGCTGAACTCCGAACATAATGGAAGTCAATGGGGACCCGAACTTTCGTGCTTTGTAAAGCCTCCTTATATGCTACATACCCCAAATTTACAGGGTATGTGCACCTTGGGAGTGGGTACAAGAGGAAAAAATTTTTAGCACAAAGAGCTTCTAGTTTTTGAGAAAATAGATTTTAAAGTTTCAAAGGGAAAACTGTCTTTTAAATGCGGGAAATGTCTGTTTTCTTTGCACAGGTAACATGCTTTTTGTCGGCATGCAGTCATAAATGTAATACATATAAGAGGTTCCAGGAAAAGGGACCGGTAACGCTAACCCAGCAGCAGCACACGTGATGGAACAGGAGGAGGGTGGCGCAGGAGGAGAAGGCCACGCTTTGAGACACAACAACCCAGGCCTTGCATGAGGACAAGAAGCGTGCGGATAGCAATTTGCGTTTTGTCGCCATGCAGTCATAAATGTAATACAGATGAGAGGTTCAATAAACAGGGACCGGAAACGCTAACCCATCACAGATGTTCATTGTTCATGTTACTTGGTTGGGGTCCGGGAGTGTTGCGTAGTCGTTTCCAATCCAGAATTGATTCATTTTAATTTGAGTCAGACAGTCTGCATTTTCTGTGGAGAGGCGGATACGCCGATCTGTGACGATGCCTCCGGCAGCACTGAAACAGCGTTCCGACATAACGCTGGCTGCCGGGCAAGCCAGCACCTCTATTGCGTACATTGCCAGTTTGTGCCAGGTGTCTAGCTTCGATACCCAATAGTTAAAGGGTGCAGATGGATTGTTCAACAAAGCTATGCCATCTGACATGTAGTCCTTGACCATCTTCTCCAGGCGATCGGTGTTGGAGGTGGATCTGCACGCTTGCTGTTCTGTGTGCTGCTGCATGGGTGTCAGAAAATGTTCCCACTCCAAGGACACTGCCGATACCATTCCCTTTTGGGCACTAGCTGCGGCTTGTGTTGTTTGCTGCCCTCCTGGTCGTCCTGGATTTGCGGAAGTCAGTCTGTCGGCGAACAACTGGCTAGAGGAGGGGGAGGATGTCAATCTCCTCTTTAAAGTCTCTACAAGGGCCTGCTGGTATTCTTCCATTTTGACCTGTCTGACTCTTTCTTCAAGCAGTTTTGGAACATTGTGTTTGTACCGTGGATCCAGAAGGGTATAAACCCAGTAATTGGTGTTGTCCAGAATGCGCACAATGCGTGGGTCGCGTTCAATGCAGTCCTAGGCCGAAGAGGTCATAGCCTAGGGTCACAAAAACCTGTTTATTTGGGCTATTTCAATGGTAGTGATGGTGACGTACATAAATCTCAGCCATGGCCGTTAGCAACGTCTGAATTTCACGAAATGTCTCATGCAGGTAGAAGACACATTGTTAGACTTGGATTCCAAAGATGGGGTCACTACATCTCTGCAAACCAGAGTTACAGGGGTCCAAAATTGGTAAAATCCACCATAGGCTTTCATTGCCTCCCTATTTCACTTTCCAAAATCTCACATCTTTTCAAAGGGCAATGGCTCAGCAGTACCAAATTTTCTAGCATTGTAGGGACCCTTAGGGGGATCATGACTGGTGAGTTTTGCCACTGCTGAGCCATTGCCCTTTGAAATGGTGTGAGATTTTGGAACGGTAAATAGTAGGCCCAATGAAAGCCTATGGGGGATTTTACCAATTTTGGACCCCTGTAACTCTGGTTTGCAGAGATGTAGGGACCCCATCTTTGGAATCCAAGTCTAACAATATGTCTTCTACCTGCATGAGACATTTCGTGAAATTCAGACGTTGCTAACGGCCATGGCTGAGATTTATGTACGTCACCATCACTACCATTGAAATAGCCCAAATAAACAGGTTTTTGTGACCCTAGGCTATGACCTCTTCGGCCTAGGACTGCATTGAACGCGACCCACGCATTGTGCGCATTCTGGACAACACCAATTACTGGGTTTATACCCTTCTGGATGCACGGTACAAACACAATGTTCCAAAACTGCTTGAAGAAAGAGTCCGACAGGTCAAAATGGAAGAATACCAGCAGGCCCTTGTGGAGACTTTAACCACTTCCACACCATGAAATTGTGTGCTGATCTGTGCTGCGTGGGCTCTCCAGCCCACAGCACAGATCAGCTAGCAGCCAGGGCGATCAGACTTCCCCCCTTTTTTCCCCACTAGGGGGATGTCCTGCTGGGGGGGTCTGATCGCCGCCGGCTGCTTGCGCTTGCGGGGGGGCTCTTCAAAGCCCCCCTCCGCAGCGCTTCCTGGCCTCCTTCCCCTTCCCTCCCTCTCCCTCCCCCTGTGAGCGGCGCAGGACGGATTTCCGTCCTGCGCCTGATGGGATAGGCTTTAGCCAATCAGAGGCCGGGGATCGCCGATCTCCTCTACGGCGCTGCTGCGCAGCAGCTCCGTATGCATGTAAACACCGGGGAAGATCTTCCCCGTGTGTTTACATTTACCCTGCGAGCCGCCGATCGGCTCGCAGGGTGTTCACGGAGACACCCTCCGTGAACTGACATGGACCATGGTATACACTTCAGGATTCAGGGGCGTATATATACGCACAGAGAATCCGGAAGTGGTTAAAGAGGAGATTGACATCCTCCCCCTCCTCTAGCCAGTTGTACGCCGACAGACTGACTTCCGCAAACCCAGGACGACCAGGAGGGCAGCAAACAACACAAGCCGCAGCTAGTGCCCAAAAGGGAATGGTATCGGCAGTGTCCTTGGAGTGGGAAAATTTTCTGACACCCATGCAGCAGCACACAGAACAGCAAGCATGCAGATCCACCTCCAACACCGATCGCCTGGAGAAGATGGTCAAGGACTACATGTCAGATGGCATAGCTGTGTTGAACAATCCATCTGCACCCTTCAACTATTGGGTATCAAAGCTAGACACCTGGCACAAACTGGCAATGTACGCAATAGAGGTGCTGGCTTGCCCGGCAGCCAGCGTTATGTCGGAACGTTGTTTCAGTGCTGCCGGAGGCATCGTCACAGATCGGCGTATCCGCCTCTCCACAGAAAATGCAGACCGTCTGACTCAAATTAAAATGAATCAATCCTGGATTGGAAACGACTATGCAACACTCCCGGACCCCAACCAAGTAACATGAACAATGAACATCTGTGATGGGTTAGCGTTTCCGGTCCCTGTTTATTGAACCTCTCATCTGTATTAAATTTATGACTGCATGGCGACAAAACACAAATTGCTATCCGCACGCTTCTTGTCCTCATGCAAGGCCTGGGTTGTTGTGTCTCAAAGCGTGGCCTTCTCCTCCTGCGCCACCCTCCTCCTGTTCCATCACGTGTGCTGCTGCTGGGTTAACGTTACCGGTCCCTTTTCCTGGAACCTCTTATATGTATTACATTTATGACTGCATGCCGACAAAAAGCATGTTACCTGTGCAAAGAAAACAGACATTTCCCGCATTTAAAAGACAGTTTTCCCTTTGAAACTTTAAAATCGATTTTCTCAAAAACTATAAGCTCTTTTTGCTATTTTTTTTTCCTCTTGTACCCACTCCCAAGATGCACATACCCTGCAAATGTGGGGTATGTAGCATGTAAGGAAGCTTTACAAAGCACGAAAGTTCGGGTCCCCATTGACTTCCATTATGTTCGGAGTTCGGGTCGAACACCCGAACATCGCGGCGATGTTCGGCGAACGTTCGCGAACCCGAACATCTAGGTGTTCGCCCAACACTAGTTATCACCTGCTGAGTAGAACAATGCTTAATTGCTCGGCAGATAGATGGTTAGATAGATAATTTCCAACATGTTGTGCTGGGATTACACGTTACGTTTTTGCATTCGATTCTGCGTGCAATTAGCCATTCGATTTTCTGCTCGATTCTCTTATCTTTTTTCCATTCACTTCTATGAGAAATCGAGTGGAAAAGAAGCGAGCGGAACATCGAACATGTTGGAATTTTATCATTGAAATCAACGGAACGATTCTTCGCAAAAAAGGTAACCTAATCTAACCTATACTGGGGGGCACCTACCTAATCTAACCTAACCTATACTGGGGAGCAGCTACCTATCTAACCTATACTGGGGGACAGCTACCTATCTAACCTATACTGGGGGGCACCTACCTAATCTAACCTATACTGGGGGGCACCTACCTAATCTAACCTATACTGGGGGGCAGCTACCTATCTAACCTATACTGGGGGGCAGCTACCTATCTAACCTATACTGGGTGCAGCTACCTATCTAACCTATACTGGGTGCAGCTACCTATCTAACCTATACTGGGTGCAGCTACCTATCTAACCTATACTGGGTGCAGCTACCTATCTAACCTATACTGGGTGCAGCTACCTATCTAACCTATACTGGGTGCAGCTACCTATCTAACCTATACTGGGTGCAGCTACCTATCTAACCTATACTGGGGGCACCTACCTATCTAACCTATACTGTGGGCACCTACCTATCTAACCTGTATTGGGGGCAACTATACGGCTAACCTATATTGGGGGAAACTATACTGGGGAACCCATGCCTGGCTACCTATACTGGGGGGACCTATAGCTGGCTACCTATACTGAGTGCAACTAGACCTGGCTAACCTATACTGTGGGCACGTATACCTGGTTCCACGGGAGGGGGGGGGCACAATTTCTACCCCCTCGCCCTGGGTGCATTTTAGCCTAGAAACTGCCCTGTACAGGAGTGTGGCAGGGAAGGGGTGACAGGAGTCTCTGTGGCAGGGAAGGGGTGACAGGAGTCTCTGTGGCAGGGAAGGGGTGACAGGAGAGGGCCAGATTTATCAAAGCATTACCGACAGTTTTTTCTTCTAAAACTGCTCTAACCAGCAGAAGAACAGTTCTGCATGACAGTAAGAAACTTCCCAAAGCCTATGTAATAGCTGCAGTTTAGCGTGGATTTCTAGAGCTACACTACAGTTAAGAAAAGTGCAAATCCATTCCTTAAAGGGAAGGTTCAGGGACTAACTAAAAAAAATAAAAATCCATTTTCACTTACCTGGGGCTTCCTCCAGCCCGTGGCAGGCAGGAGGTGCCCTCGGCGCCGCTCCGCAGGCTCCCGGTGGTCTCCGGTGGCCGACCCGACCTGGCCAGGCCGGCGGCCAGGTCGGGCTTTTTCTGCGCTCCATGGTGCGGTTCACGCCGGCGCGATGACGTCATCGGACGTCCTCCGGGCTGTACTGCGCAGGCTCAGAACTACTGAGCCTGCGCAGTACAGCCCGGAGGACGTCCGATGACGTCAGCGCGCCGGCGTGAACCGCACCATGGAGCGCAGAAGAAGCCCGACCTGGCCGCCGGCCTGGCCAGGTCGGGTCGGCCACCGGAGACCACCGGGAGCCTGCGGAGCGGCGCCGAGGGCACCTCCTGCCTGCCACGGGCTGGAGGAAGCCCCAGGTAAGTGAAAATGGATTTTTATTTTTTTTAGTTAGTCCCTGAACCTTCCCTTTAAAGAGGAACTCCAACCCAGAATTGAACTTTATCCCAATCAGTAGCTGATACCCACATTTAAATTAGAAATATAATGATTTTCACAAACAGACCATCAGGGGGCGCTGTATGACTGATTTTGTGCTGAAACCCCTCCCACAAGAAGCTCTGAGTACTACGGTACTCTGGGCAAACTGCCACAATGTAACAATGTTCACAGACAGGAATTAGCTGTTTACAGCTGTCTCTAACAGCCAAAAGAGCTAGGAGCAGCTACATAACCTGCCCACAGTAACAATGTAACCATGTAATAAATGTCAGATTGTAAATCTGGGAGAGGAAAGATTTCACAATGAGCAAACACTGACTAAATCATTTATACATAATGATGGTAAAAAATTAAGCACTTTTTTTTACTACATTATTTTCACTGGAGTTCCTCTTTAAGGCCCCGTTTACACTTAATCAGTTCCTCTCAGTTATAACTGAAATGTCAACTGATTTTCAAAGTAAGTCCAATGTTTTCCTATGGCACCTTTCACACTTAACGCGTTTTAACTGAAATATTTTTCACAATGCACTGCTGTGGAGAAGAAGAAAAAATGCGTACCAACTGATTAAGTGTAAACGGGGCCTAACTGCTGCAGATTAAAGGGAAGGTCCAAGCAAAAAAAAAAAAAAAGAGTTTCACTTACCTGGGGCTTCTACCAGCCCCATGTAGCCATCCTGTGCCCTCGTAGTCACTCACTGCTGCTCCAGTCCCCCGCTGGCAGCTTTCTGACCTCGGAGGTCAGGGCCGCATTGCATACATTTTTACGCATTCCAGCTAGTGCAGGAACAAAAATGTATGCGTTGCACCACTAACGCGCAAAAATGTATATGTTAATGTTCCTGCACTAGCGGGAATGCGTAAAAATGTACGCAATGCGGCCCTGACCTCCGAGGTCAGAAAGCTGCCAGCGGGGGACTGGAGCAGCAGTGAGTGACTATGAGGGCACAGGATGGCTACATGGGGCTGGTAGAAGCCCCAGGTAAGTTAAACTCATTTTTTTTTTTTTGCTTGGACCTTCCCTTTAAGAAGTGCTCATTAGCAGTTCTCCAGTGCAGGCTAGATGTTATTTGTGAAGGGCTCCTCCCCCCTCACTCAGAGCTTGCTGACAGCAGATGTGTTGGTTACCTCAGCAGCCGCAATTCCCCTCACACACTGCACTGCCTGAGACCTTCCTAGCTCCTATTCCTTACAGTTTAAGAAGGAATCTGCACCATCTAGTGATTTCTTAGGATGTCTGAGACAGTTCTGCACAGATTTCTAAAAACCTACTAATATTTTGTCTCAGACACTCTTGATAAATCTGGCCCTCTGTGGCAGGGAAGGGATGAAAGGGATGGCCATCAGACTAAAGCCAGAAAATATGCCAGATCATGTGTATTTTTGGTGAAGTGCTTTCAGATTATGTGTATTTTGGGGTTGAAACCATATGCGGACAGGTGCTCAAACCCACTTACACATAGCCGGGACAAGGTCCTCTAGCACCCAAGGCTGAGACACCAAAGTGCGCCCCTCCATCTCTCCACCCCAGCCATCACACACTGATTGCTATTAGACTAAGAGGCACCCCAGGGCCCCCAATACCTTAATCTCTAGTTATAATAATATAATAATAATCTGAACATTTGTATAGCGCTTTTCTCCTGTCGGACTCAAAGCGCTCAAGAGCTGCAGCCACTGGGACGCGCTCAGGAGGCCACCCTGCAGTGTTAGGGAGTCTTGCCTTGAACTCCTTACTGAATAGGTACTTGACCTAGCCAGGATTTGAACCCTGGTCTCCCATGTCAAAGGCAGAGCCCTTAACCAGTACACTATCCAGCCACTAGTACACTATCCAGCCACTTATTATCTAGCTTGTAGTCACTTCCATGTATCCCCTTTTCTTATTCCTCTCTGCTTCAAACACAATTAGGAATGACAGCTGAATGAATTGTGCGCCCCCTCCTACACTGCGCCCTGAGGCTGGAGCCTCTCCAGCCTATGCCTCGGCCCGGCCCTGCACTTACATCACTGCTAAAGTCATATAAATTTGGCCCCACCCATGACCACACCCATGTTGTGTTACCACGCCCCTTGCTTTGCACGCCACGCAGAAAATTTGTCAGTAAAAAATGTCCTCTGTCAGTAAGAAAAAAAAAAAATTATGGAAGGTTGGCAACACTGCACTATGGGAGTTTAATTCTTGGTTATGCTTTCTCTTTAAGCCTGATACTATCACACTCTGCCCAAGAAGCCAATGGTATGTTGGGCTGCTGCTGCAGCTGGCCTATCGCAGGTGTTTTGATCGAGGGAAGGGGGACTTCCTGCCTTGCATTTCCTTCACAGTAGAACCAAAAACCTATGAAGAATGTTCAGTATCGGCTGGAGCCTTCAGTTAGGGTAATGTTAGGCAGATGCATTTACTATGTAGCCTATAGTGGAAACCCATCTTCCTCAGGCTCCAACTGGAGCTCAAACAGACCATTGGAGCGGACAATACAGTATCCAGTGGCAGTGGGAGTCTGGGTCCAGTGTGGTACCTAGTCTAAAGGTCCGTACACACGCCGGACGGCACGCAACGACGGGTCCGTCGTCACCTCCCTCTGGGTGGGCGTTCCAGCGACAGTCCGGCGTGTGTACAGTCTGTCCGCAGACTGATACGGCTGTTTCTGAGCGATCCGTCCGGCAGATCGCTCAGAAACAGCCGTATCAGTCCGCCGACAGACTGTACACACGCCGGACTGTCTGCTGAAAACCCGCCCAGCGGGAGGTGACAACAGACCCGTCGTTGCCTGCAGTCTGGCGTATGTACAGACCTTTGGGGTTACTGGGTAGGGGAGGATAAATCTACTTGCAAGGGACAGACAGTTCAATTTAGGCATCAGTAGAAAGTTAACAATTCCTGTTACTTAAAGACGAACTCCAGCCTAAACAAACATACTGTCATTAAGTTACATTAGTTATGTTAATTAAAATAGATAGGTAATATACCGTAAGCTCTTACCCACACTGTTTTAAAAGAACAGGCAAACCTTTGATTTCATGAGGGCAGCCATCTTTTTGGTTGAAAGGAGGTGACGAGCATGAGACACAGTTCCAACTGTCCTGTGTCCTGAGCACCTCTCCCAGTTGCTAGGCAACATGAACATAGGAAATCCCATCATGCTCTGCACAGCGTCAGGGAAAAAAAGCCTGGGCTTTTTTTCTTTGATGGGTGGAGCTTAGTTAAAAATGCAGCTAAAAATGATGCTTTGGTAAGAAAAACAAAGTTTTGATGCTGTGAAACTGTTAAACACCAAGCCTTTGCAGTTCTGCTGAGTAGATTTTTAGTCCGGAGGTTCACGTTAATGTTAACCTGTAAGAAGTGGTAAAATGGGGAAGTTGATCCTCTCTGCCACAGTTTGCCCCTTCTGTATGCACAGGACAGTTTTGCTTTTCATGAAACGGATCTCGCTCATCCCTAGTCTAGAATAATGCCATACCAAAAGTGTGTGTTATGGTTAAGAATCAATGGTGCGTACTGAGGACAGACCGACCAGTCCATACGCTTTCTCGGGGGTAAGAATGGTCCCGTGCGTACGGAGGACAGAGCAGTCTGTACGCTTCCTCAGAGGTAGGAATGGTCGGTACGTACCGAGGACAGGAATGGTCAATGGAACATCAATCCTACTGAGCTGCTTTTAAAAATATGCATGTTTGTGTAGCTTGGAAATGGACCAATGAGGAGCAGTAGCATTTGACTAATTCCAAGCTGTACAAATCGGGAAATTAGTATAAACATTGCATCAACTCAAGAATGACAAGCATCTCAACGGTGTTCCCTACACTGTACTAAAGCAGATTCAGGGAATTCGGAGATCTGTGCCTCGTACTAGAAGTGAGTTTGTTCCATTTTCAGGGATGCTTTTCGTCAATCATTTCACGTCTGTCATCAGAGGATAAGAATCGCAGCATACTTAGCGAGTGCTAATCAGTCATGATGTTCCCAGCATATGTTACACAGCACGCCATCTATTCACATCTCAGCCAGTCAGATTGTTTAATGACCGTAATGGGAATGGTGAAAGATCAACGGCACCCCAGATGGGGATGATCTGCATATGCAGACATCCGTCATTAGATAGGGGGGTATAGATCATGCATTTGCCTAAGAGAAGCTCAGGACTTAAATACAGCAGCGGAATGGGGGGGGTTTATTTGGCGTTACCAGCCAGATTTGTTAGATGCATCTTCTGTGGAAAAAAAAAAAAGACCAACTTACCTGGGGCTTCTACCAGCCCCCTGCAGCCACCCTGGGCCCGTGCCGTCACTAAGGGCTTGTCACACTAAGGGCGCTTTTTTTTTTTTTTTTTTTTTTTTTTTTTTTTTTTTTTTTTTTTAAAGGAACCTGAAGCGAGTAAAATTATTTCAAATAAACACATGACGTAGCTGCAAATGAATATTACATACTGACATCACCATCAGTTCTTCTCAGAAGCTCACCATTTTCTTCTTACAATAGTCCCTTCCAGTTCTGACAAGATTTTGTCAGAACTGAAATATACCAGTTGCTGTCAGTTATACATCAGCAGCTGTCAGTGAGGCCCAGTGCACACTGAGCGGATTTAGGAGCGATCCGCCAACCACATCCACCTGTGAAAACGTTTGGCTAATGTATTTCAATGGGATGGTGCACACCAGTGGTTTGAGGTTTTTAGCAAACAAGCCTCCTGCTGCACGTTTGCGGTTTGCAGAAGCGTTTCTGCCTCAATGTAAAGTATAGGAAAAAAAACGCAAACCGCTGGGGAAAACGCTACATTAGAGCGGTTTTCCATTTTTGTTACAGAAGCTGTTCAGTAACAGCTTTTACTGTAACAGTATTTGTAATCTGCTACACAAATACGCTAGGCATGTTTAGAAAACTTCTCTAAACTTGTCTAGAATCACTCTGAAATCAGCTCCAAAAACCGATAGCATTTTGAGGATTTGCTAGTGGTTTTGGTGTGCACTGGGCCTTACAACTGAATGTGCAAGGTCCATGTCCATGTTTCCCTATGGCTCAAGTGGGTGATATTACAGTTTAACAGTGTGATGACCAGAAAGCTGTTATACGGGTAATGGCTATTTTTAAAATGGAGGACAGAGAATTCCATCGATGACAGTGGAATAATGAGAAGCGGGAGAGGAGAAAGATTGAGGGGTAGACTACACAGGAGGCAAGTATGACCTGTGTATGGTTATTTTGACTTTTTATTGTGAGTTAAGGAAGCGAAAAACACAAATCGCTCTGCAAAAGCACTTCGAAATGCGCTTTACCAAAAAAAAAAAAAAAAAAAAACGTAATGCACAGGTAAGCTAAATATAATCGCACTCAAAATCGCAATGGCTTCATCGATTGGGTTATTTATTGTGAACAAGGCCTTAGTGTTCCTCCAGTCCCCCGCAACAACCCTCTTCCGGGCCGGCCAACTGGAGGGTCAATGGGCCACCGCGCATGCGCAGCCATGGCCGCACACTTCCATTACCACATTCTGCGCATGCACAGTAGAAATTTTTTCAACAGTGTATGCGTTGAACGCTCCCGACCCTGGGAGTGCGATCACGGAGGCAAGCGGCCAGGCCAAGCATCCACAGCAACCCGCAACAGACTGTCTCCCAGCTTTCAGAGGGGCACAACTGCTGAGTGGAGAAAAGCAGAACAGAAGGTCCCCCCAGGTATGTTAAACTGGGCACCTTACTGCCACTTTAGGTTACCTTTAAGGCAAATTGTGTGTAGATTGAAGTGGACCAATTCAAAGTACCTCCTGCTTATTTTGGTGGCGTTTAAAAGGAATTGTGGCAATAAAATTAAAAAAAAAAAAAAAAAAAAAAATTCGACTTCATCTCACTGAGCATCTCTACACAACAGCCAATATTTTCTCCAAGTCAACAAATAAGGACATCACAAGGACTGGATTTACCGAAAGTGAAATCTTCTGCTGAACAATCGGAAATGACCGATAATCATTTTCTTTAATTATTGGACAAGCTGTTAAAACATTGCTTGTTCCAGAACGTGTCCAAGCAACACATCGATACAGACAACAAAAGGATGTGTTGGAAAAGCCATGGTAGGGCCACTGCTAAAGCCTGCAATACCCATTTATGCAACATCTTCAAGATTCACCCTTTCCTGACCCCCCCAAAACGCCAAACTCCTTGTCCATGCCCTCATCTGCCGTCTGGACTACTGCAACACCCTCCAGTCAGACCTCCCTCAGAACCGCATCGCCCCCTACAATCCATCATGAACACAGCAGCCAGACTAATCTATTCCTCCCACCGTTCTGTCTCCTCAACTCCCCTATGCAAATCGCTTCACTGGCTTCCAATTCACATCAAAATCTGCTTCAAGATCCTATGTTTGGTCTACAAATCTATACACAAATCCTGCCCAACCTACATCTCTGACCTGGTCAGCAGATACACACCTGGTCACCCATTTTACTTCTCCAATGACATCCTCCTAAACACCTCACGCATCTCACACTCCCATGTACGGATTACAGGACTTCACTAGAACTGCCCCCAGCCTGTGGAACTCTCTCCCACTGCTCATCAGGTTTCCACTCCTTCAACAAGTTTAAACAAGCCCTCAAAAAAAAAAAAAAAAAAAAAAACTCACCTCAAGGAGGCCTACTACATTTCAAAGCTGCCCTAAAGCCCCCTCTACAGCATTCAATTCCAGGTGCGAGCGATCTATTTCGATTAGATTGATAAAATCCAACATGTCCGATCGATCGTGTGATTGATTTTGACTAGTTTTCAATGCAAATCGATCACATGATCGATCGAATCCCGATTTGGCATGTCGGATTTAATCGATCTAATCGAATTCGATCGAATGCGTCTGGAATTGAATGGTGTAGAGGGGGCTTAACTCTCTGCTGAGAACCTCTCGATGCAGCCTCCCCCCCCCCCCCCCCCATCATGTCACCAACCCCTCCATCTAGATTGTAAGCCTTTGATAGGGTCCTCTCCCCTAGTGTATCATACTTGATATAGTCAAATCACAAGACCTGTGAATATGCCCTGTGTTAAGTCCAGGCCTGACCACCAGGGGGAGCTGCACTATATTATAGGCTGACAGTGTATTATAGATATATAGTCCGATACCACATGTCTTGTGGAGTCCAGGCCTGACCACCAGGGGGATTTATGAACCCTGGGTAGCTAGGCTAAAGGAGAAGCTAAGGGATTAAGCAAAATTGAAATTTTAAGAAATACCTGCAGATAAGTCATATCTCTTATAGACCAATCCATCCGATTCGATTATTATAATGGAACCGGATGAAAATCAGTGCCGCCAAGAGCATGCCTGACCGACAAGGCGACCAATTTCAGGATGAAAACTGGACGCATTTTCGATTGCTGCAAGATGTTGGGAACGGGTGTGCGGTGGGTACAGCATGCAATTAATCGACAATTGATGATTGCTCGAAACCCCTGGCACTGACCCTCCCTAATGAAAAATTATCCCCCCCCCTATGCCGTGCCCAGTGTAAGGTATACATTGCCTGTCCACGACCTCTGCTTGTCCCTCCTCCGCTGCACCGGGCGCAGACAGGTAATGTATACTTTACACTGGGCATGGGGGGGGACATTTTACATTAAGGGACAGCGTCAGGGCGGCGAGACGGATGGTTGAGGCCTGTGGTGTATGGGCAGCTGACAGATCGCTCTCTAATCAGATTCAATTTGTCTTGGTGGAATCTGCCCATACATCGCTATATCATTTTGACTACAATCCCACTCTATAGATGGCAACTTACTAAATGGAATCAAGCTTTCCATCTGTACATTAGATTGGTTCAAGGTTGTAAAAGAAATGATAAAGTCCTCTCACTGTTTAGCCCATTGGGAGAATTTTCTGAAGCTTACCTGTCACCAGGGCTATGGAGTCGGTGTCGAGGAGTCGGAGTCGTGGTTTCATGAACTGAGGAGTCGGATTATTTTTGTACAGACTCCACAGCCCTGCCTGTCACTGGTATTTATCTCCAGATAACAGCAGTGTTCCAACAAGGCTTAAAGTGAACCTCCAGACTAAAAATCGACTCAGCAGCACTGAAAAGGCTTGGTGTTTAACAGTTTCACAGCATCAGAACTTTGTTTCTCTTATACAAGCCTCATTTTTAGCTGCACAGAATAAAACTGCCCGGGCTTTTTTCCCCTGGTGCTGTGCAAAGCATGATGGGATTTCTGATGTTGTGGTTCTCGTTCTGCTGTTTTGGTGCAATTTTTTTTTTTTTTTTTACATTTTGAATTTGACATTTGAAGCCTAGCGCATGCAGCTGGGAGGGGTTATCAGGACAAAGAACAGTTTGAACTGTGTCTTATGCTCCTTGTCACCTCCTTTCAACCAAAAAGATGGCTGCCCCCATGACAAAGATGGCAGCCTCCATGAATCACAAACATTTGCATGTTCTTTTAAAACTTGGTGGGTAAAAAAAATATTACCTATCTATTGTAATTAACATAACTAATGTAACTTAATGACAGTATGTTTGTTTAGGCTGAAGTTCCCCTTTAACTGCCTCTAGCTGGAGTGGTTTTAAGGGGACGCTGATCCATTTATTTTGGCATAGTCCAGCTATTAGGCGTTTATGGTCAGCCATAGAAAACCGTATAAATGAATTGCATGAAAAAGTAGGAGCTCTGGGCCCACAGTCCGCTCTACTGTGTGGTTCCTGTTCACTCATTCCCACCCAGGAAAGATTTATATAGTGTAACACTCATTATTTGCCACCAGTTTGCAAAAAAACTGGAATTCCAAATATATAGCCCCAACCCTACAAGCAGGTTCTTCTGAGAGCGGATTAGCTTTTGAATGCTGCACTAACATCTCATTGGTCCTTTGTCAAGCTGAATACATTTGAATAGAATCGGCATAGGATTTGAATAGATCTGCATGAATTATTAATTATTTACATTTTATTGTCCATGCCTAATGAAGGGGCAGGCTGGATCCACGAAACATGCAAGAGGCTGGAGTTTCATAGACGGACATTGTGCACATTCACGGAACTCTCATTCTTGATCAGTGTAGGAAAGCTGGATAATAAATGGTTTGTCTCCTGGAATGTTTTTTTTTCAGGTCTTTATGAAGTTCAGTTTGGCGTAGTGAGCAGGTTTATCCCTTCACACATACCTCACTGGAGACTGGATTGAAGCTCACTCTGCGGGTCTTTAGTTGGTTTTTCTATGTCGGCTCTGTTTATGTTGGGCCATAATATAGTGGGCTGTGTGCTTTCATTGATCAGTGATATTTACCATTCGCCGTTAATCTCTGTCACATTCCAGAAGTCAGAGATAGCATTGCGGCGCTAATGGGCACAGCCCATCCGCCAAGTTGGCGGGGGCCATGCTTCTCTCTGTCATGACTGGGAGATCCAAGCCTGGCCCCACCAGTACAGCGAGGAAGACTATCTGAAGAACGCAGCACATGCTCTGCTCTCCATCCATAGCGTCTGGCTGGAGGTCTTACATCACTCTGTCTAAAGACCTACAGATTGCCCAGCAAGCTTGTGGTGAACCAGAACCCCTATGAGTGTGTAAGGGCTAAAAACGACCAAAAAGCCCTCCTGCTAAATAGAGCCATATTAATCCAAGACATGCAGTGATGAGGACCAACCAGTCTGTATATATGTTGGATTATTGTGGCTCTGTAATAACAAGCTGACACATTTTTGCATTCCAGCGGATCTGGAGGTGTGGTTAGCTTATAGGGACAACAAAGGTTGATTTGCATATTCAGCAGTGATGCATTGTGGGACACCCCAGAGCTGACTCCAACCTGAATCATTGCAGTTAAATGCCTTATGTTTTAAGAAGGCAAACTTCTCTCTATCCAGAGAGAAATGCCACATTTGTGAAGGGTGAAAGCAAAGCTGCCCATCTCAGCTCCGCACAATGCTAAGAGTTGTACAAATAGTCCGCTAAATCCTCAGCTGAGCTTAGATGGACATGCACTTCATTTCAGGGGGTTTCTAATAAAATTCAGATGGCGGGGTCCCTGCTCTGTGTAGCTAGTTGTGAATTTGGAGCATATGTATCAGTATAAGAAGTGTAATATTTTGCATAGTGGTGTGTGAGGTGAAATTTTGGCTTCCTGATAATCTTAGACCACAGGTATCAAATTCCAGTCCTGGAGGGATGTAAACATGCCAGGGTTTAGGATGGACTGAGAAATGGAGATATGTGTTCTATGTGATGACCCCCACCTTTCCTGATTCCATACCATGCAGTAATGTAAGCGGTGCTAAAATTGTGTGAGAACCTCGGCTCGAGGACTGGACTAAAGGTGCCCGTAGATCTAGCGATGTATAGGCAGATTCGACCAAGAGAGGCCTCAAAATAAGCCCACCACGGATGGACACGTGAGCCGAACGCAATGTGAACAAGGCCTAAGCGAATCTGATTAGAGAGAGATCTGTTGGCTGCACATACACCGCAGGCAGATTCCCGATAAATTTCATGCTGAAATCGATCCAGAAGTCAGCCTTGTGCGCCACATCTGCCACCCCAACGCTGTCCCCTTTTGCGAACCGAATCACTCATTTTGATGATTCGACTCACAAAATAGATTCGGATCAAAGATCCGAATCGTTTATGATCCGGACAACACTAAGTGGTGGTCTATGTGCTGAACCCTGAAGGTGTCACACTATATGCTGTTTTATATCTCTTACCCTCATATATACCGGCATGGGACGCTGGGAGACACGAGACAGTTGAAGAGGATGTCTAAATGACCGAGGATGGAATTGAGCGTTTATTGCTGTCTGTAGTTGGTCAGAAAATAACTCTGGTGAGCGCATTTGTTTATTTTAAGGCGGTGGAGGATTTGCTTTGATGTGTATTGATAACGTCTACAAGGAAGCTGCACAGAACTTTATATTATTGAAAGAGTACACAGCAGGACTGTATTATATGCCGTTTTCCTTATTCCCTGCCTTTATGTCGTTTCCACTTGTATGTCAGGATTTCAGTGTTTGAAGTGGAAGACCACTATTGGATTTGTGGTTAAGATTCATTTAGTATATGTTTAATAACTGTTGATCGCTTGTGCACAAAATTTAAATGTCCTCTAATGCCCCATGTAAAAGTATACATTACCTGTCCGTGGCCTGCGCTGCTCCGGACGCACTCCCCTCTGCATACACGCACGCCCCACGTGGTTGCCTAGTAAGGGCGCGTGTCTGACATCACACATGCATGCTCTTACTAGACAACCACGTGGGGTGTGCATGTATGGAGAGGGGAGTGCGTCCAGGACAGCGCAGGGACAAGTGCAGTCCACGTACAGGTAATGTATACTTTACATGAGGCACATTTACATTAAAGGACAGCGCCGGGGGTTTTGATCGATCGTCGGGGAATTGCACGCCGTTACCACCTCGCACCCGATCGAGCAAGACGGCCCTACATCTTGCAGCATATGCAATCGAGAATGCGACCAATTTTCGTGCCAAAATCGGTTGCATTGTCTGTCGGGCATGCACTTGGCAGCACCAATTTTCATCCAATTTGATTGTAATTGAATCGGATGGTCGATCGGCCGCCAAGTCGCCTGATGTATGGTCACCTTAAGCCTGGTACACACATGCAATTTTGCATGTAATATCAGAGCTTACCTACACAACCTGTTCATAATAGTCAGGATTTGTGGAGCCTCATACTACACCGAAGTGGTAAAATAAGCCAATCAAAATTGGATGTGTGTATAGACCCTCAAAGCCAGCTCCTGTGGGAAATGTAAAAGAAAAGATGGCATCATAATATAGCACAGATATAGGATCACATCCATACCTAAATAAAAGTGAATATACCCATCAGGACCACTTAAAGGGATCCTAAACTGAGAGGGATATGGATGTTTCCATTTAAACAATACCAGTTGCCTGGCATCCTGCTCATCTCTTTGGCTGCAGTAGTGGCTGAATAACACGCCTGAAACAAGCATGCAGCTAATCCAGTCTGACTTCAATCAGAGCACCTGATCTGTATGCTTGTTCAGGGGCTGTGGCTAAACGTATTAGAGACACAGGATCAGCAGGAGAGTCAGGCAACTGGTATTATTTTAAAAAGGAAAAATCCATATTGTTCTCAGTTTAGGTTCCCTTTAAGTGAAAAGGTTTACATTGAGGAGCCAGAGTGTAACTCGTGTAACAGCTGCAGGATAAAATGCTCAGACACAGTTTTAATATGCATTTTATAGGAGGTTATTTTAAATTGCGCTTAAAATATTTTTGTAAAAATGTTATCAAAATATCTGCATCAATCCATAGATTCCCATCAATATCCCACTACCTGCTCCCTCCTCGGCCCAGTCTGAAGTCATGCCTCACGATAGGCTAGCAGTCAGCAGAGAGGCGTGGCTTCAGATGATGAAGCTGTCAAAAACCTGAGCGGTTCTTGCCTTTTTCATGATTGCTAACTCAGTAAAGGACAAGCCCTTAAAGCGTTGTTAACATATAAGTCCGGCATAGTGGGGTCTAAACCCTCTATAACAGTAATTCTAGATTGACGGTATACCTTGAAATGAATCAGAGTACTCAGTATATGATTTTATATAAAAAAAAAAAAAAAAAAAAAAAAAAAATTGTATTTGCTTATCATACAGCATATATACAAAATATGAACAGTTCCAAGTAGTGTTTCCTTATAACAGTATTCCATCTCATCCAGGCTTTAGAGCCAAGCAATCATCAATCTTCTAAGTACATTCAAAAAAGAATATAACAGTTGTGTTAAGTAGAATAAGATCGAAAGTAGTCTCATCTGTATCAATAGCTGTGTGATATAATAGCTGTTTAAAACTTGTAGTAATCTTCTTAAAGAAATAGCATAAAAAATAGCTTCTAAAAAACTTCTTGTTAACATCTTAACAAAACTTAATGCTGAAAAATTAACAAAGTAAATCACCAGAATATTAAGCATATTACCCCTTCTCTGTCATCTCTTCAGCATCTAGAGCAGTGGTCCTCAAACTAAGGCCCGCGGGCCAAATGTGGCCCCCCGAGGCTTTTTTACCGGCCCCCCACACAAAATGTATTACTTATAGATGCAGTAAGCTAAATCTTTAAATATTGGTGGTCCACATATAGAATAGCAGTGCTGGCACCACCTATTCACATGGAAGTCAGAAAGCAGTCATTCGCTGATTTCCAATCAAATTCCACATCAGGTGACACTGCTGTCCAATTGGACTGCAGGTTGTCACCTGGGTATGCTTCACTGTCTGGCCCAAAAAGCCTTTTACATCACTTTATGTATACTCCAGCCCCTCAGCAGTCTGAAGTATGTTGACCCGGCCCGCCACCCAAAACGTTTGGGGACCCCTGATCTAGAACCACGTGTGGGAAGGTAGCTTCTGCCTCATGTGTCTTCTCAGGAGATTGTTGGGCTTCTACAAACTATGAGCTTTCAGCTTCTACTTTTATAGGGATAGGAAGCAATATGGCTGCCTAATCTGGAATGTCCCTAATTCCCAGGTTCTGATTGGCTAAAGTTTCCATGCGTCAATGCTTTATCATGTTTTGATTACCCAACTCATAATATTATTATTTATAAATTCCTTAATTATCTTATCTTGTGGGAATTAACGTCATCTGGAGTGTTTGACATTTTGTTTAAGTCATTTCTGACGCAGTTGATTAAAAATGGACGTCTCCAGCCATCTTGTCTGCTGGTTTGCCCCAGACATTGAGACTAAACAATGTCATTCATGACGCATTTCTGATAAAGTGTTCTTTGCTAATTAGTTTTTGGAATATGTCTGTACTTTCCCAGGTCAGGTTGACCCTATAACACTGTACACAGATCTGTAAGAGCCTTCAGCAATTTAAGGCTTATTGAAGCATACAGGGCTTCTAATATACTTATTTAAATATAAAGCTTATTAAATAATTCTTCTTAAAACAATCATATAAGAAATAATTGCATATTAAATCTTAATCATTTTCCATAGATTTGCCTTTCTGATGAAGAAATATAATGACTTCAATCGGCAGAGGTCACCATTTCATAACAAATAATATTAATTTTATAAGACTATTAAACCGCCAGGTGGCATCATTGAATCATCTTTAACTAATTGGGAAAACACCTTATTGTTTTATCTCTTTCATATTTTGACTTTCTCTAGCTGGGAAATTTTTCCTTGCTGGCTCTAACGGCCTTGTACAAGAACACGTTAACAACCCTCTAAAACCAAAACAATCTCACAAGAATGTTTCACAGACCCAAATCATCACTGACATAATCCAGGTTTTTTAAAATATATTTCAAAATATTATATGCTATTACATAGGGTTTAACAATAACGATTTATTTCTTTAGAAGATCCAATACTGCTGCGCTTGTATTCCACAGGTATCCAAAACGCTCGTGTAGGGAAAGAAACACAAAAGAAGGAACATAGGGTGTAACGTACAGACTGTCTCACGGTACCCCTAGTGTAACTTCACACACTACCAGAGCAAGTGAATAGGCCCCAAACGTGCCAGAAAGCAGCCTCCACCTCTCCCTATGAAGTGGCCGCTTACCCTCAAATTTCTTGCTAACAAGCATAGACCCCGGCAGCCATTGCCATCAAAAAGATTCCTAGAGCCAATGTAAAATTGAACATCGCGTAATCCAGTTTATTAAAACATTAAAACCTGCTAAGATTCTGCTTACAGTGTAAATTCTTATTGTATAGCATATCATATACAAGTACTGCACCGTAACCTCAGCGCGTCCGCCGGCCTGGTATAGAAGAGTCCTCGCTTCCTGAACGTCTATGCGTGTGTCCAAGCTCCGCCCTACGCGTTTCGTCACGGTGCGTGACTCATCAGGGGTATACAACAACAGTAACATATATGCTATACAACAAGAATTTACACTGTAAGCAGAATCTTAGCAGGTTTTAATGTTTTAATAAACTGGATTACGCGATGTTCAATTTTACATTGGCTCTAGGAATCTTTTTGATGGCAATGGCTGCCGGGGTCTATGCTTGTTAGCAAGAAATTTGAGGGTAAGCGGCCACTTCATAGGGAGAGGTGGAGGCTGCTTTCTGGCACGTTTGGGGACTATTCACTTGCTCTGGTAGTGTGTGAAGTTACACTAGGGGTGAGACAGTCTGTACGTTACACCCTATGTTCCTTCTTTATGTGTTTCTTTCCCTACATGAGCGTGTTGGAAACCTGTGGAATACAAGCGCAGCAGTATTGGATCATTTAAAGTGTGCAACGCCTACACAGAGGACACGGTTTGCAGCTCGGACTTTTAACCAAGTACTTTTTAATCGTGCGCAGCACTATCTATGAATTTGTATTTCTTTAGAAGGACTGTATTGATCATTAATATTTAGATTAATAATATCTATGTGTAATAATTAAGAAAATGTGCATTTATAATTATTGCAGTAATGTGAATTTTAAACTAGCATTCTATCTTACACATACTGTGCAGTCTAACCTTGACATTAACAAAGAATGTTTTGGCTTCTTATAACCAGTACGTCAACAATCTTCCAGCTTGCAAGTTAAAATAATCTTATAAGCTTTACAGCCTGGAATATGCTGAGATGTCACATAGCAATATATTAAAGAAGTAACCCAACTTTAAAGTTTACAATAAAATTTTGCTTAGAACATTAAAACTTAAGAACACACATACGACAGCTTTTCCTGCATAAATAAACCCGCTAGAATTCTGACAAAAGCAATCATTCTGTCCCTTGTAGACCCATGTGACTAAAGGGTGTGTGTTTCAGACTGACTGGGAGCTGGAAGTTTCTGAGTATCTCTCTGCAACCTTTTTTTGTAAAAACGCGCTCATGCGTATTTATCATTATATTAAATGTATGTAAGCAATAGCTGCTACAGCTGGAGATATAAATATACTGCACTAAAATTTGAAGAAAAATCACCTAATCTGTCAGAAGAGCTGCTAAAGGCAACAAGGATTCCCCTTATGACTTCTACTACTTGACAAGATTTGCAACAGCCATTACATAACAGAAAAACAAAACCCTTAGCTGCTGTATGGTTAGAAATAGACACGCAATAGCTGTTCGTAGCTTTGTCAGATGGAAGAGGGGGATCCCTGCCCTGAGCAGCAGACCAGCTTACACAGGAGATGTTGACCAATAATTCAAGTGGCATTTCTGAGCACTTGTGGATGAAAAGATGCAGAGATTTTACTGTTGCCATTACAAGAAATGATAGAAGAGGTGCAGAATATTCATTGTTTTGCTTCAGTGGTGGAAATTAAATCATACTAATTTCATAGGTTATGGCGAATCAAGTTTGGAAAGTCCCCTTCTCCCCCTCCCCGGTGGGCTCACTGTGAAATAAGTTGCACTTTTTTCCAGGCCGGAGCTACTTTATGTACCATCTGTGAAGCCCACAGCCAAGCAGGAACCCACCCATCCCATGGTTTCTGGACACGTCAGCCTAGACCTACAGATTGTGGGATCTTCCAGGAAAAGATATTTCAAGGTTGACCAGACAGACTGCTTGGAAAATACTCGTCTCAGACCTCTTATGTCCAGAAGCCAATCTACTACACAAGTGCCAACTTTACTTCATTTTAATGCAACTTTACGTTCAGTGACATGCAAAAATGTATGCACCTTTGAAATAGGCCAATCAAAATCTTCAGGAAATTGATTTCATTGGCTCGATTCAAAGCTTCATGAACCTTGCATGGTGGCCGCAGTTATCAGCCTGTCACTGCACTTGCCCTCAGTGTCTTCTGCCTGGCCAGCCATGCCACCCATTACCATGGCTAGCCAAAAAGAAAAACCTCCTCTTAACCCAAAGCAACATCTACACCGTACAATCCAGTGCCCAAATCAACACTATATACAGCAAAGCTCAGATGTTACCTCTATGGAGGCACACACATTCTATGGAGTCTGTATAAGCAGTCATCTCCACAACAGGCTGCCGCTCCTCAGAAATGAACGTGTTATGGGAAATCAGATGCCTCGCATTGGACAGCAGTTTGACAAGACTCAGAGAAGGCAAAGAGGCAGCTTCTGTCTTTGCCAATAATGAGACAATCTCTATAAGAAAAGAGGTAGCCAGCTACAGGTGCCCCAGTATAGGTTAGCCAGCTACAGGTGCCCCAGTATAGGTTAGCCAGCTACAGGTGCCCCAATACACGTTAGTCAGGTATAGGTGCCCCAGTATATGTAAGAGGTTTCACACAGGTGGCCACACAACACTTTTTTTCTATTTCTTTACAATTCAAGAAGCACAATCAATTTTTCCAGATTTTTGGATTTTTTGGATTGATTTTTTTTGGATTGTGGAACGAATCATCTGGGTTTCCATTAATCCTTATGGGGAAATGTGCTTTGCTGTAAGAGTGCTTTGGATTACAAGCGTGTTTCTGGTAAGAATTATGCTCGCAAACCAAGGATCCTCTACAATGAATAGTGTCTGAGAGGTGGCATTATTCAATATACATACTGTGCCTCCCCTCTGGGACCTTTGCAAATAATTTCTTTTTAACAAGCACGTGTCTGACGCCGCCAGTATGTAGTGCCACAATGCGTTCTGTGGAATATATGTATTGTAGTGGTGTGGAGGGAGTTACCAAATTACACCATAAGTGTACCGGGGCCTGAAGCTCATGTCCTTCCCACCACCAGCTTCCCACCCACACAGCCTGCTGGAGGGGTCTGGGGTCTATCCCACTATTTGCACCCTCCACACAAACTCACATTTATGGCCAATATTTTTTTCTAATAAACTGTGTGTGTGTCCTGCTTTGTGCAGCACAAAAATGGTCTGCAGAAAACCACAGTTGATTTCCACAAAAGGAAGTCTGTGTCGCCTGCCGGTGTATTTTAGGTATATGCTATGAAGTTTATCAGACAGGCAACGCTGAGATGCATTGGGTAAGATGCTCCGGCTGGTTGGCTGCATGTTTTCTTTTCGGGATACGTTGAAGGTGGTTGGGTCACGGCTCTTGGGAAATGACCGGTGTGGTTTCTCTATAAGGCTGGAGTCAAGGTGGCTGTACAGGATTACATTTTTTAAAAACCTGAACAATTTTCTGCTTGGTCAAATAAATCAGAAAAATGTAACCAATATACCATACTTATAATCGATTCCCTACACCCTACATTTGACAGAAGGTCGCGCTCGCTCTAGCGCGAGTTTCCGTGAATAAACAGAGCGGGGCTCGGTGATCACCCTGCCAGCCGTGATCATGGCTGGCAAGATGTTTAAAAAAGTTTTTCGTTTGTACAGCGCTGTATTGGGGACATCTCTGTCACTAAGCGGTCCTCTCGAGTGGCTCAAGAACTGATCCCTCTCATAGGCTGATACCTATGAGAGGGATCACTATGATTAGAACTTGGTGTTACGGGGGGGGGGGGGGGGGGCAAGAAAAGGAGACATTTATTTGGGTGGTAAGTTGTATGGCCATGCAGCACCCTGTTAAAGTTGTAAAGTGCTGAATTGTAAAAATGGCCTGGTCGCAACACTACATGGTGAATGACCTCGGGGTCACTTCCGTGTTCGCAAGCTTCCTCAACACTGCGCAGATGTTTTCCCGAGGGCCGGGCATCGTTCATCACGTGCCCGTAGCCGGGAGCGCTCTGCGCGTGTGCATGACCTCACGCAGGGCGCTCCCGGCTACGGGCACGTGATCGAGGACGCCCGGCCCCGGGGAAAGCTCCTGCCTAGTATTGAGGAAGCCTGCTAACACAGAAGTGACCCTGAGATCATTCCCCATGTAGTGTTCACAAGCGAACAGTTCGGGCCATGTCTACTGGTCACTAGGGGGTGTAAGCATGTGGTCCTCAACAGGTTAAGCAAGCAGCAAGCCAGAAAATACTAATTTTGACAGGACTTTTCCACCTACTTTTTTGGTACACTTTCAATTGCAGAATGCTAAATAATTATTTCCAACAGAAGATGAAACATCTCCAAGGAGAAAACGTACGAGAAAAAGTGATCTCACTGCTTCTGCTTGTGAGTCTCCATTATTGCTCTCTTATCACCTCTTCAAAGTAGGCGGTATTCTTCCATGCCATTACCGCCTGCTCTAATCTTTATAAATTGACATTTAGTGACATGTGTGGAGGTAATTACCGCACAAGTCCTTAATTTACCGCACTGCTCAGGAATTTCAGCTTTTCATGCTGACAGCTTTTATGAATTTACATTTTTTATGAATTTACATTTTCCTAATTGCTCGGAACAGTCAGCTGTTTTCTGCATTACCGAATGCAGTAACGCTTTATAAATCGACACCAATGTTTCAACATTGATTTAGATAACGTTTCAGTACTTTGCAATGTAAAATGTACCAAAAAGTAGGTGAAAGTACGATCAAAATTATTTTTTTTGCATCATTTTGTATGCTGGTGATTTAAATTGCATTTTATTGACATATTTGAAAAAAATCAACTATGAGAAAACTCCGGAGAAAAAGTGAATTGCATATTTCCCTCGTCCGTGTCATTTACAGTGTTGTTCATGTCATGTGTACAGCGTTGTCCGAGTCTTATGTGTACAGGGTCATCCGTGTCATGCGTACCGCGTCACATGTGTTATATGTACAGAGTCGTCATGAAGCGCTCTTACCCCTGGATTATTCAATGTGGAGTGAAGCAGCCTATACGCTTTAAACTATAGTAGTTTGAAAACTGCTGCAAACCATCATTTAAGCGAACCACCAAGGATAGACATCGATGGCAAATGCCGATCTATCTTGCCAGATCTGATTGAACCACAATCATTTATTTGCAGCTGTATATATGGATATCATTAGATAAATCAGAATGTGCAGAATCTATCCAACAAACTGACAACACTTCTGTGTGCTCCTGATGTTCCAAACTGATGGCTCACTTCATCATAAAGTCAAGAATAAATATCTCATAGTATACGTTACAAAGACAAAGTGCCGGAGGTCTCCTCTACTTTAGCCAACGCGCGCACAAACCCGATTTCGTGCACATGCTATGACGTCAGGAATTTGTGGTTCGACTCATATCAGCGGCGCTAGTTCTAAATTTACCTGAGCCATACAATTAAAAGCTCCCAGAAACGTTGTGGAATGCTTTGTCTAATGTCAATGGTAACATTAAAGTCAGACTTTGTTACCCCCGCTTATCGCATCCTAGGACTGATACGTCAAAATGGACGGATAAGCTGCTAGTGTGAAAGAGCCCTTAGGGAATTCAGTTTGCAGTGTAGTTGTCAAAAATCGTTTTTGGCCCCCACGCTGCAAATTGACTTCCATAAGGCAATTTATTGACCCGAGGAAGTGGCAGAGACCCAAGAAACGCATTGTCTTTTTTAATTGTACCTTTACCTCGTATTTATTAATGTCTTTATAATGTTTACTCAGATATTTATTTATGGGCACCTCCACCCTTCTTCAAGCCCCACATTTAAGTTTTCATTGGAGGAAAAAGGGCTTCACTGGTTGAGGCTGTGATGGAGTTAATTTCATGTTGTCTTTGCCATGAATTGTTATAACATTGTTAATAAAACAGAGCCAATAAACGGGTCCAAGTCTGATAATATTTCTCTGGTTATGTGTGTCCTTTGGTACCATCTAATCATTATGTAGAGCTCAACTGATAACCCGGTCATAAGAGTTTTCACCATTTCTCATGTTCAGGTACAGGCTATGTTTTTCGTTTGTTTCATTTATTATTTGAGTTAGAAATCAGATTTCCTTTGTTTGTTTTTTCCTTTTTATTTAACGGACTTCCGAGGTGAACTAGTATAAACCCTGTGTTACCACTCCCAATATAAACCTGTAGCAAGTCTTCACTCTGAGCAGCAACACATGATCACTGCTGCTTGGCCAGCAAGTGGATTTCCTCAGCTTTTCCACCTCCCAGTCCAACACTGAACTTGTCCAATGACAGCTGCTTATGCCTATCTGATTATCTGATGGAAATGTGACATTGTACAGGCCATACATCCAGATGAAGTACAATCCTGCAGCATCACTGGGAGTGGAACCATCAGCTCCGGTGTGATAATAAACGTGACGAACATATATACGTCCTGTGCTTGTATATTACTATAATCGATTTATATCAAGACTTTGCTTGCTACGTTTCCACTAGTGCATTGCAATGCCGTTGCTGAAAACGAGTAAACGAATTTGCATGCGGATGCAAATTTGCACGCATTTCCACATTTTTTTTTTAAGTATGTGATTTTAACCATGTCAGTGCCTGTGTGCTTTTACATTAATTTTATGCGAATATGTACGCAAATTTGCATGGAAAATTTGCATGGCGACAATGAATGCAATTTTCCTATTAATTACATTACATGCGAATCGCACACTATGCTTGTGGTGTGCAAATTCTGGTGGCTCTGCTGTGCAGATTTGTTTCTGCACAGCCCAGCGTGCAGATTTTTTGCTAGTGGAAACAGGCCCATTGACTGGTATTGGTTATGTGAATCTACATGCAGAAAATGCATGCTAATTTGCGCTAGTGGAAACAGGCCCTGTGTCAAAGTTTCATATGAACCAAAAAAAAAAAAAAAAAAAAAAAAAAAAAAAACACACACACAACAACAACAACAACAACAACAACAAAAAAAACCTTTCCTTGCTTCACAATGTGCTTGCAAGTTACCTGCATCGGCCCTCGAAAGCTAGAAGGAAAAGTCATAATTAGTCAGCAATAAAGAGACCTCAGATACACTATTGCTTAAATGGGACTATACCCCCCAGAATTCAAGAATGAATAAATGGTGTTATAACATGGCGTGATTGAGGCTGTACATAGCAGCTCCTCCTCATGCGTGACCTGCCAGCAGCTCACAGGTTTTGGAAAGAGATAGAGCGAGAGGTAAATGATAAATATCCCCATCTCTCCCTGGTCAGCTTCTCTAGCACATGCGAGGTCCAGCACCTCCAAACCAGTTCAGAAATGTACAGTTTTTCAAGCCAACACAACCATAACTCGCTCCTGGGAGACAGATTATTAGCCAACTAAATTCTGACACGATAAAGGACAGCTTGTCAGCGTCACAGAAAAGACACTGGAGAAATCTGTCCAAATCTAGAATTAATCGACATAGCATTTTACTCCAGCGTTCTGTTAAGGTGGCCATTAACAGTCCAATATCTTCCTTTAGATGTGATCGTTGGATCAGATTTGCGGGATCATAAGTAATCGGAAGGTAGTCATCGATTGTTCCCATAAATGGGTAGATTATGGCACCTCCTCACTTCAAATATAAACATAAAATCCAGCAATGCAATTGACAAAGCCCTGTATTCCAACGCACCATAGAATCGTTTCACATCAACTTTCTCCACATACTGTACGGTTTTGTGTACAACTCTGAGGAAAATATTGTACCATTAATGGCCACCTTTAGACGCTACCCAGATTATTCATAAAATCATCACAGATACAATATAATATCACATCTGCTGGAAGGAAAGTTTGTTTCAACCTATTTTACCTTAAAAATCGCCAGAGATGTGAATAACTGTAACATACGTGTAAATTTAACTATTTGCATCTGATTGTCAATCTTATCTCTGTGCATAAAGACGACAGGAAAAGCATGACCAGACAATGAAAGCGACTTCGACAAGTAATTCTATATACAATGCCGTTATAAATAATCCAAAGACATACATGGCATTACATAAATGCTACAAAGGGCTTGGACAGGCATCTGTTAGCAAATGTTGCCAAGTTATACAGGAGATTATACATTATATATAGAATCTACCATGATAGGACATGAATAAAAAAAGGTAATAGTTCTAATTAAAAGCAATTTAAAAAGTAATTAAATCATTCCGGTATTCGTCTCTTGTAATAATATGCCAGGAGATCTCGGCAACACAAGAGACACGACACACAGCAAGCTATAACCGCCCAGTATCAGCCAGGAAATCTCGGCAACACAAGAGACACACGGCACCGCGCAAGCTATAACCAGCCAACATCAGCCAGGAGATCTCGGCAACACGAGACACACAGCACCGCACAAGCTATAACCAGCCAACATCAGCCAGGAGATCTCGGCAACACGAGACACACAGCACCGCACAAGCTATAACCAGCCAACATCAGCCAGGAGATCTCGGCAACACGAGACACACAGCACCGCACAAGCTATAACTGGCCAACATCAGGAAGGAGATCTTTGTAACACAAGAGACACATGGCACCGCACAAGCTATAACCAGCCAATATCAGCCAGGAGATCTCAGGAACACAAGAGACACAGGGCACAGAGCAAGCTAAAAAAAACTGGCCAATATCAGCTAGGAAACCTCGGCTTACACAAGAGACACATGGCACCGCACAAGCTATAACCAGCCAATATCAGCCAGGAGATCTCAGTAACACAAGAGACACACGGCACAGCACAAGCTATAACGGGCCAATATCAGCCAGGCGATCTCGGCAACAAGAGACACATGGCACCGCACAAGCTATAACCAGCCAATATCAGCCAGGAGATCTCAGTAACACAAGAGACACACGGCACAGCACAGCACAAGCTATAACGGGCCAATATCAGCCAGGCGATCTCGGCAACACAAGAAACACAGGGCACAGAGCAAGCTAAAAAACTGGCCAATATCAGCTAGGAGACCTCGGCTTACACAAGAGACACATGGTTGGTTATAGCTTGCGCTGTGCCAATATCAGCCAGGAGATCTCGGCTTACACAAGAGACACATGGCACAGCGCAAGCTATAACCAGCCAATATCAGCTAGGAGATCTCGGCAACACATGACACATCGCAAGCTATAACTGGCTAATATCAGTCAGGAGATCTTGGAAACATACGGCACATCACAAGTTATAACCGGCCAATATCAGCCAGCTGCCCAGACTTCCAAGAACAAGACAACCGATTGCCAAATATGTGGACAGCAACCTAAATTCAGGGACAATTAAAAAAAAAACGAGATAGTCAATGAGATGCAAATGTCTCCGGCATGCATGCAAATTTAATGTAAAATGGAACTGGGCCAATCCCAAATCCACCGGAAGTGCATTTGGTGCATTTACAATCTGCAATAAATGTGCATCTCACCGAGCACCTCTGCTACAAAGCCTGTTGATCTCAGTATAAGAAGCACAACTTGGAAGGAAGCCACAGAAGTTGATGAAGATATCATGACAGCTGAGCATTATATATACACATTCCTGGCCTCACAGCACTAAAAGGTGATATAGACAAAAGCCCTCCGGGGCATAACTTGTCCCAGTCACACAGAGACGAGAAGAGGAGATGTACCTTTACTTACTCAGGCGTATTGATCCATATGATGTCCAGGTGACAGTAGTAGACACATTCCTTGTCTCGGTAGGTGTAGCAGGTGCAACGCCTCTCCCTCCTATGTGCACCCCCCGAATCTGGCTCCAAGTGGAAGCTCGGGCTCATCTGGTCATATCCAGGTATTGGGGTCCCCTGGGGTCCAGGGGATGTAGATGCAGACTGTAGATAGATGGATGCAGATTTCTCCTCTGCCCTGCCAGTTTTCTTTGCCCCCTCCTTGAACTGAGGGCTCAACTTAATGCCAGGAACTTGCGGGAGAAGAGCAAGCATGAAACCTAAAACCGAAAGAGGGAAAGTTGGTGGGTAAGAGCAGCGATTGGATGCCAACATTGTAGCCAAAAGGTGGCAACTAGACCTTTTCTAGGGTCCATTACAGGACAGGCACCCTACAGCCTTCAAAAAGGTCTCCCCGATAGTACTGATGGACTCCTAGAATTCTAAATCACACAGAACTGGGTCACTACTTACCAATATGCAAAAACAATAACATTGCACGTTTCAAAAACAATAACATTTTAAAAACATGAATGTTCTAATGCTGAAAACTAGATTTATCAGGCGCAAAAAAGCAGAAATTTGGGCACCATATTGACTATATTTGCATTAGCGCCTGCAGGGCCGCCCAAGTCGACCATTAGCCGTGGCCCCCAAATTTCCTGCTACAATCCCTTTCATACAAGTCGCTGGTGGGCAAAGTGGCATACGTATGTAAGAAGAATCTTACTACATGAACAGCTGAGTGGTCTGGCTTACATCCACCCAAAATCAAATATCTGATCTGAGCAGAGCACTTTAAATAAAACGGTTTCCCTGCATAGCAAGCAATGGGGGATACAGGTTAAATGATCATAAGTCACTAGATTGCTATCACTCTCTGATCACTGTCAGAGCTGGAAAGCACAGTTTATCTTGCACAATGCAGTCACACACCCATATGGGAATCTGAACGCTGGCATGGACGGGTGACTACCAGAAGAGATTACAGATTAGCTATGGCTGTCAGCAGCTTGGCAGCCTTATTCCCCAGCAGAGTCTGCAGCTTTGCCAACACCGCTGGCCATGTTTCTTAACAGCTAGATCAGATTTACTCACAATCCTCCCTGAGAACACGTTATCTACACATCACACCTGCACAGCACTCACACAATCCTACAACTACACAGAAGCCTCATGCCTATATACAAATGTGCTTAAAGGGAACACGAGGTGAGAGGGATATGGAGGCTGACATGTTTATTTCCTTATAAATAATGCACATTGCCTGGCTGTCCTGCTGCTGAATGCTTTAAAAAGGACAACCAAGGTGACATGTGACATGAGATAGACATGTGTTTGTATAGTGCCTAGCACACAAATAACTAGGCGGTGTTCCTTTTTTTCCTTTCTGTGCCAGAATTAGTTAAATATCAGGTATGCAAGTAACCCTCACTGATAAGTAATTACAGCCATAAAAACAATTTCCTGTCAGTAAATGGGTTCTGAGAGCAGGAAAGAGAAAAATGGTCAATAATTCATAGATTTGAGCTCTGGCATACTTCAATGAATGAGTCATTGAGCAGAGACAATGCAACCTAAAAAAAAAAAAAAATAATAATAATAATGAATGCAGATAAGAGGACTATGACAAATCTGACAAGATTAGCTGCATGCTTGTTTCAGCTGTGTGATTCAGATGCTAGAAGATCAGAAAGATCAGCAAGACAGCCAGGCAACTGGTATTGTTTAAAAGGAAATAAATATGGCAGCCTCCATAGGTCCCACACCTCGGGTACCTTTTAATGTCAAATTATAGTCAGTTAGTATTCCCTTCTGTGCTAACAGATTTCACACATCTGGCTACCAATACTGGGGGTCCCATCTGGATAGCAATACAGGGGGGAGAGCTACATACAGTAGCAAGAAAAAGTATGTGAACCCTTTGGAATTATATGGATTTCTTCACAAACTGGTCATAAAATGTGATCGGATCATCCAAGTCACAATAGACAAACACAGTCTGCTTAACTAATACTAATAGTTTTATTGAACACACCATGCAAACATTCACAGTGCAGGTGAAAAAGGTATGTGAACCCTTGGATTTACTAACTGCTTGAACCTCCTTTGGCAGCAATAACTTCAACCAAGAGTTTCCTGTAGTTGCAGATCAGATGTGCACAACGGTCAGGAGTAATCCTTGACCACTCCGCTTTACAGAACGGTTTCAGTTCAGCAATAGTCTTGGGATATCTGGTGTAAATCACTTTCTTGAGGTCATGCCACAGCATCTCAATCTGTTTGAAGTCAGGACTGCAACTCGGCCACTCCAGAAGGCGTAGTTTTTTCTGTTTAAGCAATTCTTTTGTCTATTTACTTCTATGCTTTAGGTCATTGTCCTGTTGCAACACCCATCTTCTTCTGAGCTTCAGCTGGTCGACAGATGGCCTTAAAGTGTACAAGAGCTATTCTAAATAAAACGATTTATACATACTTGGGGCTTCCTCCAGCCCCATATGCATGGATCGCTCCCACGCCGCCATCCTCAGCCTTCTCGCAGCTCCGATACCGGGTCCCCGCACTTCCATCAGTCGGAGCCAGTCTGACATAAGTGAAGTGCGCTGTTGGCGTATCTCTCCAGCAGCTGCTGAGGGCGCACTTCTCCTGCGTAGACTGGCCCGAATGAAAGAAGTGCGGGGACCCAGTATCAGAGCTGCAAGAAGGCTGAGGACGCGGGCGTGGGAACGATCCGTGCGTATGGGGCTGGAGGAAGCCCCAGGTATGTACAAATAGTTTTATTTAGAACAGCTCTGGTTTCCTTTAAGACCAATTTGTGAAGAAATCCATATACTGCCGAAGGGTTTACATACTTTTTCTTGCTACTGTATGCATACCCAATACTGGGAACTCCACTG
Organism: Hyperolius riggenbachi; assembly: GCF_040937935.1. Lineage (NCBI taxonomy): Eukaryota > Metazoa > Chordata > Amphibia > Anura > Hyperoliidae > Hyperolius > Hyperolius riggenbachi. The sequence continues at coordinate 169,737,280 of NC_090657.1, forward strand.
GCTACTCATACGGGGCTACCCCTGGCTAACTAATACTTGGAGCTGTCCAATCAGGGGGAGGGGGGGGGGGGGAACCTATGGATAACGCATCACAACAGCATGCTCGGGGAATGGCTCAGATTGATGACTTTACACCCTCATCTTGGACCCCTGTAGCATAGAAACTGCACAGAACTCCCCTCAAGTATCACAAGATAGACCTTAAGTACCGTATATGTCCCATCACATTTTCAGATTATGGCTGTACCATGCATCTCGCCTAGATACCAACACTACAAATAAATATATTTAACAGTTTTTTTTTTTGTTTTGTTTTTTTCCGCAGAAAATCTGCCTCACAGAAGTCAAACTGTATTAAGTTCCTTCACTAATTTCTTTCACTTTAATTTTACACGTTCCGTGGTTTGAAATTCTTTTGTTTTGAATAAATGATTCATACAGATTTATAAAAAAGGTATTCATACAGATTTATAAGGTACTTGTTCAGAAACAGAACAAGTAAGTGTATTATACAAGTCTGCACCTATCAAAATGCAAACAAAAACACACAATGTTCCTCAACATTCTGCCAAGAAGGGGTACCAACAGAGGAACAAGGCACAGAGCCTTCCAAACACTGTGCTGTGTTGCTTGGAGAGTTGGCCTTGTTGAGGGTCTGGCTGGAGATCAGTGAGACCAGAAGCTCGGAGACCCCCTTAATCTGTCAGTAGCTGGAATGCATGACTGTGCACGAGTCCTTGTGCAACACATGAATAAGAAAAAGAACTGTGCCCAAAAAAGTGGGAACAAGTCAATAAAGCTCAGAAAATTGCTAAATCTGAGTCCTGGCCACAAGACGTCTGAGGACATAGAGAAGCAATGCTCCCGTCTATCAGGTGAGGGACATAGACTGGTAGGAGACAGAAGTGTATTTAGAGAGAACAGTGCCTATGACAAACATTGAAATTCTCCTCCAGGGATGAGGGGGGGTCACCTCTAAATTAACCAACTTGTCCTCCCAGAAAATGTAACCAGGCAGCAGAATGTCATCTAAAAAACTAGTATCTGTATGGAGAACACAAGGAGCTCGATTCACTAAAGGATGCTAAGTGTTAGCACGGCAGTGAAAAGCCGCTTTGCACGTGCAAACTACTTAGCACCCAAGTTAGCACGTGCAAAGCCTTTACACTCGAGTTAGCACGTGCAAAGCCTTTACACGTGATAACTGAGTTATCACGCTTTAGTGAATCGAGCCCAAGGAACGCAATAGAGCAGTGCCCCCAGTATGTGGCACCTATGGCACATGCCAGGCCTGCACCCCTGTAGATACAGTGGGTTGCAAAAGTATTCCGCCCCCTTGACGTTTTCCACATTTTGTCATATTACTGCCACAAACATGAATCAATTTTATTGGAATTCCACGTGAAAGACCAACACAAAGTGGTGTACTGACAGTGTGGAGGAGAAAGCGGGTTGGCACTACTGTGAGAGCGGGCGTCCTGCGGGGATCCTTCACTTATCCCACTTCCAGCTAAGCGTGCTCTGGTGTAGAGGCATATACAGAGTGGCAGAGGAGGCAGAACACAAAAGATACCGGCACTGCTGAAAGCTGTGTTTAATAAATATTGTTGATTGTAGTACAAAAAGCGTGCAGTAAAAAAAAGTCACTATCGCTATAGTATCAGATTAAGATGCATGAATCAAGTGGGATACCTTGTGGTGCGGTGGGTGCCGGGTGGTATTAAGCCTGACGGCCGTTTCGCGCACGTCTGCGCATCTACGTAGATGCGCAGACGTGCGCGAAACAGCCGTCAGGCTTAAAGGGACACTTAAGTCAAACAATAAAAATGAGTTTTACTCACCTGGGGCTTACAATAGCCCCCTGCAGCTGTCCGGTGCTCTCGCCATCTCCCTCTGATCCTCCTGGCCCCGCCGGCAGCCACTTCCTGTTTCGGTGACAGAAGCTGACAGGCTGGGGACGTAAGGGATTCTTCGCATTCCTGGCCACAATAGCGCCATCTATGCTACTATAGCATATATCATATACCATATAGCAGCATAGAGGGTGCTAATGTGTCCGGGAACGCGAAGAATTACTCGCGTCCCCAGCCTGTCAGCTCCTGTCACCGAAACAGGAAGTGGCTGCCGGCGGGGCCAGGAGGATCGGAGGGAGACGGCGAGGGCACCGGACAGCTGCAGGGGGCTATTGGAAGCCCTAGGTGAGTAAAACTCATTTTTATTGTTTGACTTAAGTGTCCCTTTAATACCCGGCACCCACCGCACCACAAGGTATCCCACTTGATTCATGCATCTTAATCTTATACTATAGCGATAGTGACTTGTTTTACTGCACGCTTTTTGTACTACAATCAACAATATTTATTAAACACAGCTTTCAGCAGTGCCGGTATCTTTTGTGTTCTGCCTCCTCTGCCACAAAGCTGTGTACACATGAGAAGAAGTGGAACGAAAATAATACATGATTCCAAACATTTTTTACAAATAAATAACTGCAAAGTGGTGTGTGCATAATTATTCGGCCCCCTTTGGTATGAGTGCAGTCAGTTGCCTATAGACATTGCCTGATTAGTGCTAGTGACTAAATAGAGTGTACCTGTGTGTAATCTAATGTCAGTACAAATACAGCTGCTCTGTGACGGCCTCAGGGGTTGTCTGAGGGCTGGAACCCACAGGAGCGCTTTTGGCAGCGTTTTGGCAGCACTGCGATACGCTAGCAGTTTGCCAAAACGCTGGGCTAATGTTAATGGATGGGGCAACTTCCACAGGAGCGTTTGCGTTTCTCAGAAACGCAAAAGCAGGACATGCAGCATTTTGGGAGCGTTAGCGCTTCAATGTAAAGTATTGAACCGCTAGCGGAAACGCTCAGCAAAACCTAAACTGAGCGGTTTTGCTAGCGTTTTGCGGTTTAGCACACTGTAACAAAATTAAAAATAATTCACAGGACCAATCAGGATAAAAACGCAAAACGCTGGGCACCCGCTGGGGAAAAAAATACAATGTTGCAAAACACGACCCAAAACGCGCATGAATCCGCTTGCAAACCGCTCAGACAAAACGCTAGCGGTTGCGTTTTGCGTTTGCGGTTTTCAGTGGGTTCCAGGCCTAAGAGAATATTGGGAGCAACAACACCGTGAAGTCCAAAGAACACACAAGACAGGTCAGGGATCAAGTTATTGAGAAATTTAAAGCAGGCTTAGGCTACAAAAAGATTTCCAAAGCCTTGAACATCCCACGGAGCACTGTTCAAGCGATCATTCAGAAATGGAAGGAGTATGGCACAACTGTAAACCTGCCAAGACAAGGCCATCATCCACCTAAACTCACAGGCCGAACAAGGAGAGCGCTGATCAGAAATGCAGTCAAGAGGCCCATGGTGACTGGATGAGCTGCAGAGATCTACAGCTCAGGTGGGAGACTCTGTTAATATGACAACTATTAGTCATGCACTGTACAAAGTTGGCCTTTATGGAAGATTGGCAAGAAGAAAGACATTGTGAGCAGAAAGCATAAGAAGTCCCGTTTGCAGTTTGCCACAAGCCATGTGGGGGACACAGCAAACATGTGGAAGAAGGTGCTCTGGTCAGTTGAGACCAAAACTGAACTTTTTGGCCAAAATGCAAAAAACGCTATGTGTGGCGGAAAACTAACTCTGTACATCACTCTGAGCACACCATCCCCACTGTCAAATATAGTGGTGGCAGAATCATGCTCTGGGGGTGCTTCTCTTCAGCAGGGACAGGGAAGCTGGTCAGAGTTGATGGGAAGATGGATGGAGCCAAATACAGGGCAAACTTGGAAGAAAACCTCTTGGAGACTGCAAAAGACTTGAGACTGGGACGGAGGTTCACCTTCCAGCAGGACAATGACCCTAAACATAAAGCCAGGGCAACAATGGAATGGTTTAAAACAAAACATATCTATGTGTTAGAATGGCCCAGTCAAAGTCCAGATCTAAATCCAATCGAGAATCTGTGGCAAGATCTGAAAACTGCTGTTCACAAATGCTGTCCATCTAATCTGACTGAGCTGGAGCTGTTTTGCAAAGAAAAATGGGCAAGGATTTCAGTCTCTAGATGTGCAAAGCTGGTAGAGACATACCCTAAAAGACTGGCAGCTGTAATTGCAGCAAAAGGTGGTTCTACAAAGTATTGACTCAGGGGGGCGAATAATTACGCACACCCCACTTTGCAGTTATTTGTAAAAAAAATATGTTTGGAATGATGTATGATTTTGATCCACTTCTCACATGTACACCACTTTGTATTGGTCTTTCACGTGGAATTCCAATAAAATTGATTCATGTTTGTGGCAGTAATGTGACAAAATGTGGAAAACTTCAAGGGGGCCGAATACTTTTGCAACCCACTGTACGCCTCTTGGTAGGAGAGGTCTAAAAGGTAATTCAGATTGTATGCAAAGAACCACACTAGCCACAGTGCAAGAAGAGCATGCATTTTCTGCATTTTGCGCTTCTGCACTTTTAGGCATGTTTGTCATGCATTTTTAGTGCGTTTGCATTTTTTCAATGGAGAATACAGTATAATTTAATAAGAAAAAGCAACAAAAATGCATGTAAAAAACACAATCATCAGCATCTCCATTGAAATACATGGTGTACATTTTACAAGCGTTTGAGAAACATGCAACAAGTTGTAAAATGCAGATATATGCCCAAAGACTTTTTTTTGCGCAGAATAAAAGCTTTTTCCGCAACGCCAGCTATTCTGCCTAGTGTGCTCCCACCCTCCATCTTAACTGGTCTGCTGCTTCTTCCACTGCTTACAATGCAATTGTGGAGTGGAACAAAATCTGAATTTTATGAAACCACCGACTCTTGGTACCCAAAATTGCTCCGACTCCACAGCCCTGCTCTCCAGGGATCATGGCTTTCTTCTCTACAGAAAGAGGGATATTCCCCCAACCAACCACATCAATGCCGTTAGAAACTGAAACCCAAAACAGCATGGACCATACAAGCTTACTACTTCCAAGTCGTACTATAAAATTGGCAAATGCATTTTTGGATCCACTACCAGAACGACCATCTGATAGATAGCACTCTGATCAAAGCCGATTAGATCTGTTAGACCTAATGCCTGCCCACACACTGCTGACCAATTTCCAACAGATTTCAGCAACACACACTATACATACACACACACACACTTGGGGAGGAGCAGGACACCAGCTGGGGGGTCTGCCAGTCGCCCCAATATTGAACGCCATTACCACTACTGCGCACCGGTTCAAGGTTTTACAGAATTTCTGATCAATTTAGACCGATTTCAAATTCTGCGGCACCAATTTGATAAAATGATCAGATCGACGGGTCAATCGGCTTACATACATATACGCATATGGCTAGTGGACAAAAAGGGTGCACCCATAGACTGCAATGCAAATATCGACTATTGGGCGCCAGAGGAAATTTCAGCGCCCGAGAAATAGCGGTTGCAGGGATCATGTTAAAAGTTTTCGTTTACAGAATAAGGTTCATTACAAATATCGTTTACAAATTCATTTTTACTTTCAGTTTAACTTATTTTATAGTATTCAAATTTCACTTTCAGGAGTGTAATAAGTACATTTTCATTTTTATAAGTATAATGATTAAATATCGTTTTCAAGCTTATTGTATTACAAATATATATCGTTTTTGGTATTAACCTGGTTTTCAGAATTATAATGCGTAAATTATAGTTTTCAGATTTATTATCTTACTAATATAATTGCTTTTAATATTACTGTTATTTTAAGATTTTTAATGTGTACATGATTGTAAGGCTATTTATTCTGTTATAAGTTTATAACGTTTTCTATTTAAAAATATTTTTAATACGTATGTGATTGTAAAGCTATTTATGCCATTACAAATATATAACTTATTATTTATAATATTTTAAATGATTACGTGATTGTAAGGCTATTTATTGTATTAAAAAAAATATATATATATATATATATATATATATATATATATATATATATATATATATATATATATATATATATATATATATATATATATATATATATATATATATATATATATATATATATATATATATATATATATATATATATATATATATATATATATATATATATATATATATATATATATATATTCCATTTGTGTTATTTGTAGTGAAGTATTTTATGGTATCAGATATATTATTGTTTCTATGTGTGTAAGTGTGTTTGTGCAGTGGGGATGTTTAGGGTTAGGCACCCCCAGGGGGATGGTTAGGTTCAGGCACCACCAGGGGGGTCCAAGGGTTAGGGCTCTTTCACACTACAGGCAGCGGTGAAAGGCGTTTTCAAGGCGTTTTGAAGGCGTTTTAACGCCTATACATTACAATCAATTGTAATGAGAAACGCCGCGGTAGGCCCAGAAAAAGCGCCTGGGAGCGTTGAAACGCAACGCTCCAAAACGCGGCGTTTAGTGTGAATGGTAAAATGAAAGTCTATGGACTTTCTTTTACCTAGGAAAACGCCAACTTCGGCCGTGGCGTTAAAACGCCGAAAAAGCCCTCTGGTGTGAAAGGGCCCTTAGGGATAGGTACAGGGAGGGTTCTGTGTGAGAGTAGGTTTAGGTATAGTTCCAGTACAATATTTGTAACATTTACAATTTATTAAACTATGCATATTAACACCAAGGGGGAGGTGTCAAACTAAAATACAATGTGGGCCGAAATTGAACACTGGGACCAAGTCGCGGGCCAAATTCAATGTCTACTGGCCACCTCCCTCCCTTATAAAGTTCCATGGTGGCCCCCACCCTCCCTCTCTACAGTTCCCTGGTGTTTAGTGCTTTCCCCCTCCCTCCCCCATATGGCTTCCCTGGTGATCTAGGGCTTCACCATAAATATAGCTTCCCTGGTGCTCTAGAGTGGGCCAAACATAATGCAAAGTGGGGAAACCACTTGGGGGCCAAATTTAATGGCTCTAAGGGCCAGATTTGGCCCGGGGGCCGGAGTTTGACATGTATGGTATAGGGAGAGTTCTATGTGAGAATACAGTTAGGTATAATTGCAGTAACTTACCTGTAATATATATACTACTATTATTACTATGCTTAATACAAGTTTACATATCGTTTTTTCATATAGACGGCATTTTGCCATTTCATTAGCATCAATTCAACATATTTAGCACTAGATTTTCATTTATAACATAGAAACAAAAACATATTGTTTTACATAAAAACGTATCATTTCGGCTATATCCCACTTCCTTTTTTCCAGACCCCCTTTCTGCATGGATAGATATAGATATATACACACTAAACCTGGTGAGTCCATGTTCCAGGAGTGTCCTTTACATTTTTCCCCCAATTAGTGTCCCCTTCTGTCCCCCTAGTGTATCCTCTGTCCCCCATGCGTTGTGCGCTCCACCCCTCCGCCGCGTGTGTCCTGCCTGTGTATACCTAGGAGAAGTGACAGCTTGTGTCACCTAATCCATGGCTCTAACAAGGAACACAGACCCCTTCACTCCTGCACAGCTCCCCCTAGTGATGGCTTCTGCTGATGAAGTGATCAGAAGAAGCTGTCAGTAAGGGGAGCCACATAGGGAGGACAAAAGGGGGGGGGGGGGGGGGGGTTGAGCACAGGACAAACTAGGACAATACACGGAGTCCCCGACATTCCGGCATTTTGTATTGGTTGGCGTTTGTGAGGCGGGGACTCCCTGTATTTGGCATGTAAGACGCAATGACTTTTTCTCCGTTTTTGGGGGAGAAATAGTGGGTCTTATATGCTGCAAAAAACAGTCGTTTTTTTATGGTAAAATCATTTATTATATTTTATTTCCGATGGCAGTTATTTTCTTGCTCAGATGATTCTCCACTTAAAATTGCTACATTAGTAGGCATCTTAAAGTGAACCTCCAGACTAAAAATCGACTCAGCAGCACTGAAAAGGCTTGGTGTTTCTGTTTCACAGCATCAGAACTTTGTATCTCTTATCCAAGCTTCATTTTTAGCTGCACAGAAGAAAACTGCCCAGGCAGCTATGTTGCCACTGCTTTTAATGTCTTTATAATAAAGAGCTTTTCTACTTTGGATGTGCCAGCCTCCATCATCGTTTGACTTCTGGATAGGATTCTTGGATGCGAGGATCCATTGAGGCTTGGGCACCCATCTCCCCAGCTACGAGTGCCACTCTTTGTCAGTGTACTAGGACCTCCTTTTAACCAAAAAGATGGCTGCCCCCATGACAAAGATGGCAGCCCCCATGAATCACAAGCATTTGCCTGTTCTTTTAAAACAGGGTGGGTAAAATATTATATTACCCATCTATTCTAATTAACATAACTAATGTAACTTAATGACAGTTTGTTTAGGCTGAAGTTCCCCTTTAAGAGATCACAAACAATTTTTGTCTGCTGTGTTTGGGGAAAATCAGGCAGAAGTAATTGCTACTGGTTTAACCTCCCTGGCGGTGCATTTGTGTCTGGAATTAGGAGTCAAAAGCGGTACATTTTTTCTAGAATTTTCGGCCTCCAATTCTTAAAGGGGAACTGAAGAGAGAGGTATATGGAGGCTGTCATGTTTATTTCCTTTTAATCAATACCAGTTGCCTGGCAGCCCTGCTGGTCTATTTTTCTGCAGTAGTATCTGATTAAAACCAGAAACAAGCATGCAGCTAGTCTTGTCAGATCAGACTTATAAGTCTGAACCACTGAAACACCTGATCTGCTGCATGCTTGTTCAGGGGCTATGGCTAATAGTATTAGAGGCAGAGGATCAGCAGGGCTGCCAGGCAACTGGTATTGTCTAAAAGGAAATAAACATGACAGCCTCCATATACCTCTCTCTTCAGTTCCCCTTTAAGTCATAATTTACCAAAATATGACAGAATAAAAGCCTGGTAGACATTCTGCATATAAATAAAAGCCTAGAGCACACATTTTGTGAATTACCTTTATGAAGCCACTTACAAATTTTGAAACTGTAAAAATAAGTAGTCCAAATCAGGGCAAAAATCGGTAACAGTATGGCAGACGCACTAAGCACGTGTGTGTGTGGTGTGTGGTGTGTGGTGTGTGTGTCCCTAACGCAACGCCTGGTGCTCTCTGATGTGGACGTCAGAGTGAGCCACGTTGTGCAGCTCACTCTGGCGTCCGTGATGCGTACTCTTGGATGCATGCGGCATCACGTGGTCCCGCCAGCCAATCGCCGCACAGAGCGGCCGCTCCAGGAAGTAAACACTGCACGTCACTGAGTGCAGTGAATATTAATTAGCCATGTGCCCGGCCGCTCTCCCCTCCTCCCCAACATGACTGAGCATGTGCAAACAGTCTAACGCGGCTTAGAACACACAGCATGCAGCACTTTGCTGCGTTACAATGTAACGCAACGTGGGCAGTGTGAACAGCCCACTTGTGTTACATTGCTGTGCGTTGGGGGAGCGTTACAGGCTGCACTAACGTGCGCCTGTAATGTCCCTGTGTGCAAGAAGCCTAAAGGAGTTGTCAGGCATAACATGCCGCCCCATGATATACTTACCCGGGGCTTCCCCTAGCCCCTTGCGCGCGCGTTACAAAACTGCATGAACAGATAAGGGGGAAAATCTTACATGCCGGTACTGATCAATTCAATTTTCAATTGAAAAAAAAAAAAATCAATTTTAAAAAGTGCAAGCTTTTTGGCAGCGATTGTGTTCTGAGATTTCAATTCTGATTGGTCATTTCAAATTATTATTTTTTTTTTTTCAGTTTGCAGTCATTCAAAATTGCACACAAATCGCTATGTGTAGCGATCATGAGCGATTTGGCAGCACTTCAATACTTTACAACGGAGCGCAAACGCGCCCAAACTTCTGCATGTCCTGTGATTGCGATTAGGGGAATCACAATCCCTCTATTGAAATCTGTCCCATCCACTTACATGGCAGAGGGATTAGGGAACTCGCTAGAGATTTAAAGCGATCCCTAAATGCTCCAAAAAAAAAAAAAAAAAACCCGCTGTAGTAGGTTCCAGCCCTGTGGCCTGGAACCCACTACCGAACGCTAGCGTTTTTAATGAGCAGTTTGTAAGCGATTTCATGAGCGATTGCGGGCGATTTTGGTAGAGTTTTTAAAAAAGTGTCAGCTTTTTACCAGTGATTGTGTAGTATTAGCAATTAGAAATTTTTTTTTTAGCTAATAACTACACAATCACTGGTAACAATTGCTGGCGTTTTGAAAAAGCAGGTGTGAACAGAGCCTTACAGGAGTTCCCCGGAAATTTGTAGATCTCCTTTCTAAGCAGACCCTTGGACTCCCCCTACTGACGCTGCCTGAAACTTGTAACAGCCAGCATCTGCATACTCTGCCTGCTGATATACATTAGGGAAGCCCCGGTGGTCTCAGCTGTTCAGCTATAACTGGCCGATCAGCAGGACCCCCTGAAATCAGCGGGGGGCTGCTGGGAAGAGACAGGACTGATAGACAGGTGCTCCGCTTTCTTTATGAGGGGGAGATCTCATAAATAGCACAGCAGTAAAGCACGTGCCTGGACCCCCAGTATAATCCTGCCTCTGACCCCCCAGATAGAGACGCACATATGCAGAATAGTAATGACTAATAGTATTCATCATCTCTCCAGAAATCAGCTAACCTGACGCTGGGCGTGTCCAGCTCTCCCTCAATGTCTCACACAAGGGGCTTGATTCACTAAACTGTGATAGCTCATATCACCGCCGTTTTTGCACGATCGCAAATTTGCGCACGCAATCGCGCACATTTTCGCACAAATATATGCAATTGCACGCCATAATTCACGATTGCTCAAACAAATTCGCAATCACGCGAAAACGGCCGTGATAGGAGTTATGACGGTTTCGTGAAACAAGCCCAAGGAGCGCACTAATCTGAACTGCATATAATCACATACCGGAAACCGTGTGCAAAATCGCAATAACTAAAAAGGTCTATGATTTGCACTGTACATCACAATTCTCTGTAACTTGCAATGTATGGTTTTTTAAAAAAATGACACGTTGGATCTCCCTGCCTACCTTATGTAAAACACATGCAATCCTCATCCAATGCTTTCCTGTAGGGGAGAAGACATGCATTTCACATGCAGTTTTTTTTTTTTTTTTTTTTTTTTTTTTTTTACAAAAAAACAAAGATAGAATACTGTATTTTTCTCCATCAAAAAAATGCAGATTGAAATAAAAACTACAGAAAAACTGAAGAAATGTTCAAGGCAAGAAACTCCTGGTTTTCTACACACACACACTTTGTCTGCCGCTTATCACACCAAAAACATCTCGCAGATCTGCAAAACGCTAGAGGTTTTAGAAGCAGATTTTCAGAGCAATTCTAGGCATGAGAGGTTTTCTAAACATGCCTAGCGGTTTTTGGAGCATTTTTGTGTAGCAGATTTCATAAATTGTTACAGTAAAGCTGTTACTGAACAGCTTCTGTAACAAAAACGCCTGGAAAACCGCTCTGATCTAGCGTTTCTCAGAGCGGTTTGAGCTTTTCCTATACTTTCCATTGAGGCAGAAACGCATCTGCAAACCGCAAAAACGCTGCAGGAGCCACATTTGCGGTTTGCTAAAAAGCGCAAATTGAGATACATTAGCCAAGCGGTTTCACAGGCGGCAGCGGTTTTGAAAATGCTAGCAAAAATGCTTGGTGTGCACCAGGCCTGACTCAGTATTGGGTAATGCCTGGTACATACAATGCAATTTTTTGTCAGAATGCCGGTCAAATCCATTATTTCCAACAGGTCCAATCTGATTTCTGATCGTTTATTTGGTATAGAAATGATGGAAAAAAATTGCCTGGAAATCTGATCGGACCTGTCAAAAATAATCGATTCAACCTTCAATATGACAGAAATTGCATTGTGTGCACCAGGCACAAGATAGGTGTTATCAGGCGAAGGTTGCACTATGCACAGTGCGTCGTGCAGTAACACCGCATACGATTGTACAGGCATGTTCACACCCCTGCGTTGTCACAGATCGCGTTATCTGGACTGGCTGTATGTAGTGTGTACCTGAACAATGCATGTCACTATATGCAGAAACAGACCTGCTATAAAACAGTGTGTATCTTGAGAACACACATCTGCTGAGCAGAGAAATCATGTGACCAGCGAGGCTTCTACAGCAAAGAATCCCAGCTTTACAAAAAAAAAAAAAATAATAAATAAAAACCCCAAAACTGGCCAGTTGACTAGAAGCAGCCCAGCTAAAGGAGTTCACTGCAGGACAAGACTTCAGCTTGGCATCACCACAGTGTTCAGATGACAGCAGAATACAGAGGGCACACATTTGGGGAAATGAGCTTTCTGCCATTTGCATATCTGCATATTTCATGCAATTGTGTTTTGTATTTTTTTTAACGTCTAATCTGCCTTTTTAATTGGGAAAAATACAGATTTCACCCTCTCAACCTTTTTACCCTGGCGGAATCCCACAAATACTTTTTGGATCTTGAGGAACCCCTCCATTTATTTTGCAGGTGGCATGGTCTTTACACACCAGGACATTGCGTTTAGGGGACGTTATAGGGCACATAACGTGCTCCTAACGCAACGCCTGGTGCTCTCTGGTGTGGACGTCGGAGTGAGCCACGTTGTGCAGCTCACTCTGGCATCTGTGATGCCTACTCTTGGACGCATGCGGCATCACGTGGTCCCGCCCGGCCAATCGCCGCACAGAGCGGCCGCTCCAGGAAGTAAACACTGCACGTCACACAGTGCAGGGAATATTAATTAGCCATGTGCCCGGCCGCTCTCCCCTCCTCCCCAACATGACTGAGCATGTGCAAACAGTCTAACGCGGCTTAGCAGCGGAGAACGCACAGCATGCAGCACTTTGCTGCGTTACAATGTAACGCAACGTGGGCACTGTGAACTGCCCACTTGTGTTACATTGCTGTGCGTTGGGGGAGCGTTACAGGCTGCACTAACGTGCGCCTGTAACGTCCCTGTGTGCAAGAAGCCTAAAGGAGTTGTCAGGCATAACATGCCGCCCCATGATATTCATGCCCGGTAGAAGCCGCTGAATGCGGCGAATCGCGAAGGCTGACATCCCTGGCTGACACAGCCCTTCCTCTTCCAATCCTTACATCGGTGAGTCCTCTTTGGTGCACTTGCTGTTTGGTCTTATTGACCACTTACATTTCTTTCTTCCTCACCTTGTTTACCTTCCCTACTTTTTGGGTGTATTGCACTTCTGTTCCAGTGCTGCTATCTTTACTCCACTGTGAGCACTTTGGTACCATTCCTGTCCATTCTATGTTCAGGAGTGGCTTTTTATGCACTTGTCACTTTCTCATCCTTGTTTACTACCGAGGAATTATTGTGGTTTGAGTGAAGGGTTGGGCTGTACTTATTTATTCTATATATTACACAATACTATAGTCATTGGCTGTATAAATTATCATTGTGCCAACCAGGGGTCCATGATTTTAATTGTTTATATTTTTCTTGTGTAACCATATTACAATAAAGCTCATCTTTAATTGATATACAATTTGTGTGGTGCGGTCCTTTCAGGATTCACCTTTTTTGTTTAAACTGATACTTACCCGGGGCTTCCTCCAGCCCCTTGCAGCTGACATGTCACTTGCTGCATCTCCGCTCGCTGCCTAAGGCCCGGGGTCCCTGCACGATGCAGAGGCCGACCTCCTCTACTGCGTCTGCGTGAGTGCTGCTGTCAATCAAGTCCACGTTGTCCGCAGCGTACTGAGCAGTAGTTCTGCACCTGCGCAGTACGCTGCGGACAACATGGACTTGATTGACAGCGGTGCTCACGCAGGCGCAGTAGAGGGCGACCTTGGGGTCGGTCTCTGCACTGGCGGGGACCCTGGGCCAGCAGCAGGAGATGCTGCACATGTCGGCTGCAAGGGGCTGGAGGAAGGCCTGGGGAAGTATATGGGCTGTTGCACACCAGAGCAGTTCATTTTTTCCACAAACGCAAACTCGAGCGCTGTAGCATTTTTTTAGATTTCTGAGGCGTTTCTGCCTCACTGTTAAAATATAGGAAAGTGGAAAACAACTCTGAAAAACGCTAGATCAGAGCGGTTTTCCAGGCGTTTGTCACAGAAGCTGTTCAGTAACAGCTTTACTGTAACAATATATGAAATCTGCTACACAAAAACGCTAGGCATGTGTAGAAAACCTCTCTAAACATGCCTAGAATCCCTCTGAAATCAGCTTCAAAAACCTCTAGCGTTTTGCAGATCTACTGGAGGTTTTTGGTGTGCACTGGGCCCATCAGGGGGCAGCATATTTTGCCTGATAACTCCTTTAAAAGCTGGTGTGGCTGTTTGTCACTACCCCATATTACACTGCCACCCATTATACTGTCCTTATCCTAGTGCTTTTTATTAATGGCTCATTATTATTCTGAATTTAATGCTTCTTTTTACAGTACCCCCTATTATAGAGTGCTCCATCATACTTCCCCCAACCAAAGACCCCTGCAGAGGACTCTGGGAACACTGGTCGAGAAAGCCTGCATTAGACAATTGCAGAGATCTGTGATTTGCAATGCAGCTCTTAGGGCTCTTTCACATTAGGGCAGATTTTGTGCGTTAACGCAAACGGCAGCCGTTTGCGTTAACCAAGGTAAGATGAAAGTCCATAGACTTTCATTTTACCTATCACACCCGACGCTGAGTTTTGATGCGTTGCGGTTCCGACGCACCCGGGCGCAGTTTTTCATCCAACGCACCCGCGAGCCGGCGTTTTCCGTCGGGTTTAAATACCAGCTACCGCGGCTGATTGCGTCGCACCGCAGATACCCGACGACACGCCGCAGGCAGACAACGCGTGCAGGAGAACGGCTCCTGCGCGCGTTGTCTAATGTGAAAGAGCCCTTAGCCTTTCATTATACAATAAATGGCGTGCGTTTCCCGCTGTGGGTAAAATACGCGCAACATTCAAACAAGTGCGCTGCCAGCCTTTCTGTGTTTACTGTCATTCTACGTGAAGCGGAACATCGCATGACACGAGTCGGATCCTGGAAAGTAAGGATAATTGTAAGTGTTTTACAGGTGCATTAATCAAACTGTCAGTTATTCACTTCCGAATCAGATCAGCCTTTCATTCACTGTATTCTCTGCTAATTCTGGTCTCTGCAGACTGAATCACACCGAGGGCTTATTCACAGTGGGACGCTGCCTTGTGAAGCAACATTAAAGTCGCAGCATTACAATGTACAAAAAAGGGTGATAACGAAGATGAGTGCTACATTACCGTTGCATATAATAGGTAGAGTAAAGCATACAAGCAATGAAAAGTATGCTTTTCTGTACCTGGTAACATGTGCGTTTAGAGGTAACACACCGCAAGCAGTGCGTTACCATAACGCTACATGTTACAATGCGATGCTAACGTCACACTGTGAACGTCCCATAGGATTAGCATTGCAGTGCGGTAAGCTGCGTTATAAGAGTTTATAATGCAGCCCCGCAACGTCCCACTGTGAAGTCAGCCTCCGAGCTAAACAGCTCTCTGAACTCTGACTACAGATGATCCTGGTGTGCAATCTAAACACTGGCAGGGCAAACAAAAAACAAAACAAAAAAAAAACAAAAAAAACAAACAAACAAAAAAAACACTGCATCCAAACTGAGACTATGGCTATCATTCATAAAGCATTCCTGCATGCGGAAATGCTGAAAACCGCTGACTTTACCGAGCACATAGCAAAATGTGTATTCATAAAGGCTGTTTCCGTATGAAAAACTGATATTCCCGAGCAGAGCGATAAATTACCGCCTTATGCGGTGATTATCATAACAAAATGTCGATTCATAAAGATTAGAGCAAGCGGTATGCGGACGGGGGTTACCGCTCCCTTGGAAGTAGCGATAAGCATGCGGAATACATGTAAGTTGAGAGAGAGAGAGAGAGAGAGAGAGAGAGAGAGAGAGAGAGAGAGAGAGAGAGAGAGAGAGAGAGAGAGAGAGAGAGAGAGAGAGAGAGAGAGAGAGAGAGAGAGAGAGAGAGAGAGAGAGAGAGAGAGAGAGAGAGAGAGAGAGAGAGAGAGAGAGAGAGAGAGAGAGAGAGAGAGAGAGAGAGAGAGAGAGAGAGAGAGAGAGAGAGAGAGAGAGAGAGAGAGAGAGAGAGAGAGAGAGAGAGAGAGAGACCCATGTGGCTTTCCACACCACGTGCGGTGCAAAGGGTTCCAATCATCTCGGTGTCGTGTTGTTACCCTCGGTTATCCCTCAGTTTAGCCAAAGGACCATAAGGTGGAGCTGAAGGTGCTTATTTGCCTAGGGCACCCTCTCTGGTGAAAGGACCAGTTTCCACTACAGGCATGCAAATTTGTGTCAGAAGATGTGTACACATCCCTTTTTCATGCAAATTTGCATGCATATTAGCTATAGTTTTTCATTTCCCCCCTCCCTCAATGATATCAATAGAAAACACATGAGAAAGTGCACATCAAATACATTATGTGCAATTCATGTTAAAGAGACTCTGTAATAAAAATACGCCCAGGGGAAACTTACCTCTAAATCTTAACGAGGCTCCCCCGTCCTCTTCACCTTCCGGCAACCAGCGCTGGCTCCCCCGAAAATACAGGCGACAGGGATGTCAGCTGTAGCGCAGGCACGGTATTTACCTTCCCCGGCTCCAGCGCAGACGCAGTAGCTGCTTTCCGATCGGGCTCAAGCACAAATAGTTCAGCCCGATCAAGTCCGCTGTACTGTGCAGGTGCTAGTCTGCGTCTGCGCAGTAAAGCAGACCCGATTGGGCTCAGCCATTTCTGATTGAGCCCGATCGGAAAGCTGATCCTGCGCTGGATTACGGTAAGTAAATATTTCCCTGTTCTGTGTTCGGGATCTTCCAGCGCTGAACCCCGGAGGGTGAAGAGGACAGGGGAAGCCTCATTACGACCCACAGACTTCCGCTCCCTAGGCAAAATACACCAAAAAGCAAACACACCAAAAATGCATGAAACACAAACGCATACTAAAATGCACCAAAAAATTAAAAACATGCAGAAACGGCATGCACTGCCTAGTGTGCTCCCAGCCTCAGTCACACAGTCATCCAGTCCAGGGCCAACTGTGCCTGCACTGCCACCATGCTCATGTTGCCA
This sequence comes from Hyperolius riggenbachi, assembly GCF_040937935.1. NCBI lineage: Eukaryota > Metazoa > Chordata > Amphibia > Anura > Hyperoliidae > Hyperolius > Hyperolius riggenbachi. Next base: position 169,754,340 of record NC_090657.1, read on the forward strand.
GGAGTGTTCTACGCGGGTGCAGAATGCTCCTGACTATGGGGGAGAGCGCACAACTGGACTGTGCCGACTGGAGAATTTTCCAGGGCCATGTTGGGGCCAAAACGAGGGCGGGCTGAACGAAGTCTCAGGTATGTATATTTTTTGTTTTATCCCATCTCAGACACTTTATTTGTATAAGCATAAATTTATTCTAATGCACTTCATACACTGCCTTTCTGGATAACAGTGTAAGCTTGCAAGGGCAGGGTCATCCTCCTAATGCTTACTGTTTTTGTTGCAACACTTGTGCTGCTTGAGACTCTGCTGCACATTTATTTGGTTGTACCTATGTTCCCCTTGTCATCTTATTGTGATTTGTAAAGCGCTGCGGAATATGCTGGTACTATATAAATAATAAATAGTAATAACGTGTGCGAACACACCGCAATTCATGCCGTGAGCATAAGGTCTCTTTTCCACAGACTGTTGAGCTGTGTGCTCAGCAAGCAGTTACCAGGCAGCAACAAGAATGTTGAGAGGCATTTCACTGCCTATCAACAGTCCATGGAAAAGAGACCTAACGCACACCTTGTAACAAGCTCAAAGCATGAAGATTGCCTACAGGTGATGCAACTAGCCAATCACTGCATTACTGACTGCTGTGCTGATCTCACTGCTCTGATGTGACACAGGTGAGACCATGCTGCAGAAGAGTCTCATTTTCCCAGTCTCCAGAGAGCTCCTATGTCAGCCTCTGTTGGTGTACCTGGCTGCCTGATGGAGCATTAGATTGTCAGCTCCTGTGCACAGGGAGAGCAGAGCTATACAGGTCAGATTACAGATCTGTGTACATCAATGTTGCACAAGTGTCACATACAGACAGGGTGCAGGATTCTTGTCACACACACACACTTATGGAAGTCACTACACTAGCCTAATGTCACACATACACGTAAAACCACAAAACACATTAATACTGCTACTCTGTAAACACTTAAGTCGGCACTTCATGAATTTAATCTATATTAGAAATTTTTACATAACACCGGTATGGTGCCAACACTACTATAATAATAATAATATTAAAATGACCTAGTTGTGTAATATTACATAAATCATAATTTGTAAGAAGAAATAAAATACATAGTTAAATATAAGTTAAACAGCTCCACAGTCCCAGATGATGTAGGTAAGCTGGGAGCTGTAGTGCATTTTGCAAGGGGATGCTTAGGTATTTATGCTGGGAGTTGTGTACCTTGTGGGGGGATGCTAGGAGCTGTAGTACACTTGGTGGTGGGGGGGATGCGGATTTATATCTGCTGAGGGCTGTAGTGCATTTTGTGGGGGGGATGCTGGGAGTTGTAGTGCACTTTGTAGCAGGATGCTGATGTGGATATGCTGGGAGTTGTAGTGCACCTTGCAGGAGGGTGCTGATGTAGATATTTTGGGTTGTTGGAGGGTTGAGCTGATGTAGATATGCTAAGAGCTGTAGTGCACTTTGTAGATTTGCTGGGAGTTGTAGTGCTGCAGACATACAGGTAAGGAGTAGAAGAATGGCTACATACATATAGTACACATGTTGGCTGTGGGGGATGCTGGGAGTTGTAGTGCCGCAGACAGGTAAGGAGTAGATAGATAGCTGCATACATACAGTGCACATAGGTTGGCTGTAGGGGTACCTGTGTTGGAGGTGGCCAGCAGCCCCAGGAAGAGGAAGATTCTCTGCTCCATGGACCCCGGACACTGCTTATATTCCCGCTTCTATAATCCGCTGTTATCGGTTCCGATGTGCATTCCCGTCCGGAAAGACTTCACACTGCGCTACAACTCATCAGGGGGACGCTCATATACTGCAGCTGCTGCCGCTGGTGGAGATCCGCCGCCCCCTGCAGGACACATAGCGGTACTAAATATCTCTGCTGCGAGTGCTATCACCCTACCATATATCAACACATATGATGAATGCCCTCCTACAGCTTACACGCTGTATCTGAGTATACCACCTGAAGCCTGGCACCAACACCTCTGCCAGAACCCCCTCCTAACCACACAAAGCTAGGGCCCCCTCCAGCCCACACAATGTTAGGGTAGGGTGACCAGTCATCCTCCAAAAGGAGGACATATCCTCTTTTTTTAGCATGGTTTCCTCTGTCCTCCAGGCACTCCAAAAGTTCATTAAAATGTCCTCCTTTCACAGAATCAGAAACAGAGATGACTGCATTTTACTTATTACATATGTGATATACATATGAGATACATCAGTGGCGTACCTAGGGCATTTGGCACCTGGTGCTGGGTATTAAAAGACACACCCCCCCTAAAAAATGGGCGTGGCCACAATCTGCGGCGTGCTTTGCGGCAAAAAATGGGCGTGGTCATGCCCGGATGAGGGCGGGGCTAACTGTAATTTAAAGTATTAGCTAGTATAGTTGCCCCAGTATAGCTAGTAGTTTCCCCCAGTATAGCTGCCCCCAGTGAAGCTAGTATAGTTGCCCCCAGTATAGCTAGTATAGTTGCCCCCAGTATAGCTAGTATAGTTGCCCCCAGTATAGCTGGTTTAGTTGCCCCAGTATAGCTGGTTTAGTTGCCCCAGTATATCTGGTTTAGTTGCCCCAGTATAGCTAGTTTAGTTGCCCTCAGTATAGCTAGTATAGTTGCCCCCAGTATACCTGCCCCCAGTATAGCTAGTATACCTGCCCTCAGTATAGCTAGTTTAGTTGCCCCCAGTATAGCTAGTTTAGTTGCCCCCAGTATAGCTGCCCCCCAGTATAGTTGCCCCCAGTATAGCTGGTATAGTTGCCCCCAGTATAGCTGCCCCCAGTATAGCTGGTATAGTTGCCCCCAGTATAGCTGGTATAGTTGCCCCCCAGTATAGCTGGTATAGTTGCCCCCCAGTATAGCTGGTATAGTTGCCCCCCAGTATAGCTGGTATAGTTGCCCCCCAGTATAGCTGGTATAGTTGCCCCCCACTATAGCTAGTTTAGTTGCCCCCAGTATAGCTGCCCCCAGTATAGCTAGTATAGTTGCCCCCACTATAGCTGGTATAGTTGCCCCCACTATAGCTAGTTTAGTTGCCCCTAGTATAGTTGCCCCCAGTATAGCTGGTACAGTTGCCCCCAGTATAGCTAGTTTAGTTGCCCCTAGTATAGCTGCCCCCAGTATAGCTGCCCCCAGTATAGCTGGTATAGTTGCCCCCAGTATAGCTAGTTTAGTTGCCCCCAGTATAGCTGGTATAGTTGCCCCCAGTATAGCTAGTTTAGTTGCCCCTAGTATAGCTGCCCCTAGTATAGCTGCCCCCAGTATAGCTGCCCCCAGTATAGCTGGTATAGTTGCCCCCAGTATAGCTAGTACAGTTCCCCTTCCCAGTAAAGATGCCCAGGAGGGGGGAAGCAGCGCTAGAAGAAGGGGCAGTGGGGGCAGCGGTGGGGAGGGGGGAAATATCCCCCCCCTCCCTCACCTGGGACCCCTTCTTCTGCCTCTCTCCCCCTCCAGAATAGCTGCGACAAGTGCGGGGCGGCCGGAGGCGTATAGACAATTACTCACCTAATCTCCGCGTTCCCAGCGTCATGACGTTACAGGTCTCCGCCTCCAATGCCGCCCACTGTGCTTCCACTAATCAGGAAGCACAGTGGGCGGCATTAAAGACAGAGACCTGTGACGTCATGACGCTGCGCTCCACGCTTGGAACGCGGAAATCAGGTGAGTAATTGTTCATACGCCTCCGGCCGCCCCGCACTTGTCGCCGCTATTCTGGAGGGGGAGAGAGGCAGAAGGAGGGGTCCCAGGTGAGGGAGGGGGGGATATTCCCCCCCTCCCCACCGCTGCCCCTCCTTCTAGCCCTGCTTCTCCCTCCTGCTGTGCTGCTGTGGGGGGTCGTGGTGACACCCCCCCTGGGTGTCTGACACCCGGTGCGCCCCGCCCCCCTGCGCACTATGGTAGGGACGCCACTGAGATACATATGAGATATACTGAGATTGAGCAGACTTTGGCTTTCATTACCAGGTTATCAATATTTATAACCTTAAAGAGGATCTGTAACCTCAAAAAATCCCCTGGGGGGTACTCACCTTGGGTGGGGGAAGCCTCCGGATCCTAATGAGGCTTCCCACGCCGTCCTCTGTCCCACGGGGGTCTCGCTGCAGCCCTCCGTGCAGCCGTGACGTAATATTTACCTTCCTGGCTCCTGCGCAGGCGCTCTGACGGCTGTCGGCTCCAAACTACACGGAAATACCCGATCGTCGTCGGGTCTGCTCTACTGCGCAGGCGCAAGTTTCCGGCGCCTGCGCAGTAGAGCGGACCCGACTGAGATCGGGTATTTACAAGTAGTTCGGAGAGGAAAGCAGACACAGCGCCCCCGCTGGAGCCAGCAAAGGTAAATATTGAAATTACAGTCGGGCCTGTCGCCGGCTGTTCAGAGGGCTGCAGCGAGACCCCCGTGGGACAGAGGACGGCGTGGGAAGCCTCATTAGGATCCGGAGGCTTCCCCCACCCGAGGTGAGTACCCCCCAGGGGATCTTTTTCATGTTACAGAGTCTCTTTAAGTGGGAGCGTGGCACTACTGTTTATATTCTAGTTCCATCCGACAGCTCAACTAACCATACTTTTTGTAAAATGAAAAAGAAACAGAAATGTCTAAAACAGAAGTTGCAAGTTTTCTGATTGTCACAAGACAAAATGTCCATGTTTTGAGGCAGGACGAAAAGAAACTGCCACGTATGCCATTGGTACTAACCAGAGATGGATTAAAGAGAACCCAAGGTGGGGATCTTAGAAAGAAATCTATACACAGAGGCTGGGTCTGGCTATAGTGCCCAGCCTCTGTTGCTAGAATCCCCCCTAAGTGCCCCCTGCGCGTCGCTGTAGCCCATAAATTATAGCCGCGCTCTCGGGCATTGTTTACCTCCCTAATGTCACTCACGCCGCTCCCCCCCCCCCGCCTCCTGCAGAGCGCCGGTCCCCGCCTGCGTCCTTTCCCTCCAATCAGCGGCGAGGGAAGGGACGCGGGCAGGGACCGGCGCTCTGCAGGAGGCGGGGGAGCAGTGTGAGTGACACTAGAGAGGTAAATACAGCCCGCTGCGACACGCTGTGTGTCGCCAGCGCAGCTGTAATTTATGGGGGAGAGCGGAGCGCAGGGGAGACTTAGCGGGCATTCACCTAGCAACAGAGGCTGGGCACTATAGCCAGACCCAGCCTCTGTGTATAGATTTCTTTCTACGATCCCCACCTTGGGTTCTCTTTAAGATGTAATGGGATCCTAGGCAAGTTGGTTATATTTGCCACCCCTTTGTGGTGCCTTTGGTAAGCTGAAGTGGAGAGGTCAAAGAAGGAAGCAGGTGGGCCTCTTGACACCCTTTAGACCCCTGGAACTTGCCTAGGTTGCCTGGTGAATGATCCTGCTCTGATGGTAACCGTGGAGTTGGAGTTATTTGGTCATACAGTATTTGTTCTCCTTTCTAACGGTCTCTGTCCTCATTTTTATCCGACCCCATCTGGTCACCCTATGTTAGGGGCCACGTCCCACCCATGTAATGCCAAGCCCCCTTCCTACCCACACAGAGCCAGTGTTCTCCCACTCACGAAAAGCCAGGGCCCCTCCCTCCCACGCAGAGCCAGGACTGCCTCCCTCCACCATGCAAAACCCCATTGCCCCTCCTGCCCACACAAAGCCTGGGACCCTTCCTGCCCACTCAAAGCCTGGGCCCCCCCCTCCCTCCCACACAGAGCCATGGCTCTTTCCCGCCCATGCAAAGCCGGGGGCCCCTCCTGCCCTTTAGATGAATCCACCTCCCCATGTGGGATTTTCAGTATTGCCTTTTATTCTTTACAAAAGCGCTTCCTGAAAAAGCATATGTACAGACTTGCCAGCCTTTAGTTGTTGTATCAGTGGCGTACAGGTCCGGATTGACCTCAAAGGAGCCAATAGGCACAGATGTTTTGGTACCTTAGACTTCACGCTCCATGAACCTACAAACCCTCGCCAAAGTGTGCTGGCTGTCACTTCTCCCTTACTTCCCTTCCCATCACCAGTAGCTACAGGTGTCCCTTAGTATTAGGTAGCCATAAGTACCCTCAATATTAAGTAGCTAGCGGTGCTCTCAAGTATCAGGTAGCTAGTGGAACCTCAGTATTAAGTAGCTAAAGGTGACTGAAGGGGGCTTTTGTTAGTGGCATGCCAAGAGCAGGGTGAGTAATCCCTCATTTAAACTCTCATCAGGACTGCATAGAGAAGGAGGAAGGGGGGCACACAGGAAGGGGAGTGAGCCGCCCTTCCATCATCAGGCGCCTGCAGGCACGTGCCTACCGTGCCTTTATGGTAAATCCGGCCCTGGTGGCGTAGCAATAAGGGGTGCAGAGGTTGCGACCACATTGGGGCCCTTGGGCCAAAGGGGCCCTCCCTCAGCCACAGAATTAGCTCTCTATTGGTCCTATGCTGGTAAAATTCACATCTATAGATGCTTTGAATAGTAGTGATTATGTGGACTGTTTTCCATCCCTTCTTGCACCTCTGATACTGTAGTTGACCTTGTTAGGTTTTGGTGCGCTGTATCAATTTTTATGTATGCTTGGAGGGCCCCAATGTAAAACTTGCACCGAGGCCCACAGCTTCTTAGCTATGCCACTGTGTTGCACACTGCTTTGGCAGTTGGACAGAGAAAATTCTGCTTCCATCAGGGGCAATTTTCTGCATTTCCTCACATGCAGCCTATCGGTTGCCATCTGATTTGCACGCAGAGAAAAAATTGTGCTGCATAATAACACGCTGTGCATGCGACTCCCTGCACAACCAGAATGTTTTGGATGCGTTGTCGTATCACATCAAGTGCCGGCAGGGGCCTCTCTAAACACAAGGAGGAACAGGGGAAATCGCATCGCAATTCTTTCTTAGGAGCGAGAATCGCAGGGCAATCATTTTCAAAGTTTTGCATGCAGCGCTTTTGCATATTGCAATGCTGCAGTGTGAAACAGCCCATAATGCAATATCGCTTTTCTATTCGCTGGCACTCCGCAAGCTCAGCGCAATTGTCCCTTCATCGATGGCACTGCGAAACAGCCATAAAGCAGGTGTCACACTTTACACACGATTTCGAGTTTTCAGGTGCTCTGTGATCTTAATGTTTCACCTTCATCTGCAATTTTCCGTTCTACATCAAATAAGGAATGCGCATGTCATAGGGGGAAAAAAAAAGCAGAAAGCTGTCCAACTTTAAAAGACAGAAAGAAGCATGGAAATAGAATGCTAAAAATTTACAATTTCAGAGTGGGCCATTGACTTCAATGTGACCCCCTGCAAGAGAATCCCCCATGAGGAGATGGACTAGTCCAAAGCATGCAAAATTCTTACTACCTACTGTAAGTGACAGCAACATAGGAAGAAAGTCATTTACATTGCATTCTACTTTGGGACAAATGTACATCTTATTTGACACATAACATTTATATTGTGCTTTTCTCCATACAAACCATAACAAGGGATCCAGGTCTGCAGCCACTTGCAGTGCACTCTACGGGAAACCAGGATTATTGGGGAGCCTTGCCCGAATGGTGGAGGATGCCGGTGTAATGTCAGAATGGGCAGCCGAGAGCAGCCAAGCACGCTGAAGGGAAACATCATCACGTACTAGAGCATTGGGCTACACGGCATCAGAACGTGTCAATGTGGTATGCATGCCCGTGTTTCTGCTGCTGCTGCCTCCGCCCACCACCAGCACTGTGATCAGAATAATAGCCTCCTACTGCCCTCCTCCTCCGCATCATTTTCTGCATTTAATTAGAGAGCTGCTGATTGTGTTATATCCTTGTATTGCCTGATAGAGGATGGTGGGAGGGGGGATGTGCTGTTGCTGTGCTCAACCAACTATTTTAATTCGGCGGCGAGAGGCGGAGCAGAGCAGCACTAAAATTATGCTCTTTACCTAAGTTCCTTCACGCTGCAGCGAGGGGGGATGACGCAGCACACACGTACTACATCCGCATGCGCAGAACCAACAGAGATGCACAATCTGCAGGGCTGCCCATTCTGACATTACACCGGGTCTGAATGACGTTGCCTCTGTCTCCCTTCCGGCATGACTAGAGTGACCAGACGTCCCGGATTGCCCGGGACGCGTCCCGGATTCGGGGTCCGCTGTCCCAGGCTGCATGAGGTCCCGGGAAACGTCCCGCTTTCAGCAGCGGGACGTCCCGGCCTCGGGACTCTGGCCACTCTATGCTTATGAACTGGCAGCGGCGTCTATAGACGCCGTGCCAGTTCATTGTCCGCAGCCCCGCTCCAGCCTCCTCTTCCGGTGTCTGTTCCGACACCGGCAGGCGAGCAGGGCTACGGCAAGATGGCTGCCGAAGCCCTGTACTGGAGACTATTTGTCTCCAGTACAGGGCTTCGGGCACCATCTTGCCGTAGCCCTGCTCTGCCAGGCTTTCAGCGCGGGAGACTTCATGAGGAAGGTGGTCCCGGGAGCAGCGCGCCAGAGGCCGGAGACTTCTGCAAGGTGAGTAAATGTTTTCTTTTTCAGGTGAAATGTTTGCCCGCATTGTTACTTTTCTGGTGAAATGTTTGCCCGCATTGTTTCTTTTCTGGGGAAATGTTTGCCCGCATTGTTTCTTTTCTGGGGAAATGTTTGCCCGCATTGCGTTTCTTTTCTGGGGAAATGTTTGCCTGCATTGCGTTTCTTTTCTGGTGAAATGTTTGCCCGCATTGCGTTTCTTTTCTGGTGAAATGTTTGCACGCATTGCGTTTCTTTTCTGGTGAAATGTTTGCCCGCATTGCGTTTCTTTTCTGGGGAAATGTTTGCCCGCATTGCGTTTCTTTTCTGGGGAAATGTTTGCCCACATTGCGTTTCTTTTCTGGTGAAATGTTTGCCCGCATTGCGTTTCTTTTCTGGTGAAATGTTTGCCCGCATTGCGTTTTTTTTTCTGGGGAAATGTTTGCCCGCATTGCGTTTTTTTTCTGGGGAAATGTTTGCCCGCATTGCGTTAATTTTCTGCTGAAATGTTTGCCCGCATTGCAGTAATTTTCTGCTGAAATGTTTGCCCGCATTGCAGTAATTTTCTGCTGAAATGTTTGCCCGCATTGCATTTTTGTACTGACATGTTGCCCGCATTGCGTTTATTTTGTACTGACATGTTTGCCCGCATTGCGTTTTTATTTTGTACTGACATGTTGCCCGCATTGCGTTTATTTTGTACTGACATGTTGCCCGCATTGCGTTTATTTTGTACTGACATGTTTGCCCGCATTGCATTTATTTTGTACTGACATGTTTGCCCGCATTGCATTTATTTTGTACTGACATGTTTGCCCGCATTGCGTTTATTTTGTACTGACATGTTGCCCGCATTGCGTTTTTATTTTGTACTGACATGTTGCCCGCATTGCGTTTTATTTTGTGCTGACATGTTGCCCATTGCATTTAGTTTCTGGTGTCCGGGGTAACTGTTGCTGCATTTATTATTTAATGGTCATAGATGGCTATGTTTGCTGCTTTGTGGTTACGGTATACTATTAGCATCACACAGTTTCTGCACACCCATGATGCAAAGTCTCGTTTGTCCACATCATGGCGTAAACACTGCTTTCTTATGCCTCACTGTTACATCATTACGTTAGCTCCGCCCATACAATGTCATGGCCACGCCCATTTTTCGCCACAGCCCCCCCCCCCCCCGGACTTCATCGCTGTGCACTCTTCAGTCCTCCCCACTTTTCGCCGCCGCCCCCCCCCCCTGCCCCCCTATGCCCCCCCCCCCCCCTGCACCCACCCTCCCTATCCCAGGTTGGACCTACAAAAATCTGGTCACTCTAGGCATGGCACGCAGGTGCCACCCACAGTGGGCGTTCTTCTCCCGCAGTGCTCAGCACCTCCAGCTAATGGAGTGAGTCCTGAGCGGCAGGGAGAGGAGTTGTGACTCAGACGCCGGCTGCAGTAATTGTGTCCGCTATATGCAGCGAGGGTGAGCGTCTGGCGGGGATAACAAGCCACAGCTGGCCGCAATAACTTTTCATCCGCGGTGGCGGATTAGGCAGCAGACGAGACTAGCTGGCTGAGACCAGCAAGGCAGGTGGAGCTGCTCTAGAGTCCCATTTGTCCTGGTTATAAAACCGTTTAAATTATGTCTCTATCACAATGTTTGGCGCCAATATTTTATTTGGAAATAAAGGTGCATTTTTTTTTCAGTTTTGCGGCCATCCCGAATTACAAGCCCATAGTTTATAAAGTAACAGTGTTATACCCTCTTGACATAAATATTTAAAAAGTTCAGTCCCTAAGGTAAATCTTTATGTATTTATTTTTTAATTACAAAAAAATAAAATTGGGGAGTGTTGGGAGGTAATGAGTTAATTTATAGTGTAAAACTAATGTATTTGTATATGAAAAATGCTTTAGGGTGTAGTCTTACTAGTCTTACTATTTGGCCACAAGATGGCCACAATAACTCTTTGCTCATGCGACCTGTAAGTGTCGGAAGGACGCTTACAGGAAGAGCAATGAGGCTGGGAAACTTTTTTTTTTTTTCCCACAATGATCGCGCTGCTTCTCATAGAAACAGCCGATTATTGCGGGGGGCTTAGATCGACAAATGGGAACGTTTTTTCCTGTTCATTGATCTCCGGGCGAGTGGCCGGCGGCGTGCGGGAGCACAAGCGCGGACATCGGCGGCAGCGGCGGGAGGTGCGGATATCTCGGTCCCTGGTGTTGACAGGGTGGAAAAAGGGGTGGAGATATCCGTACCTGTGGGGGTAAAGTGGTTAAAGGGAACCTGTACTGAGTAAAAATATTTAAAATAAACACATGAGGTAACTTCAAATGAACATTACATAGTTACCTTGCCATCAGTTCCTCTCAGAAGCTCACCATTTTCTTCTGACAATGATCCCTTCCAGTTCTGACAACATTTTGTCAGAACTGAAGTATATCAGTTGCTGTCAGTTATTTATCAGTTGCTGTCCGTTATAGCTGAGAAGACGACTGATGTGCCAAGTAATGTATATGTTTCCCTATGGCTCAAGTGGGCAATGTTACAGTTTAACAGTGTGCTGGCCAGGAAGCTATTATTATTATTTTTTTATTATTATTTAGTATTTATATAGCGCCGACATATTACGCAGCGCTGTACAGTGTATATATATATTTATCTTGTCACTATCTGTCCCTCAAAGGAGCTCACAATCTAATCCCTACCACTGCCATATGTCTATATTATGTAGTGTAAGTACTGTCAGTGCAGTTTCTAGGCTAAAATGCACCCAGGGCGAGGGTGTAAAAATTGCGCCCCCCCCCCCCAAAGCAAGGTATGGGTGCCCGCAGTGTAGGTTAGCCAGGTCTAGTTGCACTCAGTATAGATTCCCCCAGAATAGGTACCCCAGTATAGGTAGCCAGCTATAGGTCCCCCCAGTATAGGTAGCCAGGCATAGGTGAGCCAGTATAGTTGCCTCCGGTACAGGTTAGCAAGATAGGTGCCTCCAGTATAGGTAGCCAGTATAGTTGCCCACAGTATAGGTTAGATAGGCAGGTGTCCCCGGTATAAGTTAGATAGTTAGGTGCCCCCAGTACAGGTTAGCTAGGTGGGTGCCTCTAATATAGGTAGCCAGAATAGTTGACCCCCGCATAGGATAGATAGGTAGATGCCCCCAGTATAGGTTAGTTAGGTAGGTGCCTTCAATATAGGTAGCCAGTATAGTTGTCACCTGTATAGACTAGCTAGGTAGGTAGGTGCCCCCAATACAGGTTAGATAAGTTAATGCTCCCACTATAGGTTAGATAGGAAGGTGCCCCCCAGTATAGGTTAGATAGGTAGCTGCCCCCCAGTATAGGATAGGTAGGTGCCCCCCAGTATAGGTTAGATAGGTAGGTGCCCCCCAGTATATGTTAGATAGGTAGCTGCCCCCCAGTATAGGTTAGATTAGGTAGCTGCCCCCTCAGTATAGGTTAGATTAGGTAGCTGCCCCCCAGGTTAGATAGGTAGCTGCCCCCCAGTATAGGTTAGGTAGGTGCCCCCAGTATAGGTTAGATAGGTAGCTGCCCCCCAGTATAGGTTAGATAGGTAGCTGCCCCCCAGTATAGGTTAGATAGGTAGGTGCCCCCCAGTATAGGTTAGATAGGTAGGTGCCCCCCAGTATATGTTAGATAGGTAGGTGCCCCCCAGTATAGGTTAGATTAGGTAGCTGCCCCCTCAGTATAGGTTAGATTAGGTAGGTGCCCCCCAGTATAGGTTAGATTAGGTAGGTGCCCCCCAGTATAGGTTAGATTAGGTAGGTGCCCCCCAGGATAGGTTAGATAGGTAGGTGCCCCCAGTATAGGTTAGATAGGTAGGTGCCCCCCCAGTATAGGTTAGATTAGGTAGGTGCCCCCCAGTATAGGTTAGATTAGGTAGGTGCCCCCCAGGATAGGTTAGATAGGTAGGTGCCCCCAGTATAGGTTAGATAGGTAGGTGCCCCCCAGTATAGGCTAGATAGGTAGGTGCCCCCCAGTATAGGTTAGATAGGTAGGTGCCCCCCAGTATAGGTTAGATTAGGTAGCTGCCCCCTCAGTATAGGTTAGATTAGGTAGCTGCCCCCAGTATAGGTTAGATTAGGTAGGTGCCCCCCAGTATAGGTTAGATTAGGTAGGTGCCCCCCAGTATAGGTTAGATTAGGTAGGTGCCCCCCAGTATAGGTTAGATTAGGTAGGTGCCCCCCAGGATAGGTTAGATAGGTAGGTGCCCCCCCTCGGAGTGCAGGGTTATTATGCGCAGGGAAGCGCTATAGAAAACTACTCACCTCGCTGGCTCCACGCGCTGCTCTCTCGCCGCCAGTCTCATCTCTGCCTACACGCTGATACACACACACGCTGCTAAACAGGAAGCAGCGTGTGTATGTATCAGCGTGTAGGACTAGGCAGAGAGAGGAGACTGGCGGCGAGAGAGCAGCGCGTGGAGCCAGCGAGGTGAGTAGTTTCCTATAGCGCTTCCCTGCGCATAATAACTCTGCACTCCGAGTCCGTCCGAGGGGGGAATCGCATGGAGGGCGGCCCGGGGAGAGGGAGGGAGAGGTCGGGCTGCCCTCCCCGCGGCTGCGGCTCCCCCTCCATCACAGCGCCCCCCTCCCAGCAGCGCCCCGGGCGGCGGCACGCCCCGCACGGCCGTAGAAACGGCCATGAGTACTGTAGTCTAGGGCCAATTTTTAGGGGGAGCCAATTAACTTATCCATATGTTTTTGGAATGTGGGAGGAAACCGGAGTGCCCGGAGGAAACCCACGCAGACACGGAGAGAACATACAAACTCTTTGCAGATAGTGCCCTGGCTTGGATTCGAACCAGGGACCCAGCGCTGCAAGGCGAGAGAGCTAACCACTACGCCACCGTGCCACCGTAATGGCCCTTTCAGAATGGAGGACGGAGAATTCCCTTGATCACAGTGGACAAACAGGATGCGGGACAGGAGAAAGAGATTGAGGAGTAGACTACATGGGAGGTACGTATGACTTGTGTATGTTTATTTTGACTTTTCATTTTCAGTTCAGGTTTTCTTTAAGAAGCCTCTCTCACCACACGTGTGGATGGAAGGCATGGAGCAGTCAGAAGCCTGTCCTGAAGCTACCAAGCTCACTGAATGCACCTGAGCAGACTGTCGATGCTCCACAGGTACTGTGACTCCTCTCCTCTTTTTCCTCAGAGCTAATATAGGTGTAATATTATCTTATAGGGCTTGTTTTATTTGTGTTTCTTTCAGACTGTGTAGGAAATGTGTAGGAAATGTGATGTTAAACTACCATCGGGGTATAAAAGATCGCAATGTGTAGATTGCTTAGCTAAACAGGCCTCTACCCCTGTTGATACAAATGCTACCAATAGAGTTATGTTAGACCTTATGAATGCTATGAAGGCTGAACTGGCTACCACGTTTGCTGCATTAAGGTATGCCTTTTCGGTTCCAGCACAGCCTGTGTCGAAACTGCAGGAGGCTCAGCAGCTATTCCCCAAGGAAGACAGTCAGATTCCAGGTGTGTCAGGAAAACCTTCTTATCAGGATAGACAGACTCAGTTACAATCATTTGATAGTGTGTTACCTGTCTTTCCATCACAGTCTCTATCGCAGAATTTACCACCTGCTCAGATACCTAGAGAGGATTCTCAGATAGGGGGTATAGAGACTATATCTGAGGAGGAGGATGAGGAGTTCATGGAAGAGGGTGAGGCCAGAGACTCTGATATATTTCCTGAGTCTGGGCCCTCTAGAACCTCACAGTACTTGTATAGCACTGAGGATACTTTGGAATTGTTAAAGGCCGTTTATAACTCTGAACAAATTCCTGAGACCGCACCAACGACCTCTGCGCAAGACGAGATTTATAGAGGGTTGGAGGGTCAGCCAACCTAATGCTTCCCGATACATTCTGCTATTAAGCATATTATAAATTCACATTGGAAAGATCCTGAAAGGAAACGGTTTATTCCTAGGTCTTTCAAGAGGTGATTTCCCTTTAAAGAGAACCCGAGGTGGGTTTGAAGAATATTATCTGCATACAGAGGCTGGATCTGCCTATACAGCCCAGCCTCTGTTGCTATCCCAAACCCCCCTAAGGTCCCCCTGCACTCTGCAATCCCTCATAAATCACAGCCACGCTGCTGACAAACAGCTTGTCAGAGCTGGCTGTGTTTATCTCTATAGTGTCAGTCTGCTGCTCTCCCCGCCTCCTGCAGAACTCCAGTCCCCGCCTGCATCCCTTCCCTCCCTGTTGATTGGAGGGAAGGGACGGGGGCAGGGACCAGAGCTATGCAATAGGCGGGGGAGCAGCTGAGACTGACACTACAGATGTAAACACTGCCTCACACCATGGCTGTGATTTATGAGGGATTGCAGGGTGCAGGGGGACCTTAGTGGGGTTTGGGATAGCAACAGAGGCTGGGCTGTATAGGCAGATCCAGCCTCTGTATGCAGATAACATTCTTTAAACACACCTCGGGTTCTCTTTAAGGAGGAAGATCAGGCGGCATGGGCCAAATGTCCAAAACTGGACGCTCTTCTGGCTCAGTATTCCAGAGGGACTGACCTTTCATTTGAGGATATTGGTAATCTAAAAAATCCTATGGCTAGAAAGGCTGAAACCTTGTTGAAAAGGGCCTGGGATTCAGTGTCTTTTTCATTTAAGCCAGCCATATCCTCTGTTTGGCCAGAAACCTGGATAAGTAGATATCCGGTCTTAAGAAGCATTTGATAGAGGGTACTCCTCACAAAAATATTCTATCATCTTTAGCTCTGATAGTTAAAGCGGTTACTTTCTTAGCTGATGCAGCCTCAGATCTGCAACTAAAACTGCGGCTTTGATTAACTTAGCCCGCAGGGCTATTTGGCTCAACACATGGGAAGGTGATCTGGGTTCCAAGCATAAGCTGTGTGCAATGGAATTCCAGGGCGAATTACCTTTTAGGAAGGATCTGGAAGCAGTACTTGAGAGATCCTCAGATAAAGCCAAAAAGTTCCCAAATAAGAAAGACCAGTTCGGAAGCCCTTTTCAGAACAGGGGTGCTTACCAGAATAGGAGAACCGGGTAGGGGGGGGGGGGGGGACCAGAGTCAGTCTAGGAAGTGGACCTATAACTCCAGTAAAGGAAAGACTGCCTTCTTGTTCAACAAGACCATAAATCCCAGCACGCCCAAGCCTGACAAATGACAGAAAGCCTCAGGTTGGGGGGGAGACTTCTTTCCTTTTTTCCAGCTTGGGAAAAGATTACGTCCAGCCAGTTCATACTGGACCTAATAAAGGACGGGTACAAGCTGGAATTTCGGTCCCTAGCTCCCCCCAGCAGACTTGTGACAGGGACTCCCAAGGATCCAGACAAGGTGCAGGCCTTGCTAGACTTAGTGACGACTCTATCCCAAAATGTAATCCAAAGGGTACCAGTAGAGAACCACTTCAAGGGGTTTTACTTGAGGGTTTTCATAATAAAAAAAAACCTCAGGAAAGTTTCGGATGATTTTAAATCTGAAACCTCTGAACCCTTACATTGTGGAGAAACCTTTCCGAATGGAGAGCATCGCCTCTGTCTGAAATCTGATATGGCCCAGCGCCTTTATGGCGACTATCTCAATGCGTATCTGCATGTACCGATTCATCCTCTGTACCAAAAGTATCTAAGATTTGCAGTCCGGTTTGGCGACAGCATTTGCCATTATCAGTACCGAGCTCTTCCTTTCGGAACATCCTCGGCCCTGAGGATATTCATGAAGATTGTAACAGAGGCAGCGGCTTACCTCCATCTCCACAATGTAAGGGTTCTCCCTTACCTAGACGACTTTTTGTTTCTAGCAGACTCTGTAGCGGACTTGCACAGGGATCGAAATTTTTCTGTTCAGGTCCTTTCGGACTAGGGGTGGCTGATAAGCAAGGAGAAGTCCAACTTGCTTCCAACCCAAACTTTAATTTTTTTAGAACTACTGTGGGACACAAAACAGGAGACAGTTTTTCTTCCACAGGAGAAAGCAGCAAAGCTGCTGGAAAGATTACGACAGTTCCAGTCAGAGCAGACAGTACCAATCAGGGAGGTTATGTCGCTCCTAGGACTAATAACATCCACCATCCCAGTTGTAGAGTGGGCTCAGGCTCACACTCGGACACTACAGACCTGGCTACTGAACACCTGGGACAACACACAGGCTTCACTGGACAGACAGGTTACAGTTCCAGACTATGTATTGAAATCCCTGACTTGGTGGGAGAATCCTCAGACTACAATTAGGTCGACAGTGGGTTCAGAGTTCTCTTCTAAAGGTCTTCACGGACGCCAGCAGTCGGGGATGGGGTGCCCACTGCCATCAGGTTCAGGGGAAATGGCCAATGGAAGTGCAGGTCAGGTCATCAAACTACAAGGAGTTGTTAGCTGTACAGATGGGTCTGCTCTCTCTAGCACCTCACATTATGAACAAAGAGGTCATTGTATTTTCCGACTTCCGACAATGGGCTCTATTCACAATCACACATGCGGTAAGAGATTTTTTTTTTTACCGCTATATTGCCGCCAGTGATAATTTCTGCATTTTTTCCACATTCACTAAAAATGTTCTGCATGTTTCCCGCATGTGGGAACAATGCGTAAAAAAATTTGGGAAACATGCGTAATTACATAGTAAACATGTGGAAACAATGCGTTAAAGAGGCATAAAAAAAAAGTAACCGGTTCGGCCTATCTGGACGAGCTTTCTCGTCCAGATAGGCACTGCTGCTTTCCCTGCGTGGTGCGCGCGTACGGGCGCGCACCCGCCGCCCGCCGCTAGCCCCCGATCAGTGAATGGGAATATAATTCCCATTCACCGATCTAACTTCCCCGCAGAAATACCGACGCTTTCTATCCAGAGAGCGCGGTATTCCTGCCCCCAGGAAACTTCTCCGCAGCATTTTAGTTCCTGGATGCGAGATCGTTCGCACCCAGGACTTTTTTGGCCAAATGGTAAACTGCACCCACATACATTTTTAATAAAAAAAAAAAAATATTATCTTACATTTAAAATTAGCAGTTTCCCTCCCACACCAAAAATTACCCACATACATTGTTTTATTAAGAAAAAAAAAAACAACATAAATAGTTACCCAAGGGTCCGAACTTTTTAAATATGCATGTCAAGAGAATATGTTATTATATTATTTCAAATTATAAGCTTCTAAATAGTGATGGACGCAAATTGAAAAAATGCACCTTTATTTCTAATTGAAATATCGGCACCATAAATTGTGATAGGGACATCATTTAAACGGTGTAATAACCAGGACAGATGGGCAAATAAAATACATGAGTTTTAATTACGGTAGCGTATATTAATTTCAAACTATAATGGCCAAAAACTGAGAAATAATGAATTTTTTTCATTTCTTTCTTAATCTTCCTGTTAAAATGGATTTAGAAAAAAATAAATCTTAGCAAAATGTACTACCCAAAGAAAGCCTAATTAGTGGTGGAAAAAACAAGATATAGATCAATTCATTGTGATAAGTAGCAATAAAGTTATAGGCGAATGAATGAGAGGTGAACGTTGCTCGGATGCATGAGATTTTCAGCACTGCGGTGCTGAACCGGTTAAAGTCCAGCAAACGCAGCACTCAAGGCTCCAGACTACATTTACATCAATGGGAAGCGAAATATATCACCAAGTACTTGTAGGTGATATAAAATCGGTAGTTAAGTCAGAAATAAGGTGCTTCCTTTTTTTTGTGAACTTTGATTTATTTATTTTTTGCGGGAATTACCGGCTTTTGCAGACTTTTACCACACTTTTATGCATGCGGGTAAACAATGCATAAAAATTTGTAAATGTCAAGATGGTCTTTTTTTCAGTCAAATTTACCGCAAGTGCATTTACGCATGCGGAAAATGATTGTGAATAGAGCCCAATATAGTAACAGTATTGTATCTCAGAAAGCAGGGAGGTACCAGGGTACAGGACCTCAGAATGTTAGCGTTAGAGGTGATCTCTTGGGCAGAGAAATATTTGGTCTCCCTCACAGCAGCTCACATTCAGGGCAAGCTGAACAGATGGGCAGACTCACTCGGCAGAGCACCAATAGAGTCCGAATGGGAACTAAACCAGGAGGTGTTCAACTCACTAGTTCAGAAATGGGGACTACCCATACTAGACCTGTTCGCAACTCCAGCCAACACAAAGTTGACAGATTACTGCTCCCTTCATCCTGTCTCTCCATCCAACAGACTGGATGCGCTATCAGTATCATGGCCACAGGGACTTCTGTACGCTTTTCCTCCATTCAATCTAATTCCGAAAGTGCTCAGATGCATTGGGACTTCGAAGGTGATGTTCATAGCCCCTTGGTGGCCGAGGAGTGCATGGTTCCCCATTGTACAGAGACTAACTCTGAAAGGTCCATGGCATCTGGGGTCCAGACCAGACCTTCTATTCCAGGGGAATTAGATCCACGCGAATCCAGACCAGTTCAAGCTAACGGCATGGATCCTGAGTGGCAAATCCTAAGGAGGCAGAGGTTTTCAGACAGAGTGATTGCAAGTGTAAAAAGCCTAATACTAGGAAAATCTACTGTAAAGTTTGGAATATTTTTTTTTTTGTTCTTGGAAACAAAGGAAGAAAGTGCACGGTTTACGTTACATTTTGGAATTTCTCCAGGATAGAGGAGATTTAGGTTTATCGGCCAGTACCCTGCGAGTGCAGGTGGCCACTCTTTCGGTTTTTCTTAACAAGCGGCTTTCGGCAGAAATTCACATTCGAATTTTTTTGAAGTCGGTGACTAGGTCACAACTGTAGCCTTCAAAGCTTGTGCCACCTTGGGATTTGTCCAAAGTTCTCAACTTTCTTATGTTCAATACCTTTGAACCACTTACTGATGTGTCTTTAAGAAATGTAACACTAAAGGTTGCATTCCTGGTAGCCATTACATCGGCCAGGAGAGTGAGTGACATTCAGGCCCTGTCCATCAAAGAACCGTATATGATCATCCACGATAAGATCGTTTTCAAACCTGATCCTTTCTATCTATCTAAAGTTGCGTCTGCATTCCACAGGTCTCAGGAAATTGTTCTTCTATCCTTTTCAACAAATCCAAAGAATGACAGAGAGGTGGCATTAAGTACTTTGTACGTAGAGCAGTTCTGATATACGTAGAAAGAGCTAAGTTGTGGCGGAAAAGTAGTCAGTTGTTTGTAGCATACGCAGGCAAGCGTAAGGGGCTACAGGTATCTAAGAATTCGATATCCAGATGGATCGAGGATCTCATAACTCTAGTTTATAGAGAGTCAGGTTTGAATACCCCGATTGGTGTTAATGCACACTCTACAAGATCTTTATCTACATCGTGGGCAGAGAAGTCGGGCGCTTCACTCCAGCAGATATACAGAGCCGTGACTTGGTCTGCTCATGCGACCTTTGTCAAGCACTACTTGTCACAGGAGCCCTAGTGGTCAGTCCGCAAATTGCCTTCCAATCGGTTTCAGCACACAGACCATGCAAGCTTTGGTCGCGATCTTTGCGCAGAAGTCGACAGAAATTTGGGCAGCAGCCCGACCAAAAGGGAGCCTGTGAGGTTACGGTAATTACAACTTACACACTATTTCAGGGTATCTGCCACCACCACTGGTATGGGCCAGTGGACCCGACTAGCTGACTAGTCCTGCAAATAAAAACGGTTAAACACACTCTATTCTGTCTGGCTAGTAACAACAGTAGCGTCTCTTCAGAAGTCTGGTTCAGTTTGTGCGGCTGAGAAGCAGGGTAGTGGAACAGTGAATGACTTTGATAAAGTCTTTATTCACGGGCAATATAAATAATTAATATATACAGACAATTTATTAAAATCAACAATTATTGAAACATTAATAGCCAGTATGAAAAATAAAAGAAAGGGAGAAAAAATACTTAGTTTCATGGAAAGATGTCCTTTTGTGGGAAGAATCATAAAGTCCTTGGTAAAATCCTTTGTTTCAGCTCAATTTAAAATCCAAGCAAAATGGCCACCACTTGTTCCTCACGGTGGCCGTGCGTTCATCAAGGTGGAAAATGGAGGAATGAGGGAAGAGCCCCTCGCAGATGCTTTTGATGAAGCTGGTTTGGGGGTGTGGCAACGCCAGCCCCCTCTGAATTACCCACCAATGACAGATCCTTCCCTCTGAGAGATTTTGGGTTTAAACTGATAAAATGCCGTAACTCACAAACGGTACACGTCATATTCAGGTGGATAACAGATTCATACTTGTCGGAAAATACAGATTAATATGAAATCAGACATGGCTAGTGCAACGGACCCAGTTCTTGAGAAGGGTCATACCTCAATAACCGGACGGGCTATCGCGATGAATTTCATATCAGTCCGATGGCCAGATTTTACCGAATAAGACTATATGAATTTCATAGCTGTGCGATGTATGGTTGCCATATAATCGACAAGAAACCATACATCATATGCATTCAGATGGCCCGTGGTCGGTGCCGGATAGTCTGGAGTGAAAGCAGGTTTTGAATAGCCCCCTGCTGGGATTAGCTTCCTTGGCTCTGAAAAGACTCCTGATTTGTTAATTAACATCTGAGTGTTACACCTCTGGCTTAATTAGCAAGTCACAGGGCCAGGTTTCCTGCCAGCTGGTAAAGGGGGGGGGGGGGAACCTGGAATGTCAGTCTCTGATTGCTTGCCCGACTAGAATCAATAGCATTCGGCGTAATAAACCGATTGCGTTCTCGTTTCTCACGGCTGTTCCGTGACACTACCGAGTGGCACTCCTGTCAAGCCAGGATCAAACATTCGGTCACAAGGTGCTTCAAAGGTGTGATCCCTCCCTGAGGTAAGATTTCTCGCTGATCTCTTGGGAGGAAGCCATCCTGAAGGACGATGAGAGCAGGAGTACCAGTAGTAGGGTTTCGATGAGTCCTTCAGATTGGCTTCCGCAACCCACCCTTTACTAATATTAATCTATGTTAATGTATGTTATGTATATGGGTATCGTTTTCTCTTGTATGAAACTGAGTTGGATAGGAGGAGGGGGAGCTTATGTGGACAGGGCCTAATTGATCTAATTGCATTTTTGCCTTTTTTCTTAGTTATTAGGAACACTATACTAATACTATATCACTATTGTGATTCATGATCACAATTTTATTTTGCAAATAGACATACAAGATACAATTATATCCACAGCTACGTATTTTAAAGCACACTTGGTTTTCTAATCAGACAACTCAACGCTGTTTATCTTTGTTTCCTTACCTTGGCTGAAGAGGGGACCTCTGAAGGGAGTCAGTCTACAGTTGGCAGTAATCTGCCTATCACTCATCTAATCTGCTGGAAAAAAATCGACAAGAATATGGGCCTTTTTACAGATATCAAGCAAGTAAACTTTTGATAGTACCATCTGCTGGCTTCAGGCTGTATCTGTGAAATACAGAACACCTAGGTAATCTTTCAAAAGTGCCTGGGTAAAATATAAAAAAGGAAGTTTAAAGTGAACCGAGCAGCATTTTTAGTCCCTAGGGCATCTCAATAGCACAATAAAAATACATGATAACAATTTGTCTCATTACTAAAAATGTAAAGGTTTGCTAGAGGCTTCTATTGCCATACTTCCGTGGCCTGCTGTCCACAGAAAGAGAGCAGGAAGATAAGGACTGCTGTAGTAGTAGTAGCATTGAGCAAACAAAAGCTTTCATCAGCGGGGGATAGGACACTGTGCTTCAAACAGCTTAGAGAAATCACACTTGATTACATTTACACCTTCCTCTGAATAAATAAGGGCAGAGGGAAGGGGAGGGGGGAAATGGCAGCTCATACAGCTATTAGAAACCAGGACAAATGGCAGGAAAAAAAGGTGCTTGGATCCATTTAAACACTCTAGTACTGATAATGAATATCTTGTTTCAGAAAACACTACAATCTCTTTCAGTATGTGTTCTTCTCCAGGTGTCATGTGAAGAGGTGATCGCACGGTAGATCTTTGTTTTCAGAGATAGCTATCTGGACTTTGATAAGTAGATAACCGATCTGGATAATGATAGAGGTGTGACCTTTTGCAGAATGTGATGGGAAAAAAACTTGGTATCACTGAATGATTGTGTCATCATTGTAGGGAATATATTTTGTTTCTTCGTAAGTTTACATCTGTGACATCATCAGGATACCTAATGTTGGGTGTATAAATAGATTCCCAGCCAGTAAAGAGAATAAGAGATGCTGGACATTGCGCCTCTTCAATGAAGTCAGAAGACGCTTGCAATCATAACAGAGACAGGGCGCTACATGCAAGATGGTTAGGAAACCATCTAGCAACATGACAGTAGACTTTAAAGTGAACCTCCGGACTAAAAATCGACTCAGCAGCACTGAAAAGGCTTTGTGTTTCTTTAACAGTTTCACAGCATCAGAACTTTGTTTCTCTTGTCCAAGCCTCATTTTTAGCTGCACAGAAGAAAACTGCCCGGGCTTTTTTTCCTCTGATGCTGCGCAAAGCATGATGGGATTTCTGATGTTGTTCTCTTTCTGCTGTTTTGGTGCAATTTTTTTTTTTTTTTTTACATTTTGAATTTGACATTTGAAGCCTAGTGTGCGCAGCTGGGAGGGGTGATCAGGACACAGGACAGTTGGAACTGTGTCTCCTGCTTCTTGTCACCTCCTTTCAATCAAAAAGATGGCTGCCTCCATGACAAAGATGGCAGCCCCCATGAATCACAAACATTTGCCTGTTCTTTTAAAACAGGGTGGGTGAAAAATTATATTACCTATCTATTCTAATTAACATAACTAATGTAACTTGATGACAGTATGTTTGTTTAGGCTGAAGTTCCCCTTTAAAGGGACACTGTAGGGGGGGCAGGGGAAAATGAGTTGAAGTTACTCGGGGCTTCTAATGGTCCCCCGCAGACATCCTGTGCCTGCGCAGCCACTCCCCAATGCTCCGGCCCCGCCTCTGGTTCACTTCTGGAATTTCAGACTTTAAAGTTGGAAAACCACTGTGTCTGCATTGCCGTGTCCTCACTCCCGCTGATGGCACCAGGAGTGTACTGCGCAAGCCCAGTATGGTCTGTGCCTGCGCCGTGCGCTCCTGGTGACATCAGGGGAAGCGAGGACACGGCAATGCAGGCGCAGTGGTTTTTCAGACTTTAAAGTCTGACATTCCAGAAGTGAACCGGAGGCGGAGCCGGAGCATCGGTGAGTGGCTGCAGGGGCACAAGATGCCTGCGGGGGACCATTAGAAGCTCCGGGTAACTTCAACTCATTTTCCCCCGACCCCCTACAGTATCCCTTTAAGGAGCACAGTGCTGGAGATTTCAGTGCAGCTGGTGCCACCATAGGCAGTATTAGGAATTACGGCTATAGTGGTGCTTAGACAGTAATTTGGACTCCGTCAAAAGAGCAATAGCTGGCAGTTCAATTACATCTTTCTTCACTTTCTATGGTGGCCTGGAGGGGGAATAGTAATTAACGATGCTGGGATTTTTGCAGGAGCAGGGTGAGCCATTTTTTTGGCTTTATCGTGTGCCCAAATCTCCCAGCGGCTTAATTATAGATATGCAGACGTTAAGCCTCAGATCAAGACGGGGTTCCTGGAGGAAGAACTCAGCCAAGGTTAAGAGGAAATATTACAGTACTGGGTGTCAGTGTAATTAGAGATTTTACACTTAGTTAAGAGGTCTGCTAGAACAGGGCTTCTTAACCACTTCACAACGGAGGGGTTTTACCCCTGAAACACCAGCATGATTTTTACGTTTCAGCGCTGCTTCCATTCTTTTTTTTTCTGTGATATGATTGGTTATTGGGGACTGGGCTCCCCATAACCAATCATTGCACTGCAGAGCGGGGGTGTGTGTGTGTGTGCGCGCGGGTCGATCGCGCGCTGCACGTTTGTTTACTATTCATTGTTATGAATGAAGACTGCCTCTGTTTGAAGCAGTCTTCATTCTATTCACAATCGGCGAGTCTAATTGGATTTAGGAACGCTTGTTCCTAACATCCAATTAGTCACCTGCTGTGCTGGCTGGAGTGTGCACGCGAGTTCCCCACCCACTCCCAGCCGGTAAACAAACGAGTGCGCCTTTCTCCGTCCCTGGGGGTGAAGCAGTGCGCAGAGGGACGGAGAAATTTAGCACTGGGGGGGGGGGGTGAAGTGGTTAATGGACAACTGTAACAAGAGTGATGTGGAGGCTGACATATTTATTTCCTGTTTAAACAATACCAGTTGCCTGGCAGCCCTCCTGGTCTGTTTGGCTGCAGTAGTGTCTGAATTACACCAGAAACAAGCATGCAGCTAATCTTGTCATATGTCAGAAACACCTGATCTGCAGCATGCTCGTTCAGGGGCTATAGCTAAAAGTATTATGCTAGGTACACACCATACAATTTTCTGTTAGATTTACCTGCCAGATATTTTTTTTTTCCCATCATGTTGGAAAAAAAAATCATCTGGCAGGTAAATCTAACAGAAAATTGTATGGTGTTGCCTGTGATGGATTGGCAGAGGATCAGCAGGACTGCCAGGGAACTGGTATTGCTTAAAAGAAAATAAATATGGCAGCCTTGGGGGCGTGGCTAGCTATGGAGCTGTGAGGACGTGGATTCCCCAGCTCTCCCAACACCGCCGTAATTAAGCAGCAATCCTGCTTTCCATGTGTGCACCACCCAGCTCACCCTGGTACCAGAGGCTGCGGGGAACAGAAGGGTCACAAAAAATGAAGAGAGGTGTCTTGAGGACAGACGGGCCAGCGGAACGGCTGGCGAGATTTGCCCGTGGTTCATCCCAAGATGGCGCCAGTGGACATGCGGCTGAACAGACGGCAGTAGAGGGAATACAGTGCCGTGTAGCTCCAAGCAACCATTTAACAAGACAGATTCTCCACACTCTCCCGGTAAGACACAGCCTGCACATAATTCTAGCCCAGGGAAAGTGAAGGGACGGATGGGAAAGTCAAGCCCAGTGCACGTGCTGGCACCAGACCATAATATACATGGCGAACAGGCGGAGGGGGCTGAATCTATCTATCCTCCTAACAAACTGCAGCCTGCCCTCACTCCTCTCCCCTCAAGAGTGAAGAGACTGAAGGGAAAGTCCACCCCACCGGCTGAGGCAGGGGCGTAACTAGAAATCACTGGGCTCCCCTGCAAAACTTTGGATGGGGCCCCCTCCCACCAACTTTGTCCAAGTTTGTATGATTCATTATCTGTGGTTGCACAGATGTAGTCCTTACAACAATTATGCTGAGAGCAGAAAACTTTTTCTCTCCATGTCCAGACTCCTCCAGCATCCCTACAGTATACAGCACTGTTGGAGGGGAGAGGCTGGAGGTAGAACAGGCTGTACACAAGACCCTGCTGCACACTGAATAGGGACTGTCTACAAATCTTTGTCTGCAAAACTTTGTATGATTCTTTATCAGTGGCTGAGCAGATGCAGTCATTAGAACAATTGTGCAGAGAGCAGAAAGTTTTCTCTCTCCTTGTTCTGCTCTCCTTTCCCTTGGTTGTCTGTCTCCTAAGGACAGGGCCCCCTGCGGCTTCTGGGCCCTCCTGCGGCTGCATCCCTTGCAGGGTCTATTGTTATGTCCCTGGGCTGAGGTGACACAGGTCTATAGCAACCATAGTGACCACACAGACGAGGCTGACTCCCCACAATCCCCCAACAAGGCGCAATCTGCATCCACTCCTCCCTCTGCAAAGGGACAGCATGGGAACTCTGATCTACCGCCTGCATCCGAATATGAACAAAGTGACCATGTTACTGAAGTGGAGCCTTTCAGAGCTGAGATCATGGCGGCAATAATATCCTCACAGGGATCCCTAACAACTAGACTTGATTCCATACAAACTGACATATCTTTTGTTAAGCATGACCTCTCCAAGTTCAAAGAACGTACTACTGTGCAGAGCGTAGGATTTCTGACCTAGAGGACTCTGTAGCTCCCTTACAACAATGCATGCAATAAGTGTCCAGTTCCTCTCAAGCTAATTCTACCAAACTGGATGATCTGGAAAATAGAGCACGCAGATGTAACATGCGGCTAATGAGGGTTCCTGAGAAAGCAGAGGGGTCACATCCTGAATAGAGATGGCTCGAACGGTTCGACCGCGAACTTATTCGTGAAAACTTTATGGCGGTTCGACCCGCCCCCTATACTATATCATTAGGGTCAACTTTGACCCTCTACATCACAGTCAGCAGGCACAGGGTAGCCAATTAGGCTACGCTCCCTCCTGGAGCCCCACCCCACTTTTAAAAAGCAGGCAGCATCAGCCATTTCACTCACTCGTGTGGCTGCAGTAATTAGAGAAGGGAGAGGTGCTGCAGAGACATTAGGGAAGGCTTAGTTAGGCTACAGGTAGGCTTGTTAAGTTGCTCCTTCTTGCTGATCCTTATTGCTAAAAAGCACTCCTCATCCTCAAAAGCTCTTTTGAGAGCTAATGTTGTTCTTGTAATCTATCTTTTTTTTTGTGTGTGTGTGTGTGTGTGTGTGTGTGTGTGTCCCACAGACACTTGTGTTGCATATACAGCCCTGTCAGTCAGTCTTAGCTGCTGGACCTTGGCCCCTTGGTAATTCCTACTGTGCCACTGCCAGGCCCAGGCCAGCACATTCAGTGACTACCTGTGTGTGTGACAGCTGCACATTTGTAATACCCATCGCTGCATATACCTACCTGTTGTTCAGTTCACCCACCCACCTACCTACGTGACCGCACGCAGTGTCACTGCACCTGTTCACGGTACCTGTGTGTGTGACAGGTGCACATTTGTAATCAGAATCAGAATCAGACTTTATTTTCGCCAAGTACGACGGTGGATTGTACCCGGAATTGGTTTTGGCGCATACAGGGTCATTGATGAAAACAAGAAAATAGCACGGTTAAGCATGGTACATACATAGACATGGGACAAGCATACATAGGACAACATAACAGCGTGTGCGTACAATTAAGCAGAGCGTCGTATACAGTTAAGCATGGTACATACGTACAACAATAAAAGCAAAAATAAAAAGCAAAAACAGAGCATTACAGCATAAACGTACAGTTAACGTAATACAAACAGAGCAAAACATACACTGATAGCAGGAACAGAAAGAGAGTGGGACTGGAGGAGCAGCCTGAAAGCTGATATGAGCGCTGCCATTTTCGGCACTGGACGCTACACAGCGACACGCTCCCAACAAGACAGGTGCAACGATTGTCCACGAAAAGTAGAGAGGAAACTGAGTAGGATCATGATAGAGGCGGACAGCAGAGATAAAGAGAGAAGGGATAGCTAAAGAGAGAATGAGGAAAGTAGAGAGAGAACCGAAGCGAGAGGAGAGAGGCAGGGACCTTTTTGGATTGCAGATTTAACAGATTAACACACCCCTGGTACAGTCCGATAATCAGTCATCCTGTGCTTGAGCCATGCTTAAGCAAAGCCCTGTCTTACTGCCCAATCCGAGGTGGTCCAGAGTCCTTATGCTGGTGGTTGCAGGCAGAGGGGGCCCAGTGGTGATGGTTGCTCCACGTGGATTGTGGCAGCTACTCAGTTGATCAGGCCGATCAGACCCAGGCTGATCAGGGCAGCAGCTATGTGCCCCCTGGATTGTTGTGGTCTCCCCTACAGCATCCTGAATGTGCCCGAGGTGGCTTTTCAGGCAGCGGTGGTGCACGGCTCAGAGGCAGGCGAGCAGAGCAGTGCCTGGGCCCATGGTCGCTCCACGTGGGTGGCGGCCGCCTCCGACGATCAGCCCTGTGGTGACCTGGCCGTGCCCAGAGGGAGCAGCTCACCGACGGAGATGCGGCGCTGGTGAGCGGATGGTATGGCTGCGGGGCTGCAGCAGCAGATGGGCTCACAGTGAGCGCATGGGTCAATGGAGGGGGACGGCACCGACATCCGGCTGTCCTCGTGATCTCCGGTGCACCCCTCATGCGGCGTCCTGGTCTCCTGGCAACTGGTGCAGTGGTCCGACTCATCAGCCTGCCCGGAGTGCAGAAATCCGGCCGGTGGATTCAAAGCGTGTCCTCCTCACTCACAGGTCCCGGCGGACGGAGGAACGGTCCATGTGCCAGAGAGCATACACTGGGGTCAGCTCCTCGGCGGCAGAGCAGCCAATGCCAGCCTTCGGTGCACGCCTGGAGCCTCTGCATCTCACCCCGGCGGACGGAGGATGTTAGTGAGAGCAGGTGGGAGAAATTAAAAGGAAAAAAAAGAAAAAAGACCAGAGCCCTGTGGCCGTGGCGACCGCACCCGGCGCCATCTTGGTGTACCCATCACTGCATATACCTACCTGTTGTTCAGTGCACCCACCTACCTATGTGACCACACGCAGTGTGATATTTAATACCACCAGTCACTGCATAGCTGTTCACTGCACCTGTGTGACCGCACGCTGTTTTATATACCAGTCCATGCATACCTGTTAACTGCATACCTGTTCACTGCACCTGTGTAACCGTACATTGTATTAGCCAAGTCAGTGCATACCCTTCACTTCATCTCCCCCAATATGGACAAAACAGGAGGCAGAGCCGGAGGCAGGGCCACCTGGCAGGTCTGTTCGAGGTCGCGCTGTCATGATTTCAATTGGCCTTTGACCAAAGTACAGTGTTCAGAAGAAGGCACATGCCATCAACCCCCAATATTGTCAGGACGTAGTTGACTATTTAACACAGAACACCTCATCTTCCTCCGCTTCCGCACAGAAGTGTGACATATCTTCCTCCTCCTGCTCTGATTCTGGCACCCCACTTAACACTCCGTCGGAAGCCATCACCAGGGCTCAGCGGTGTGGAAATTTTTGTGTGTCTGCCTCAGATGAGAGCAATGCCATCTGTACTCTCTGCCACTGAAAATTGAGCCGTGGAAAGACCAAGACCCGGGTAGGGACAACTACCTTACGAAGGCACATGATTACAAAGCACAAACTGCAATAGGATGACCACCTGAGGAAAAGCAGCACACAAAAGCAAAGCGACACACCGCAGTGCAAGATACCAGGCCGCAATTATTTCTCAAAAAAGGCGATACCTAAACTGTACCGTGATGTTGAAAGGCAAGTGGTGACATCTCTGGCACACAGCGCTGGGTTAAGGGTCCATCTGGCCATGGATGCCTGGTCTGCAAAGCATGCTCAGGCCTGCCCGAAGACTAAGTCAGACCCCACAAACAGCATCTCTGCTTGCACGCCGTGTGACTGCCTGTCCCAAGACTAAGTCGGTCCCCACACAGCATCTCTGCCTGCAGGCCGCTTGACTGCCTTCTCCGCCATCACCAACAGGGTCCAGGACTCCAGGCGGATTCCTGAATTAGCAGCGGCCGCTATACCAATTTTTCTGGTGCGTGTGCATGCCTGGCTGCACTGCAGCTGCAACAACAAAACAAAAGGCATGTAAATGTGTCAATTTCTCTTCGTGATCGTAACCTTGCCGCGGTGAAGGGGCTTGCATATCACGAAGCAATGACCGACGGCTATATGAGTGTCTCGGGGGGGGGGGGGGGGGGCACACCCAAGATAATAAGGTTGTTGCTTCATTGTGGACAGACCAAATTCGATCAGCTGGACAGTAACTGTTTTTCTGTCATTGAGCTACCTCAGCCCGGCGACCATATGGGCTTGAAAACCACCATGGCCTGCACTCTCGCCATGGTGCGCACCAGTGCAGCACGGCCATCACTACACAAACAGCTGTGTGTGGTGTGTTGCACAGTGAGTTTGGTCTGTCAATGTGAAGCAGTACTCTAATTACACTCCCTGATTGGTGTATACACATGCAAGGTGTCCAATTTAGCATGCAATGTGATTTCTGCCCTTAAAACGCTACTTTGCGTCAAATCCAGATTTTTCCCCGGGACTTTTGGTGTGTATCCCACTCCCCCATGCAAAAACTCAGATGTTAGACCCCTTGAAACATCTTTTTCATCACTTTTGTGGCCAGCATAAATGTTTCTAATTTTCAAAGTTTGTCTCCCCATTGAAGTCTATTGCGGTTCACGGAAGTTCACGCGAACCAAACTTTTTGCGGAGGTTCGCGTTCAAGGTTTGCGAACGGAAAATCGGAGGTTCGAGCCATCTCTAATCCTGAATCCTTCTTTGAGACATGGTTTAGAGTCCCTGCACTGATTTACATTCTTCTCAAGTGTTTATCATTGAGGGCCCACCGTATACCTGGGGGACCCCCAAAACCTGGAGCTACTCCACAGCCAATAGTCATTAAATTCCTGAATTATAGGGAGAAATTTGAAATACTGAGAGCTGCCAGAAATCAACCAGATCTACTCATTACTGGGTCCAAGGTTTCAATATATCAAGACTTTTCCTTGGAAGTGCAAAAGAGGAGAGCCACTTTCATACAAGTCAAGAAAAGATTGTGTGACCAACAGCTACAGTACAGCATGTTGTGTCCAGCCAAATTAAAAGTATTGCATAGCGGCAAAGCCCATTTTTTTTCTTTGCTCCTGAAGAAGTTTCACAATGATGGATTCCCAAGGTTTTTCTGTCCATTTTCTACAGTATGAATGTCTTCGTACATTTTACTTATATATCTGGCATATACAATATTCATGGAATACAACCATACCTAAGTTAATACAAATGAACCTTTTCTACACATGAGAATGGGGCAGGTTTTACTGTTAAAACTTCAATCCTGGACTGGTCCTATCTGTCCTGCTGGGCCTATCTTTATGTATTTAGCTTCAACTGATCAGGGGTCTGATCTATATACTTGCTGCACTGTGGAATTATGTTTCCATAGATAATTGCTACTGATTACTACACATAAGTCTGTTTGCTGAATTCGTTTATTATACAGAGGTGGCTATACGTATGCAGGGGTAAACTATAATCCTTTACAAAATGTCTGACACCATCCCTCTTGCTGTAGCTTTGTACAGGCTACCTGTCATAATATATGACTGGTGAAGCATATTACCAATGTTGAATGCTATCTCCTTTTAATTTGTTTCAATATGTAATACCTGTTGTTCTTTCTGGGCCTATCATCTAGAATACTAGAACGTGTTCTAAATATGTTTACTTGCACTGATATATCCTACTGCACGCGGGTCGGGAAAGCTGGCCACACTAATTGCCGTGTTCAGTAAGTTCAGGGAATGATACTTCCTGCTGTTGGGGACAGGGAGTGGGGTGGGAATGGGATGGTTGGGGGTTGTTGGGGTGGAGGGAATCAAGGGTTAGGGCCTACATTACTTATTCATGCTATGTTCAGATGTGATCTAAGGTTGTTTTGCATAGCTCCAGGCAGGGGCATAACTAGACATCACTGAGTCCCCCTGCGAAACTTTGAAAGGGCCCCCCCCCCCTCGCTTTCTGCACAGGAAAACTGAAGACCAATGTGTTTTCCCCATGCAGATAAAAACACTTAGACTTAAAGGAAATGTCAGGCAATCTATGCTACCCCCAGATCTACTTACCCGGGGCTTCCTCCAGCCCCTTGCAGCTGACAAGTCCCCTGTCGCAGCTCTGTTCCCAGTACATACACACACATACACACACACAGCCGTATTATTTTACTACATGAGAGCACATGCTATATGGAGGAACAATAATGAGATGCTGAACGTAAGATACAGTATTCACTGTAACTTTGGCAAAGCATTCAGAATGTCACTGATTGATTCTGTTATTACAGGTTCTTAGACTCAGTATCAGACACAAGTTCTTAATGAGGCAGTGACAGTCAGACATCAATCTTACCCATTCCACGTTGTCCAGTAATTAGACACCATAAGGTCACTAGCCTGTGTGTGATAAGAATCTAGGAATCTCTTCTGAGGGAAGGTCTACAACTTTTTTTCAACTGTGACTGCTTTGTTTGTAAAGTTGTCATTAGAACTCTGCTGCAGTGTGAGACAGATGTTTTTTTGATGAACCCTAAGGAGCAGGGACAGTGTACAGATTCCAAAGTGTGTATGATTCCTTATCTGTGTGGTAGACACATGCAGTCAACATAACAATGGTACGAGAGTAGAATACGTTTTCTCTCCATGCCCTTAGTTGTCAGTCTCTCAAACTTTTTCCCCCACGGGGCCCCCTGTGGCTTCTAGGCCCCCTGTGGTGGCATCCCTTGCAGGGTCTATTGTTATGCCCCTGGCTCCAGGTGTCTCTAGTGCTATTCATCATTTTGATAATGATTAACCTTCGTATAATCTCATGGAATGTCAGAGGTCTTAATGATTCTATCAAACGCAGACTGGTCTTTGATCATCGTAAAAAACGAAATCCCCACATTCTTTGTCTGGAAAAGACTCCTCTCACAGGTGGGAGAGTGCTGTCTCTTAAAAAAAACCTGGGTGTCCAGTTACCACGTAGCCCATTTTTCATCCTTCTCCAGAGGTATGGCGGTGTTGATCTCTAAGTCATTCCCGGGTACGGTGCAGGGTTTTCAGGTTGATGCGAATGGCCGTTTAACAATTGTGACCATTAACATTGAGGGTAGGACACTTACAATTGTTTCACTATATGTGCCTCCTCCCTTCAATGGCCTCAATTCACTAAGCTTTATCAAACGCTTTGTCAAACGTTTGATAATTTTACCTCATGGGTAAAATCTAATTTTGAATTCATTAAAGTGTTATAGAGGTATTAAACGTTTTATCGATAAAACATTTGATGAATATATAACACTTTAGTGAAATCAAAACTAGATTTTACCCATGAGGTAAATTATCAAAAGTTTGATAAAGTGTTTGATAAAGCTTAGTGAATTGAGGCCAATGTCTCAGTGCTGGATGCCCTCTCTATTAAACTTAGCAGCTGCCTGGACAACCCTGTAGTTATTACAGGGGACTTTAATGTGGTCGTTGATCCAATAAAAGACAAATTAAGTAAAAGTACTCGGTCATTCACCCATCTAATAGAATGGTTGGTTAGATTTAAACTCACAGATATTTGGCGCTGGCGCTTCCCTGACAGTAGAGAATATTTTTCTTCTCAGATCAATTTAAATCAATGTCACGCATAGATATGTGCTTGGGGACTCATCACTTACTTCCTCTGATTGAGGATATTAAGTATCTACCCCATGGTATATCCGATCATTCCCCCATGTTATGTGAAATTCTTTGCCTCAATAAGCAACAAAATGGCTGCTGGATAATGGGCTCGTGGTGGCTGGAGGATCAAACAGTCCTAAATCCCTATGTGGAGGCTATGGATCATTTTTGGATAGAAAATATAGGCTCTACTGATATCTGGGTATGCTGGGATGCAGGCAAAGCCGTATTATGTGGGGCATTTATCCCTATCAATAATTAGACAGAATGATCAAGCCTCATATAATATTATGGAATCTAAACTTTTGGAGGCTAAACAGCGTTTGCTGTTAGATCCTGACGATGACTCTTATAATGAATGGGCTAAAGCACGCAGAGGACATGCATAACAAAGTGGAAATGTATCCTGCTTAAAGGGATACTGTAGGGGGTCGGGGGAAAATGAGTTGAACTTAGCCGGGGCTTCTAATGGTCCCCCGCAGACATCCTGCGCCCGCGTAGCCGCTCCCCAATGCTCCGGCCCCGCCTCCGGTTCACTTCTGGAATTTCAGACTTTAAAGCCTGAAAACCACTGTGCCTGCGTTGCCGTGTCCTCGCTCCTGCTGATGTCACCAGGAGCGCACGGCGCAGGCACAGACCATACAAGGCTTGTGCTATACACTCCTGGTGACGTCAGTGGGAGCGAGGACACGGCAATGCAGGCACAGTGGTTTTCAGACTTTAAAGTCTGAAATTCTAGAAATGAATCGGAGGCGGGGCCGGAGCATCGGTGAGTGGCTGCGCGGTCACAGGATGTCTGCGGGGGACCATTAGAAGCCCCGGCTAAGTTCAACTCATTTTCCCCCGACCCCCCTACAGAGTATCCCTTTAAATGGAAACAGGCTAAAACCCCTTCTATTGGTGATTTCAAAAATTTGGTTAACCTAAACTTGCCATTATATTATATAATCTGACGTATCAGGTTAGGGGACATCCTGGGAAATTTGATAAGTGTGTGGGGTGCATGGGTAGAGGACTCAGATACGGTAATACCGGACCTTAACATTAATGTCAGTGTTTCAGATATATACCTGTGAGTTTTTGTAAATGGGTGAAGTTATAATATGTATATGTATTGGTGATTGGTTTATTTGCGTATACATCTATGGATCACACCGTACTGGGGCATTGTATGTTTAAACATCTGTTATATTCTGATATACGGTATGTCTTGGGCCCTCTAAATGTTGCGGTTGTGGGGGGTATGGAGTTACTAATTGTTTGTATTGTTTATATACAAAATTCAATAAAAATTCTCTATTATAAAAAAAAATATGGCAGCCTCCATATCCCTCTCACTTCAGTTGTCCTTTTAACCCTCTCTGCAAGTATCAGTCCATGTCTTGCAGGAAACCACGAGTATGCACAGGTGAGGTCATTAGCATCTCAGCAGTGTGGATTTCCACAAAACATGCACTGATGGTGGGCCTTGAGGACAGGGTTAAGAGCAGTAAGATTCACTCCTCCTGCTGCCCCTCTTCAAGTCCTGCCACTGGCTCCCCGCCCCCCCCAGAATTACACTTGCACTGCTCTGCCTCGCATACAGATCCATCCATTGTACTTCCCTTTCCAACATCTCTGATCTCATCTCTCTAACTCCCTCTCTTTGCTCATCCAACACTTTACGTATGGCCACCCCTTGAATAATTTGCTCCCTCACAAAGTTCCAGAATTTCTCCAAAACCCTCCATACTCTATGGAACTCCTTCCCCCATCAGGCTCGTCCCCACCTTCAACTCATTCAAGCAAGCCTTAAAGGCCAGACAAATAACATTTATATTGTGCTTTTCCCCTCGTGGACTCAAAGTGCCAGTGCTGCAGCCACTAGGGCGCATTCTACAGGCAGTAACAGTGTTAGGGAGTCTTGCTCAAGGTCTCCTTACTGAATAGGTACTGGCTTACTGAACATGAGCCAAGAGTCAAACCCAGGTCAGGTTGCCTGTGTCAGAGGCATAGGGAGGGCCCATAACCATTACACTATCCAGACCCATCTGTGCACCACTGCTATCTTCATAGCTCGGCGGCTCACTGATTGGACGGACAGAGAGAGGGAAAAGGAGGATGCTGGATTTTAGCGTGTGCCACTAGAATGATGGAATGTTTTCTTTAAAGATACAGCAGTCCCAGGGGGGAGATTCCAGGCCACCGAAATACCCGTCTAAATGCGGCAGTTGCTCCATCCCCCTCCACTGGACCACACACCCCCTTAAGTGTCCCACTCCTTAGATTGTAAGCCTATGTGACAAGGCCTTCCTCCCTGTGTGCTCTTCTCCACCACATGGATTCAGTGACTTGTTTACTAGACTTACCCCACTGTTACATCACTATTTTGTGTATCAATGTTGAAAGCTGTAATGTCCCTGTGTAACATTGATGGTGTAATGTCTTCCCTCTCTATTGTACAGAGCAGCGTAATGTATTAGTGCTTTATAATGTTTTTATTAATAATTCTAGGTAAACAGCACAGAGAAAAGAAATTGTATGAGAAGGAAACCCACCGAATGAATGACATTTGCGGACAAAGTGAAGTACAATGATTTTGTTCATAATGCATTTAAAGTTTATATGAGGAAGTCTACCTGCGCCAAGGAGCGTTCAGGATCTAATGAGTGTAAAGGTCTCCTATGAACGATAATCGCCAGGATGGATCATCCATAGCACTTGAGATTTGTTGTCCTTGTTGGTCTGTTTTTCAAATAACGATTGTCTGATGACCTATCTTGTAGAAAAGGTGGTCACTGTGGGGATACCATGGTCACCTGTATGGCAAGGAGAGACCAGAATGGGGGTTATTAGATGTTAGATTGTAGTATAATGCTGGGCATACACGGCAAGTTTATGCGCCGGAATCGAGCCAGCGGCTCGATGCTGGTGCTTCACCGCTCGTCTGCGCGTGCGTGCGGATCAATTCCCACTCGTCCCCGCGGGCACTTCCTTCTCAGCGTTTTTTCCTATTGTCCGCCCGCGAGGATCGAGTGGTGAATCGATCCACGTGGTGATCGGACATGTCGGAAATTATCAATCGAGCCATCAGCGGCTCGATTGATAAGAAAAATCTGGGCCGTGTATGCCCAGCATAAGAGTATTTATACTCGCAAGGGCAGGGCCGGATTTCTGGGAAGGCCAGAAGGGCACGGCCTAGGGCGATAAAATTAGATAAGATAAGAAGGGTGGCATGACTTGTAGAGAGAAGAGGTCATATGTCAAAGTAAATCATCTCTTCTGGTCCCGCAGCGCAGCCATCCAGCGCCCTGCTCTGCTCTAATAGCTGAATTCCAGAGTTCCCCAATCCCTGCATCTCTCTCTCACTTCCTGATGTGTTAAAACAATCAGGATCAATCATAACTGTCACTGATTATCCATTCCTCTGTATGAAGGACATACAGATTTAGAAATACCAGAGATTTACATTACAAAGCAGATAGAACTAAGTTCTGCTGAGTTTTAATGCAGGCATTCACAAACATCAGTGAGCTCTGCTAGTTTCTTTTACAGCTTTGACACTGACCCCAGCAGTTGTTAATTAATGTATCTAATCCTAATTTATGGCTGTTTTTCTTAGCTAGCAGTGGCCTCTTCCTTAGTTAACGCTTTCCTGACTCATTTTCTGTCCTCCAGCTCCTACCATCTATGAGAACTGCAGGAATAAAAATGCTGTTGTCTTCCCTTTCATTGCTAAACTGTCATTTTAATGGACACCTGAGCAGTGGTGTTCATCCAATATTCGGGTATCCGAACTACCCAGATAATCCAAACGTTTTCCACTAACTATCTAACTTTGAATAGCAGTTCGGATATTTTTTAAAATCCGAATAGCACTATCCGAGCAAACTCGGATTTCCCATCAGAGAGAGAGAGGGATATTTATTTTTTTTTTGAGGGGGGATTTTAAGTTCCACATCATTAAAAAAAACATGATGCTACATGCCTCATTCACCCTAAAAAACGTTTTAAAGGCAATTTTAAAACCCATTTCCGGTTTTCTACCCGGATATCCGAATCCGAGTGGATATCTGGGATACTGGGTCGGATATCCGATTCGGGTTCCAAAATT
Organism: Hyperolius riggenbachi; assembly: GCF_040937935.1. Classification (NCBI taxonomy): domain Eukaryota; kingdom Metazoa; phylum Chordata; class Amphibia; order Anura; family Hyperoliidae; genus Hyperolius; species Hyperolius riggenbachi. The sequence goes on from NC_090657.1 coordinate 169,791,846, forward strand.
TCAAACTCGGATATCCGATTCGGATTGGATATCTAGGTATCCGGATCCGAATTCAATCCGGATTTTGAAAAGTGGTATCAGAGCAGCACTGCACCTGAACTGTTACTACCTCTATGCTAGTGTGTATGGTTTGGTATTCTTCTACTTTCCTGTAGCAGTAGAGCATAGTACCATCTTAGCCATCAGCAAAAGCAGAGAGTTTTGAATCAGGATGATACCATTTATTGGCTTAAAAGAAAAAGAGTAAGCTTTCTGCTAATAAGCCTTCTTCAGACTTTGTTCCCGTATACTGTCAATATGTTAGAGCACACCACCATATGTACATTCCACATTCAAAAGAGATGCATAGATTTTTTCAGCAAATATAAATAAATGTCATTCAGATGCTTTAAAGTGGAGCTGAACTCTTGCACAGGACAGAAGGAAAACAGAGAAATTTACCATGTATGTATTTAGAGAGCCTGTCTAATTCCCCCTCCTCTGTGTCACAAGTTGTAATTTGATCTCTACACAGTCACCTGACTGCCACAACATCTAAGCTCATTTGAAAGCACAGGATGTTAAAAATGTCTGCTTCCATAAAAGCAGGAAGTAGACACAGTGCAGATTTATTGCAGGATTTGTATCAGCTGTAACAAAGAAATGTTTCTATTTAAAGGTTATGTTGTTGCGTATCTTTTAGAGCAGAGAGGAAGTTCTGAGTTCAGGTCCACTATGATTACAACAGAACCTGCAAAGTTGGTCTTGACAGGATGTTTGCTACTTACCTGTTCTCTGTTTTGGATGGGCTTCTCTCCATTGCACTGCCCTGCTACCTTTTCGTGGCTCCGACTGCAGCCAGTCGCACAGAGGACAAAGAAGCAGCGCATGCTCTGTCCACTCGCGCTCCCCAGGGCCGGATTACCAGGCAACAAAAGCAGTCGCTTGGGGCCCCATTCAGAGTCAAAGGGGCCCCATCAGCACATAAACCAGCCCTCGCTATCCTGTCAGCGGTGGCTGGATGGTATAATGGTTAAAGGGACTCTGAGCAGTGCAGTAACTATGGAAAGATGCATATAATTTTAAAGCTCTCTTTCTCCTCTTTCCAATGATATATAAACCGCCACCCAATGCCTTTTAGTTTTCGCTATTTTCGCGATCGAAATCACGGTCACGGCAATTTCGATCGCGAAAATAGCGAAAACTAAAAGGCGTAGGGTGGCAGTTTATCTATCATTGGAAAGAGGAGAAAGGGAGCTTCAAAATGATATACATCTTTCCATAGTTACATTGAATTACACAGGACAACTTTTCTCCAAAGTCGGCAGCTTGATTCAGCACAATGCAATGAAATATAAGGAACCCAGGGGGATAGAATTACAAACATCATGCTGGTAGGTGTGAGGATGTAGTTAATTAGTTGTGGGTATGCTTAAAGGCACTGCTCGGAGTCCCTTTAAGGGCTCTGCCTCTGACACAGGAGACCAGGGTTCGAATCTCGGCTCTGCCTGTTCAGTAAGCCAGCACCTATACAGTAGGAGACCTTAGGCAAGTCTCTCTAACACTGCTACTGCCTATAGGGCGCCTCCTAGTGGCTGCAGCTCTGGCGTTTGAGTCCGCCAGGAGAAAAGCGCGATATAAATGTTATTTGTCTTGTCTTGTCAAATGATGCCGTGCGCTGCTGATTGTCTTCAGAGCCAGGCTCTCCTCCTAGGTCCCCCTCCTGCTACTGTGCGCTCTGCCGCTGCCCACTCCTCCCTCCCTTCCCACAGAGAACCACAGCTGCAGCAAGAATGATAGCAGCAGATGGCAAACGCTTACTCACCATGATCCAAGCGATAGAGATGCCGTCATCTGAAACCCATCTGTCTCTTCTACAGTGCAGCTGCTCGCTCTGAACTTCCTGATTCTCAGTTCAGACAGGAAGTTGGAAGTAGTAATAGTAACAGAGCGGCAGCACTCTAGAGGAGACAGATGGGCTCCGAATGACGGGACCACTATGGCTTAGATCGCAATAGGCGAATGTGAGTCATCTGGTGCTGTCATTCTCCCCCGCTGCGGCTGCCTTCTCTGCTGGACTATCGTATTCACTGGGATGAAGGCTGCATGGTGGCTGTCTAGTTTGGGAGGAAATCGGTTGTTCGGTGGTGGGGGTGGTTATGTAATTCTGTCTGGGGAAAGGCTTCCAGCTTGGCCGTGTCCAGAGCTTTCTGCTATTGCCAGGCTGGAGATGCAGGGGAAAAGTGCTGCTGCTGTGATATCTGGCACCCTCTTCACAGGGGTGTCCCAGCCCCTGAGTGCAAATGTCCCAGCCATTCATCTCTCACTCTGCATTTTGCCACTGCTATTTCCTGCATTGTGCACCCACAGAGGAAAGCGGGCTGTTGCCCATAGCAACCAGTAGCTCGGCTGCCCCGGTGTGTGCGGCATGTTGCTGTGCAGCTGCATCTTCTGATTCTATTATGACATGATGGGGGGGCCCAAATCAGTTACTTTGCTTAGGGCCCTATTTAGCCTTAATCCGGCTCTGGCGCTTCCTGTAATTTCTCGCTCCTACCCATGGCCGGTACAGTGTTATGCATTCTTGACAAGTACCGGTCATACATCAGCATCATTTCTCAAGTATGCATGCCCAGAACACTATCGGCTACTGTGCACATTTGGGCAGGAGCGCAAATTACAGGAATTATTTGTTGAATGGGGGGGCAGAGCAGCACAACTGAAATGAGCCCATTCAAACCAGTGATCGCTAGTCAAAGTGGACATAATATTTTTTTTTTCGGGGTGGGGGGGGGGGCGCTTGGTGACAGCAGGCCTAGGGCACTGGAAAGTACAAATCCGGCCCTGCACAAGGGTGGGTTGCATTCCCTGCAACCACCATATATCACCTACGGGGAAATAACCGTTGCCGCTTGGTATAGCAGTAGGAGAACAGAGGCGCCAGCAGGATAAAAGTGGATAAAAACTTTAAAATTTGCTGGGAGGAAGTGGTGGACTTACCTCCATAAAGCAGACACGAAAGACTGTCTGAATAGTAGTCACATTTATTAATTAGTACCCCAAAACAGTGCAACGCGTTTCGCAGGCCCAGCCCGCTTCATCAGGCAATAAAAATGGGGACAAGACAGAATTTCAGCAATAGCAGGTGTAGCGCCTCACCTGCTATTGCTGAAATTCTGTCTTGTCCCCATTTTTATTGCCTGATGGCCTCCTTTATGGAGGTAAGTCCACCACTTCCTCCCAGCAAATTTTAAAGTTTTTATCCACTTTTATCCTGCTGGCGCCTCTGTTCTCCTACTGCTATACCGTGTCCACCCCTGGTGGAGGGGTGATCTACCCCCTTTCGCATCTACAGAGAGCGACTTCTTATCCCTGAGTGAGGACAGGTCTAATCTCCTCACCTGCCTATACAGTGGTTGCCTGTGTGGTAACCCATGTTTGTGAGTATAATTTTCTCACGATAACCTTTACTTCATTTATGCTTAACATACTACACTATATTGGGCTCTCGGTTTCTCTACTCTTTGTTGCCGCTTGGTATTCCAGGTCTTGCCAGAACTGGGTGGTCACACTCCTGATTGGTTCTTCTTGATTGTAGATAACACCACACCCAAAATGTGAACACCTCCAAAGGAGATGTAATTCTATAGTACTGGAGGATGGAGGTGTGCAAATATGGGTAATGTAACAAAACAAAAATATAATAAGGGGGAGGGAGATGTCTTAACCACTCTAGATGGAAGAACCCAAACCCCAGGGTTAATGTAAAAATATTAAATTATTTATTCAGCACGATTAAAAGGACAACTCTTTTCACGGGTCTCAGCCTGCTTCTTCAGGTCAATACAAGTGCCTTTAAAATATGCTCACCAGGGGCTAAATAGCCCCCCCCCCCTGCAAAAATGATAGCATGGGGCCCCCTTGGTCCCTGAACCCCACTGCACTGGGAGCTGGCAAATGGCAGCAGGGCGTGTTCTGTTGTGAAGCGGCGTCTAGAACAGCCTTTCTCAACCTTTTTACACTGGAGGAACCCTGCAAATAACTTTTGGATCTCAAGGAAACCCTGCAAGCAATTTTTTGATCTCGAGGAACTCCTGCTTTTATTTTGCAGGTGGCAACTGGCACTATCTCCTATTACACTGCCACTCATTATACTGTCTACTTATTCTAGTACTTTTTATTCATGTGCTCATAATTATTCTGACCCCCAATTTAGTGCTTTTTCAGTACCCCCTATTATAATGTGCTCTTTTATACTCCCCCCCCCCCCCCCCCCCCGATAGGGGAAAATGCCAAGGAACCCCTGCAGAGCACTTAAGGAACCCTGGTTGAGAAAGCCTTGTCTAGAAGCAAGAAAAAATTACAGATGCTCCCAATACTTGCTACTCTGCTTGGCAAAAGGTGGGGGCAAGGATGGTTTTTGTGAGCGAACGGGGACATTTTTTGCTTATGGGATGCACTTGTGGTTGGGGAGAGGGAGGAGGAGGGCCCCCAAAGCCTCTGGGCCCCCTGCAATGGCAGGGGTTGCAGGGTTGATTGCTATGCCCATGATGCTCACAAGCATGGACACCAGATGACCTACAGTGGGAGTTTGGGCAACCTTGTTAATCGTCATGTTTTTCCTGTATAAATCGTTGGTTGTTATGATACAAAATGTCAGTTAAATATATCATATAGGAGACACACACAGTGATATTTGAGAAGTGAAATTAAGTTTACTGGATTTACAGGAGGTGTGCAATAATTGTTTAAATAAAATTAGTAAGGTGCATAAATTTGGGTCATTCTATTGATTCCAAAACCTTTAGAACTAATTATTGGAACTCAAATGGCTTGGTAAGCTCAGTGACTCCTGACCTATATACAAAGGTTAATCCAATTATGAAAGAGTTTTTTTAAGGGGGTCAATTGTAAGTTTCCTTCCTCTTTTAATTTTCTCTGAAGAGTAGCAACATGGGGGTCTCAAAATAACTCTCAATCGACCTGAAGTCAATGATTGTTCACTATCATGGTTTAAGAGAAGGATACAGAAAGCTGTCTCAGAGATTTCAGCTGTCTTTTTCCACAGTTAGGAACATATTGAGGAAATGGAAGACCATAGGCTCAGCTCAAGTTAAGACGCAAAGTGGCAGACCAAGAACAATCTTGGATAATCGGAAGTGACGAACGGTGAGAACAGCAGTGACAATATCATCTTGCTGCAGATGGAGACACTGTGCATCATACAACCATTCAGCGCACTTTACACAAGGAGATGCTGTATGCGAGAGTGATGCAGAGGAAGCCTTTTCTCCACCCACAGCACAAACCGAGCTGCTTGAGGTATGCTAAAGCACATTTGCTGTGGACTGATGAGACTAAAATTAAGTTATTTGGCCATAACAAGCAGCGGCGGCTCCAGCTTCAGAATTTTGGGGGGGGGGGCTCAACAGGGGCACAATGGCTGGCTGGCGGGGCTCAAGGGGGGGGGACTTGCCGCGAGCAAAGAGCGCCACGGCGACAGGAGTGGGCGTGGTCATGACATCATGTGGGCGGGGCAAACTGTAATGTAGTTGTACCAGCTAATGTAGTTACATAAAAAAATATGAAGTAAATGCACGTAATGACAGACAGCCTTTCAATAATAAATGCAAGTAATGACAGACAGCCTTTCACCAGTAAATGCATGTAATGAGAGACAGCCTTTCAATAGTAAATGCATGTAATGAGAGACAGTGTTTCACCAGTAAATGCACATATTGAGAGACAGCGTTTCCCCACTAAATGCACATAAGAGACAGCCTTTCACCAGTAATTGCATGTAATGAGAGACAGCCTTTCACCAGTAAATGCATGTAATGAGAGACAGCCTTTCACCAGTAAATGCACGTAATGAGAGACAGCGTTTCCCCACTAAATGCACATAAGAGACAGCCTTTCCCTAGTAAATGCATGTAATGAGAGACAACCTTTCACCAGTAAATGCACCTACGAGACAGCCTTTCACCAGTAAATGCATGTAATGAGCGACAGCCTTTCAATAGTAAATGCATGTAATGAGAGACAGTGTTTCACTAGTAAATGCACATATTGAGAGACAGCGTTTCCCCACTAAATGCACATAAGAGACAGCCTTTAACCAGTAAATGCACATAATGACAGACAGCGTTTCCCCAGTAAAAGCATGTAATGAGAGACAGCCTTTCACCAGTAAATGCATGTAATGTGAGACAGCCTTTCACCAGTAAATGCATGTAATGAGAGACAGCGTTTCACCACTAAATGCACATAAGAGACAGCCTTTAACCAGTAAATGCACGTAATGAGAGACAGCCTTTCACCACTAAATGCACATAAGAGACAGCCTTTCACCAGTAAATGCACATAATGAGAGACAGCATTTCACCTCAAAATGCATGTAATGAGAGACAGTGTTTCACCAGTTAATGCACATAATGACAGACAGCCTTTCACCAGTAAATGCATGTAATGATATAGATATCCCCAGTATATGTAGCCAGGGGTATGTGTGCCCAGTATATGCAGCCAGGGGTATGTATGCCCAGTATATGTAGCCAGGGGTATGTGTGCCCAGTATATGTAGCCAGGGGTATGTGTGCCCAGTATATGTAGCCAGGGGTATATGTGCCCAGTATATGTAGCCAGGGGTATATGTGCCCAGTATATGTAGCCAGGGGTATATGTGCCCAGTATCTGTAGCCAGGTGTATAGTTGTCCCCAGTATAGGTAGGTAGAACTTACCATGTGTATAGGTGTCCCCAGGAGGGGTGGAAGAGGAAGCCGTGTGGACAGCGGCGGAGAAGGGGCCGTCTCCCCCCTTCCCTCACCTTGGGGCTCCCACTCTCTGCCTCGCTCCTCCCTCAGATATCAGCGGCTGGCCGGTCAGAAGACTTCCTCTCTTCCCAGCGCGAGAGAGAGAGATCGATCTGTGCGCCGCTACTCTGGTCTAGACTAGACCAGAGCGGAGCACAGATCAGCCGCGCTGGGAAGAGAGTGAGTTTTCTGATGTCAGCCGCTGATATCTGAGGGGGGAGCAAGGCAGAGAGTGGGAGCCCCAAGGTGAGGGAAGGGGGGGGAGATGGCCCTCTTCTCCGCCGCTCTCCACACAGCTTCCTCTTCTCTCCGCTTCCACCCCTCCTGCTGCTTGGCAACCCTGCGGAGGTGGGGCTTTTGCAGGGGCTGACAGCTTGTCAGCTGAGGCTTAAGCCTGGGTAAGCCCCAGTGTAGCGCCGCCACTGATAACAAGGGGCGTTATGCATGGAGGAAAAACAGCACAGCATTCCAAGAAAAACACCTGCTAACTACAGTAAAATATGGTGGTGGTTCCATCATGTTGTGGGGCTGTGTGGCCAGTGCAGAGACTGGGAATATTGTCGAAGTTGAGGGACGCATGGATTCCACTCAGCATCAGCAGATTCTGAAGATCAGTGTCCAGAATGAGTGACAAAGCCAAAATTGCGCTGGGGCTGGATCTTTCAACAAGACAACGACCCTAAACACTGCTCAAAATCCACTAAGGCATTCACGCAGAGAAACAAGTACATTGTTCTGGAATGGCCGTCTCAGTCCTTAGACCTGAAAATAATTGAAAATGTGTGGTGTGAGATAAGGAGAGTCTGAAACGAAAATATATTGCTAAATTTACCTTTCCATTTGCTTCAGTACTCTCTCCAGCACTAAACCGCCGAATCCCCGGTGAAAAACGAGGGCTGCCGACCCCCCCCCCCCCCCCCCAAATCCCCGGGGGGGACTAAGGATGGTGCTTCCTGGAGAAAGAAGAGCTCTCTGCTGTAGCTCTGCCTTTCCTGCCGTCAATCGCTGCGCATCGCCGACTCTCCCCGCCCCTCTCACGCTTTCTTCAGAGAGGGGCGGGAAGAGGCGGCGATCCGCGTGGCGATTGACAGCAGGAGAGGCAGAGCTACAGCAAATAGCTCAGCCTCTCAGGGCAGCACAATCCACGACCAAGTTGGACGTGGATGTTTGCCCGGGCATTTGGGGGGTCTGCAGTGCTCGTTTTTTGGCGGGGATGCGGCGGTTTAGCGCTGGTGAGACTTCTGAAGTGAATGGAAAGGTAAATTTAGCAAAAAAATTCGCTTCAGTCTCTTTAAAGAGAGCTGTTCATGCTCAGAAGCCATCAAACCTGAATGAACTACAGAGGTTTTGTAAAGAGGAATGGTCCAAAATACCTTCAAGCAGAATCCAGACTCTCATTGGAACCTACAGGAAGTGTTTACTGGCTGTAATTTCTGAAAAAGGAGCATCTACTAAATATTGATTTCATTTCTTTTTTGTGGTGCCCAAATTTATGCACCTGCCTAATTTTGTTTAAACAATTATTGCACACTTTCTGTAAATCCAATAAACTTCATTTCACTTCTCAAATAACACTGTGTGTGTCTCCTATATGATATATTTAACTGACATTTTTTATTGTAACAACCAACGATTTATACAGGAAAATCATGACGGTTAACAAGGTTGCCCAAAACTTTCACATCCCACTGTATCTTGATCGTTATTTTCCAGTGATTTTAGTCTAGCGTGTGTATGAGGCTAGAGATGGCTCGAGCCTCCAACGCGAACTTCCGCAAAAGTTCGGGTTCGTGCGAACTTTGCGAACTGCAACAGACTTCAATGAGCAGGCGAACTTTCAAAACTTCAAACATTAATTCTGGCCAGAAAAGTGATGGAAAAAATGTTTCAAGGATTCTAACACCTGGAGGGGGGCATGGCGGAGTGGGATACACGGCAAAAGTCCCGGGGAAAAATCAGGATTTGACGCACAGCAGCATTTTAAGGGCAGAAATCACATTGCATGCTAAATTGGAGGCATAAAGTGCTTTAAAACATCTTGCATGTGTATACATCAATCAGGTAGTGTAATTAGTGTACTGCTTCACACTGACAGACCAAACTCACTGTGTAACGCACCGCACACAGCTGTTTGTGTAGTGACAGCCGTGCTGGACTGGTGCGTACCATGGCGAGAGAGCAGGCGATAGCAAATATGGTCAACAGGCTGAGGTAGCTCAATGAAAGAACAACAGTGACTGTCCAGCTGATTGAATTTGGTCTGTCCACAATGAAGCAACGACCTTATTATCCTGGGTGTGCCCACCAACATTTTCATATAGCTGGCGGTCATTGCTTCATTGTGATACGGAAGCAAGGTAACTATCACGAAGGGGAATTGACACGTACATGCCTTTTGTGTTCTTGTTGCAGCCGCAGTTCAGCCCGAAATATTAGGCAGGCATGTACACGCACCAGAAAAAATTGTTATTGTTGTTCTTAAAAATTCAGGAATTCACCTGGAGTCCTGGTGGACCCTGTTGGTGGTGGCGGAGAAGGCAGTCAAGCGGCCTGCAGGCAGAGATGCTGTGTGGGGACTGTGGACTGACTTGGTCTTGGGGCAGGCAGTCACACGGCGTGCAGACAGAAATGCTGTGTGTGGGGACTGACTTAGTCTTCAGGCCGACAGTAGCCCCCTGGGATCCATGCCTCATTAATTTTGATAAAGGTGAGGTACTGAACACTTTTTTGACCTAGGCGACGTCTCTTCTCAGTGACAATGCCTCCAGCTGCGCTGAATGTCCTTTCTGACAGGACGCTTAAGGCAGGGCAAGACAGAAGTTGGGTGGCAAATTGTGACAGCTCTGGCCACAGGTCAAGCCTGTGCACCCAGTAGTCCAGGGGTTCATCGCTGCTCAGAGTATCTACATCCGCAGTTAAGGCCAGGTAGTTGGCTACCTGCAGGTCGAGGCATTGGTGTAGGGTGGATCCGGAAGGGCTAAGGTGAGGCATTGGACTAAAGAATGTCTGCATGTCAGACATTGCCATGAGATCGCTAGAATGTCCTGTCCTTGTCTGTGTGGACATGGGAGAAGGATTACTGGCAGTGGCACCTTTATTCCATTGTGCTGTGACATCACCTTTAAACGCACTGTAAAGCATACTTGCCACCTTGTTTTGCAAGTGCTGCATTCTTTCTGCCTTCTGGTGAGTTGGTAACATCTCTGCCACTTTGTGCTTATAGCGAGGGTCTAGTAGTATTGCCACCCAGTACAAGTCATTCTCCTTCAGTTTTTTTTTTTATACGGGGGTCCCTCAACGGCTGGACAACATGAAAGACGCCATCTGTACAAAGTTGGATGCAAAAGTACTATCCATCTCCTCTTGCTCTTCCTCAGTGATGTCAGGTAAGTTCTCCTCCTCCTCCTCCCCCCAGCATTGAACAATACCACAGGAAAGTTGAGCAGCACAAGCCCCCTGTTCTTCGGCCGCCTCCTCAAAAAAAAAAACCCACCTTCCTCATCTGACTCCTCTTCCCCACAGGACTCTTCCTCCTCCTCCTCCCCCCCTCCTCTGTGCTGCTGCAGGTGTTGAGGAAACATCTGGTTCTGCTGGTAATTGATCCCACAACTCTTCCTCCTGTTCCTGTTCATGCTCCTCCACAGCTTGATCCACCACTCTACGCACGGCACGCTCCAGGAAGAAAGCATATGTGATCAAGTCCCTGATGGCACCTTTACTGCGACTCACCATGTCAGACGCCGGGCAAGGGGGTGACTGGCAGACATTGGCTTTTTCCGTTCAAAGATTTCCTTCATGGACACCTGGTTGCTGTGGGCAGAGGAGCAGGAACCGCTCAAGGTCAGAGGTAGAGTGGCTGTGAAGGAGCAAGGGAGAAAGTGGCTGAAGAAGATAATGCACCTGAAGGAGGAACAGGAGAAGGAGGGTGGCTTTGCTTTTGTGTGATGCTTTTCCTCAGGTGGTCATCCCATTGCAGTTTGTGCTTTCTTGTCATGTGCCTTCGTAAGGCAGTTGTCCCTACACGGGTCTTGGCCTTTCCACGGCTCAATTTTTGGTGGCAGAGAGAACAGATGGCATTGCTCTCATCTGAGGCAGACAAATACAAAAAATTTCCACACCGCTGAGACCTGGGGTGATGGTACTATGGTGGTGTCAGCAGCGTACGTTGAAGGGCATGTTGGCTGGCTGTCCATAGGTGGCGATACATACCGCCGGAGACTGCCACAAGCGGTTTCTGACGATGAGCTACCCCTGCTTCTTTCAGCAACTCGTCTCCTCCTACTCCTCTCTGACTCTCCCCTGGTCATCTCCTCTATTGGGAACCCACGTGACATCCATGTTAGTATCATCATCATCGTCATCATCGTAATCATCCTCTACAGCTTCGCTTGTATCAGGCACCTCATAAACTGCACCAATAGCAGGCAGTTCATCCTCCTCCTCACACCTTACGGCCATAGTGCCGCCTAACTTAGACAAATGAGGTGGTGTAAATTGCTTAGCGCCTTCATCTTGTTGTAAAAATAATGGCTGTGAATCCATTAATTCCCCACCAAATAACTCCTGCGAAGTGTCAAATGGAGCGGATGTGGTGCTTGTAGTAGCGCTGGTGGCTGCGGAAGATGAGGTGTTCTGCTTTAAATAGTCAAGTACGTCCTGACAATCTTGGGAGTTCTTCTGAGCACTGTACTTTGGTCCAGGGCCGCACAAAATCAACTCAGCATGACCTCGAACAAATGTGCCGGGTGGCCTGCCTCTGGGTCTGCCTCTGCCTGTTGTTTTGTTCATATTGGGGAGGATGAAGTGAAAGGTATGCACTGACTTGACTAATACAATGTGCAGTCGCAAAGGTGCAGTTAACAGGTATGCACGGACTGCTATTACAAATGTGCAGCTGTCACACACCCAGGTACTGTGAGCAGGTATACAGTGAGTGGTATATAAAACTGTGTGCTGTCACACAGGTGCAGTGAACAGGTATGCAGTGACTAGTATCAATACAATGTGCAGCTGTCACACACACACAGTTGCAGTGAACAGTTATGAAGTGACTGGTATATAACACTGCGTGCTGTCACGCAGGTGCAGTGAACGTGAACCAGGTATGTAGTGACTAGTATCAATACAATGTGCAGCTGTCACACACACAGGTACACTGAACAGGTATGCAGTGACTAGTATCAATGCAATGTGCAGTTGTCACACACACACAGGTACACTGAACAGGTATGCAGTAACTGGTATCCATACAATGTGCAGCTGTCACACACACAGGTACACTGAACAGGTATGCAGTGACTGGTATCAACACAATGTACAGCTGTCACACACACAGGTACTCTGAACAGGTATGCAGGGACAGGTATATAGCACTGTGTGCTGCTGTCACGCAGGCGCAGTGAACATGAACAGGTATGCACAGACTGGTATTACAAATGTGCAGCTGTCACACACAGGTGCAGTGAAGGTAGGCACTGAATGTGCTGGGCTGAGCACAGTATAGCAATTAGCAAGGGCCAGCTAGCACAGTATAGCAATTAGCAAGTGCCAGCTGCGACTGACAGGGCTGTATATGCAAGTGTCAGTGGGCCACACACAAAAAAAACAGATCACAAGAACATTAGCTCTTAAAGGAGCTGTTTTGGGGTGCTTTTTTAGCAATAAGTATCAGCAAGGAGCAAGCTAACAAGCCTAACTAAGCCTTCCCTAATCTCTGCAGCAACCTCTCTCCCTTCTCTCACTATTACTGCAGCACACAGAGTGAGATCATGGCCAACGCAGCTGCCTTTTATACGGGGGGGGGGGGGGGGGGCAGGAGGGAGTGTAGCCTGGTTGGCTACCATGTGTCTGCTGACAGTGATGTAGAGCAATGATGTAGTATAGGGGGCGGGTCGACCTCGCATAAAGTTCGCGCTCTACCGCGAACGTGCATAAGTTCGGTGTGCGAACAGTTCGGGCCATCTCTGTATGAGGCTTGGGTTCTCCTGTGGAAGAATCAAGTCCTATGATAAATATTGTCTTCATCCCTGTCTAATCTCTTGGCCACCCACCTTACTAACATTCCAACGCAGTGTATTCCATGCAGAAGAAGACTGATGTTATGTTTGTACAGAGGGAAGCAAATACAGAACATAATTATGGTGTTTCCAGATGGGAAGGATCCATATGTATGAAAGACTCTAAATACTATAGCTCAGAAACTTGTCCAGGTCTCTAGAGAAGCTTCCTACCTCCAGGGAGCATCAGGTCAGGCCAGGAGACCAGCGCTAAAGTCATAAATAACAGATCTATCAGCACTCTCTGATCAGTCCTGACAGGCAATAATGCTTCCAGGGATTTACAGGGTTGTTTAACCTCCCATCACTAACAAATGGCCATCTCTGGAGCAGGTTCACCAGTTCTTCCAAGAGAGATGTGCAATCAGGCATAGCTTAGCCTCCTCATCACCCTCAACAGGTTAAAGTTATCAGTAGGTTCTGTGAAGCGAAAAATTTTCCAGATAATTCAATATACAGGTAAGTAGTACAGTCCATGAAGAGAACTCTCCCAGTCAGTTGTGAAACTAGCAAAAATTGTGTAAAGGCAGCAGTAAGGGAATAAAAGCGCTACATGCAACATATGCAAGTCAGTTAACACCAATTAGTGCAATACAACATAAATTCTATTCAGAAGGCTTGTGCTGGCTATCACCCCCCCCCCCCCCTTCCTTCCCGACTTACCAGATGTTGCGGCCTAGGATGGGCCTGTGATCTCCTCTGGGGTATTGGCCACCCCACAGCCTCTCTGGCAACTTCTTTTGGCTGTAATCCACTCCAGGCACCCACCTCCGAAGGTTGTAACAGATCCAGGCTTTATGCTACGTCTACACGTAACGATCCGGCGGCTTGATTGATAAGATCCGACAGGTCAGATCTCGCCACCGCCGATTCTCTGCTCATTCCCTACGAGGGGACAATGGCAGGGAATCGAGCGGAAGATAAGTGGCACCGGCGGGGACGAGGGCGGATCGAATCCGACGTGCGGGCGAGCGGGGACGCGCCGGGGATGCGGAAGAGGCGATCCGGCGGCTAATCGAGCCGCCGGATCGCTCCGTCTAGATGAGGCTTTAAACAACAATACAAACCGCTCTCATAGCGTAAAAAAACAACAATAAAACATCCATACAGGCTCTTAATGCATAAATGCAGATAGTTCGTACAAAAACATGAAGATTGGGCTGGGTGGCTTTAAGGTTCGTGCTAGCGGCTGATATAAATACCAAAATCTCCCACTTACTAGCTGTACAGTGACACAAGAGGAAGGGTGAGAACTATGGGCCAGTTAAGGTGCATATACATATCCAATTTTCATTTACCAATGATTGGCCAATTCTACCACCTCCATGCAGTATGAGGGCCAACAGATTTTAATACTATGAACAGATTATGTAGGTAAGCTCTCATACTACATGGAGGTGGTACAATTGACAAGTGACTAGCCAATCAAAATTGAATGTATGAATTCCACCTTAATGGACAACTGAAGTGAGAGTGATGTGGAGGCTGCCATATTTATTTCCTTTTATACAATACAATACCAGGTGCCTGGCAGCCCTGCCGATCTATTTGGCTGCAGCAGTATCTGAATAGCACTAGAAATAAGCATGCAGCTAATCTTGTCAGATCTGACAATGTCAGAAACACCTGATATGCTGCATGCTTGTTCAGGGGCTAAACGTATTAGAGGCAGAGGATGTACAGGGCTGCCTGGCAACTAGTATTGCTAAAAATGAAATAAATATGGCAGCCTCCATACCCCTCTCACTTCAGTTGTCCTTTATTTATTAGTACCAAAGACAGGGGAGTAGGGCACTTTATCAGGATTATATAATTTATTTACCACCCTCCGCCTTACCTGGGTAACGCACATGATTTTCCCTTATGGAATAAATAAGGTAAATGAGTGAGGGAGGGCTCACACTAGTCATTGCAGAAAACGCATGCATTCTTCCACACGCACTTTTTCAGAGACTGTGCCTATTGACCTGTATTTAATCAAATGCTTTTTTCCACAGCAGCCAGTGATTGTCAGAGTTGTGTCTCACTGAAAATCACTGAAAGATTGCAATTGAAATTTTCTTTTTTAATCGGTCCCAAAGCACTGCATACGGTGCTTTTGCGATAGAAAATGCTGCAGTGTGAATTTGCCGACCATTGGTGGTCAGCAACTGCATCAGAAATGCTGCATAATCACCCGCGGTGTGAAACAGCCCTAAATGAGAAAACACACACGGTGTGTGAAATTATACTAAACTGCTGTAAGGTTTTTTTTTTTTTTTTTTTTTCCCACGTGCAAAATTTGAATTTAAAGGGGAACTGAAGTGAGAGTGATATTGCGGCTGCCATATGTATCTCCTTTTAAACAATACCAGGTGCCTGGCTGTTCTGCTGATCTGTTTGGCTACAATACTGTCTGAATCACACCAGAAACAAGCATGGCATAGCTGAGGAGCTGTGGGCCCCGATGCAAGTTTTACATCGGGGGCCCCCCCATGCACTCCATAGCAATTGATACGGTGCACCAAAACCTGCCAATGGCAACTACAGTGTCGGAGGTGCAAGAAGGGGATGGGGAACAGTTTGTTAATGATTACCACTATTCAAAGTATCTATAAAAGTGATTATTATGACCACAAGACCAAGAGAGAGCTAACACTGTAGTTGAGGGAGGTCCCCTCTGGCCCAAGGGCCCAGATGCAGTCGCAACCTCTGCACCTCCTATTGCTATACCCCTGATGCAGCTAATCTTGTCAGATCTGACAATGTCAGAAACCTCTGATCTGCTGCATGCTTGTTCAGGGGCTATGGCTAAAAGTATTAGAGGCAGAGGAGAAATAAATATGGCAGCCTCCATATTCCTCTCGCTTCAGTTGCTTTTTAAAGGGACACTTAAGTCAAACAAAAAAAATGAGTTTTACTCATCCGGGGCTTCCAATAGCCCCCTGCAGCTGTCCAGTGCCCTCGCCATCTCCCTCCGATCCTCCTGGCTCCGCCGGGAGCCACTTACTGTTTCGGTGACAGGAGCTGACAAGGTGGGGACGCGAGTGATTCTTCGCGTTCCTTGCCACAATAGCGCCATCTATGCTGCTATAGCATATATCATACACCACATAGCAGCATAGAGGGTGCTAATGTGTCTGGGAACGAGAAGAATCACTCGCGACCCCAGCCTGTCAGCTCCTGTCACCGAAACAGGAAGTGGCTCCCGGCGGAGCCAGGAGGATCGGAGGGAGACGGCGAGGGCACCGGACAGCTGCAGGGGGCTATTGGAAGCCCCAGATGAGTAAAACTCATTTTTTTTGTTTGACTTAAGTGTCCCTTTAAGTGAGAACATTCCCAATGACTTATATTGGTTTCACTTTATAATTCGACTTCACGTTTGGGGAAATGCATGTGATTTTGACAAGTGTGAACCCAGCGTGATAAGTTTGTCTGATTCTCTGCATGCAGACACAGGACCTGTATGCAGCCTGCCATCTAGTGGTGCTCAGGCAAACAGCAGATTGTACATCAAGGTATCAACAATCGTATATCATACACATGCATGGTATGCACACTCTCACTCTCTCTCTCTATCTCACACTATACAGAAATATTTTATATAATTACTTGCTTTCTGGGAAAGAGTTTGGACGGACGGAATTCTCTGCGTCCTGCATAGAGATGAATGGGAGTTTTATTGTTAATTGCCTTCAGTTGTACAAGCTCCCCAGGTAATGACATTTTCTGAAACTCTGCATGTAGTTTCTAGTCTCGGTTGCATTGAGGCCGTGGTCAAACCCTTAGGTCAGAATCTGGAATAGTCAGGCAGACCAGGCCGGGACAGGAGTAGCCATGCTGGCCAGACTTACAAGGACATGGTCGGACGTATCGCTGAACAACACCGGGTCCAAGTTGGGGAGAGCCTTTTATGGGAAACTGGAGGAATTTTGAGATAAACTTGTGTGTGCGCCGTTCCCTGCACATATGCACACACGGGGTCCGATGTCACAATGTACATGCCTCAAGCCACAGTTCTGAAACCACAGCCGACTATGGACACACAAGTACTGTTTTACACTGTAATAATATGAACTATATGGAGGAACTCATAGGCAAATGCCGGGGGAGGGGGATTACAGCTGCCCAGAATCCCCCCCTCAGACCTGGGATGGTGCAGTTTCTGGGGACAGGCACAAGTTGAGACACCAGAATATCTGCAGGTATCCTGAAGCTCACAGCACAGCCCCCTTTCTTTCCCTGCTACAGTTGACTTTGGATGGAGCAGCAGCGTGTGTACAGAGCATGGAGCAGCAGCAGTGTGTACAGAGTATGGAGCAGCAGCAGTGTGTACAGAGCATTGAGCAGCAGTGTGTGTACAGAGCATGGAGCAGCAGTGTGTGTACAGAGCATGGAGCAGCAGCGTGTGTACAGAGCATGGAGTAGCAGCAGTGTGTGTACAGAGCATGGAGTAGCAGCAGTGTGTGTACAGAGCATGGAGCAGAAGCAGCTGTGTGTACAGAGCATGGAGCAGCAGCAGCTGTGTGTACAGAGCATGGAGCAGCAGCGTGTGTACAGAGCATGGAGCAGCAGCGTGTGTACAGAGCATGAAACAGCAGCGTGTGTACAGATCATGAAACAGCAGCGTGTGTACAGGGCATGAAACGGCAGCATCTGTACAAAGCATGGAGCAGCAGCATGTGTACAGAGCATGGAGCAGCAGCGTGTACAGAACATGGAGCAGCAGCATGTGTACAGAGCATGGAACAGCAGCGTATGTACAGAGCATGGTGCAGCAGCAGCGTGTGTACAGAGCTTGGAGCAGCAGCATCTGTACAGAGCTTGGAGCAGCAGCGTGTGTACAGAGCATGAAACAGCAGTGTCTGTACAAAGCATGGAGCAGCAGCTTGTGTACAGAGCATGGAGCAGCAGCGTGTGTACAGAGCATGGAGCAGCAGCGTATGTACAGAGCATGGAGCAGCAGCAGTGTGTGTACAGAGCATGGAGCAGCAGCGTGTGTACAGAGGGTGGGCGCAGCTCCGGGGAACTTAACAGTCAGGTATGAGCACAGGTCTGTGCCCCTGCTGGGTGAATGCTTCACTTTACCCTTCATTACCAATGTGGACTGTCCTCATTATTATCTGTATCCAATCTGCTCCTGATCGATCCCGTTGTCGGTCAGACAGGAAATTGCATTATATGTACTCAGCATGATGTCCTCCCATATTATACTGTATTGTGCGTGGCTGAAGGAGACCTTTCAGGAATTCCCACCTTGAAAATCCTGGGTTTGCCCCTGGAACTCAGTAGGGCTATGGCTGAAATTATTACATTCTGGGTATTTCTTCAGATTAGAAGCTTTTTATCTAAGTCTCGGATGTAAGACAAAAGTAGGTAGGTCCCTCATGACCAGAGATGGATCACCATGTTATGGGGCCCTAGACAAGGTAGTAGATTTGGGCCCCCCTTGTGGCCCTTTTGCTAAGCTGAAGTGGAGAGAGGTCAGAGAAGGTGGCTGGTGGGCCCCTTGACACCCACTAAGCCCCAGGCACCTGCTTAGGTTGCTTGGTGGATGATCCTGCTCTGCTCATGACATTCAAGGAATGATGTCTTCACACTGAGATTCAAAGGCATCTATTTTCCTCTATTTATAATACTATTCTTGCTTTTCAAATTCAGATGATCATGTGACTTGATTTGCACATTCCCGTATAAGAGCCTCATCAGCAGGTTACTACATGTAGGGATTAGCTTCCAAATTCCGATTTCCACATTAGAAAACAGCATTCTGACTCAGAATGTGGAATGCCGAGTGAAATTCTGCGTATTTCCATCATTGCATCAGTCAATAACGCCAATTTCTATGGTTAATTGCAAGGCCCACATAAGCGCAATCTTCACCAACTGTGACAGGTAACTTCGGGAAAATAGTGGGAACAACTGAAAAAAAAAATCAAAAAGACCTTGTTTTGGAGAAAATTGATTTTGAATACTTCAAAGAAAAATGTTTTTTGACGTGCGCAAAATGAAATTCTGCAACAGAATTCTGCCATTCATCGTAAATGCCGGAATTCTGTAGTACATGGTGGAACTACTGCAGGATGTCATTTTGCGGACTGTTAAAAAAACATTTTTTTGAACTATTTAAAAGGCATTTTCTAAAAAAACACCAGATCTTATTGGATTTTTTTTTCACTTGTTCCCATTGTTCTCCCGGAGACACTTGGCAAATTTGGTGAATATTGCATTTATGTTGGCTTTGCAATTAACCGCAGAAGTTGGCGGTATTTACTCTTATTTAAATGTCAGAGTTCTATGGTATATGGTTTAGAAATAGTACTTATCAGGCAGAATTTGGAATTCCATCGGATTCAGACATTGCCAAATTGTAACCGTCCCTAACCACAAGAAGCAAACTTTAAGCATAATTGTTTAATTGGACAGTATGGCCCTTTTTCAATTCCCTTTTCTTTCCTACATTTTCTCCTAGTGGATATTTTCACACCTCACCAATAAAATGCCTTTTAAGCCACCAGCAAGCAAGAAAATACTCAGAATAATTTTGACAGGACTTTTTCACCTGCTTTGTGGTACTTTCCTAAATGCAGAGTGCTGAAAAGTTATTTTAAATAGAAGATGAAAAGTGACTTCCTAGAAGAAAACTTAGGAGAATAAGTGAATTGAATAAAGGGAGGCCAACTACGCAGGTCTTCAGTAGGGCATGTCCATCTCTGACAAACTGCTGCTGGAGGTGTTGGAATGGAGAGATGTCTCTCGCTTGCATATCTGGTGGAATTGCCGTGTTCATGGCTACTAGAGACAGGTCATTGGTAAAGTTATGGGGTCAAAACTGAATTGGGAGCCTTAGGCATTTCTGCTACACCATACGTCTACCTCTCAGAAGATCTTTCACCTGCCATATGAAGAGCTGAAATATATCTGGGTTAACTTCAAAGGACAGGAATGAAACACCCTCCTGGGTGCTATCTAGGAGAGAAAATGATCTTCAAAAGACTTGGGCCCATATGCAATTCACTTTTTCACCTGAGTTTTCTCCTAGGAGATAATTTTTCATCTTCGATTTAAGATAACTTTCCAGTATTTTTCAATTTAAAAAGTACCAAAAAGTAGGTAAAAAAGTACTGTCAAATTTATTTTCAGTATGTTCTTGCTTTCTGGTGGCTTAAAAGGCATTTTATTGACAAGTTTAAAATTATCACCTAGGAGAAAACTCAGGTGAAAAAGTGAATTGCATATGGGCCTTGGTGAGCAAGCCAAATGATGGATATATAAATATGTGAAGCTTATTGGTTATCTTGGGATTGGAACTTGATTATTGTGTGGCTGTGGGGTACCGTGTCTAATCTAACCTTTGATCTATTTGTCTCTTTTTGAAATTCCCAATGAAGGGTTGCATCTTTTTTTTTCTTCCCTTGTAACTTCTTGGGTTGAGTTAATAAGGCTGTGAAGTGGGTTTGACTCAAGCCATAAATCACTGGAGCTAATTTGGAACTTAGCCTCAACTTCAAAGTGTGAGGAACAAATAAATGTTCCGTCAAGAGAGAAGAGATCTAACGAGATTCGGTGTTGTAAGACACTGCTTTATAATTGTTTTTATTACAAAACCAATGTTTTGATTTATTATTCACAATTCAGTATGTTCTTCTGTAAGAAGAAACTTGAAATAAAGAAAGTGAGCAGCTGTGGAAGTTCCCAGGACAGTTATATAAGGATAACAACTTGACCCAAGAGATAGACTATTATACAATAAATGTGATCAAAGGGCCTCCAGGGATTGTTCAATGTAACAATCTACTTCCACCTGGACCACAAACATCCACCTTTCTAATCAGAAGAAAAATTATTGATGACTACGTGCCTCCAATTCTCAACTCATCCTTCACCCGTTCCCATCTCTCTGCCCACATCTGCTTTGAATGAGGCCTGGATTGTGGCCAGTTCCGTTTTGGAGATAATCAGTAGTTATCTTGTATATTTAGGTTTGTTTTCACAGCAGTATTAAACTGAATGATAAATCCCTCTCTCTGCAAAGCACTAATCTTCTCTAATAAACTTCTTCTGTCCCCCTGTATTTACTCAATCTCCCACTGCTTCTCAGAGGGACGGACCACACAAGTCCAGGCACAGGGATTCCAGCAGGACAGCTGCTTGAAGTTCCAAGTGGGAACTTAGGTACAGTATATACATATATATATATGTATGTATGTATGTATATATATATATATATATATATATATATATATATATATACAGTGTATATATATATATATATATATATATATATATATATATATGTATATATATATATGCTTGCAAAAGTATTCAGCCCCCTTGAAGTTTTCCACATTTTGTCATATTACTGCCACAAACATGAATCAATTTTATTGGAATTCAACGTGAAAGACCAATACAAAGTGGTGTACACATGAGAAGTGGAATGATAATCATACATGATTCCAAGCATTTTTTTTTTACAAATAAATAACTTCAAAGTGGGGTGTGCATAATTATTCAGCCCCCTGAGTCAATACTTTGTAGAACCACCTTTTGCTGCAATTACAGCTGCCAGTCTTTTAGGGTATGTCTCTACCAGCTTTGCACATCTAGAGACTGGAATCCTTGCCCATTCTTCTTTGCAAAACAGCTCCAGCTCAGTCAAATTAGATGGACAGCAGTTGTGAACAGCAGTTTTTAGATCTTGCCACAGATTCCCGATTGGATTTAGATCTGGACTTTGACTGGGCCATTCTAACGCATGGATATGTTTTGTTTTAAACCATTCCATTGTTGCCCTGGCTTTATGTTTAGGGTCATTGTCCTGCTGGAAGATGAACCTCCGCCCCAGTCTCAAGTCTTTTGCAGTCTTCCGCTCCTCACTTATGGCAAAATTCTCAGACATAAAATGGTTGAAAGCGAAATCAACAGACCTGGAAGACAGTAGTCGCCGTAACAATTTGACATTCAGGGGCATCCCTGAACAAATCCAACTGCCAGATCTTAAACGATACCTGAAAGACTTTGCTAAATCTGTTCTCCCAGAAACTTCAGATATAGAACTCACTATTGACAGGGCTCATCGCCTTCCTAAGCCACTGCACTTAGCTGACTCGATACCCAGGAATGTAATAGCAAGATTCCTATTCTACCATGTAAAAGAAGGCCTTGTAAACACCACTAGTAAGGCAAGCTCCCTGCCAGAACCATACAAAAAATTTTCATATATATGCAGGCCTCTCTGCCACCACACTGAATCTACGACGTGAACCTACAACCTTTTACCAGAGCTCTTCAACAAATACAGATAACCTACAAGTGGGGCTTCCCCACGAAGCTGTTCTTTTACTTTCAAAATAGACACTATGCAATTGCTTCCTCTGATGCAGGATTTAAACTGTTTAAGCAACCGCAAATTCAGGTTCAGCAACCTTCTCCCCCAAACTCCTCGGCTTCAAAATCCATCAAACTAGCGGCAGACTGGCACCGACAAAAAAGCCACGATAAAAGTATTTTTTTCTTTTCAAATCTAAAAAGTCAAAAACGCTCAAACCCCCTACCAATTCAACCAATGGGTGCAGGATCTGGGAAGCCAGGCCAGTCCATAAATGTGTACAGAATGATCCGCAAACCAAGCAGTGGTAGAAAAACGCTGGTATTCTTTATTCAAAAATTCCACATAGCAAAATGCAGTAAAATCACAAGGTTCAACTGACGCGTGTCGGGCTTACAATCAGCCCTTAGTCATAGTTCATAGTTATTTTTTTCTTTTATAGGAAGCTGAAATTAGCAAGAAATCCTACCTACTCTGTGTAAGTGCAGGATTATTTCCCCCCACCACTCCATGTGGACTCGAACTATGTCTCACACTGTTTTACAGTAGCTATTTACATCTTTTTGTGTAGCTTCATGATCTTCAGATGGTTTAAGCTTTCTTTTTCTTTTAGTTTTGATATTAACCTGGTTATTCCCTTTACCATGCATGTTCTTTCTCAAAATAGGTGGTATGGCAAAAAATGTGATACAATGTGTTTTCTTACCTTATTAATACAGTTATTAATGCTTATCACTGCTGGCAAAAGTTACCCATGCCGTTGAAAATCAGAACTATAAATGTTCGGGGTCTCAATTCGCCTTATAAATGCCCTCTCCTGTGGATAGAGGCTAAGACACAAAAATCACAAATACCCTTTGCACAAGAGACTCCTCTACTAGAGAAAAATACTAACCTATGTACTAAACCTGTATTTCCCTTAAGTTATCACAGTACTTAAAAAAAAAAAAAAAAAAAAAAAAAGAGGTGTACTGATGGCCTTTCACAAAGACTTAAAGGTAGAGCCTTGTAACGAATGTGGAATTATCTCTGTGGTTAGCGCACAAGATGTGCGCTTACACTGCGGAAGTCCTCCACAAGCGTATAAAACGACAGAACCCAGCTTTGGTGCAATGCACCTGTAGAGAGAAAGTGAGCACAGAGACAGAATGTATGTACGGTGAACACACAACAGCGGAAACCAAGTGGGAACGCAATTGCAAGAGTGGCAATTGCCAACAGTGACACAAGACCGAGTAAGACAGAGCACAGGTGTAGCGAGAAAGACACAGTAAATAACAATGATCAGAACGCCAAGGAAAATAACAAACGCACTCACTAAGCGCGGTCGCCGCACGAAAAGCGCAACGACACAGCACGCTAATGGCGCGGTCTCCGCACGAAAAGCGCAACAGAGAAAAAACACGCCAACCCTAACTAACTAATGAACACGAAAATGAATAGAGAACGCGAACGCTTGCTAAACTGTTACCTCACCGAGCCTACAGCAAGCGTTCATTCCAGACAAGACAGACAGAAGGAGTAACCAGTAGCAACCGCAGCTCTGGCCTACACTCCCAGACAGAGTACAGAGGGAACCACTGCCACTACCACTACAGCGGATGCGATCCAGACAGACAGACAGATGGAGCAACCAGTAGCAACCGCTGCTCTGGCTTGCACCCCTAAGACAGAGTACAGAGGGAACCACCGGCACTACCGCTAGGGCGAATGCGATCCCAACAGACAGATTTCCTGTCGACCGCCCCTGGCGACAAGACAATCGCAACAGATACACAGACAAGGCAATACAGATAATAACAACCTGACTACGCTAGAAGGAATGCTAGTGCACTCCCAAGAAACTACTCTAAGATAATCTAAGCAAACAATTAACAAAGGCTGAGACTCCAGGTAAGTTAGCAGGAACAAACCTCTATGACCAGCAGGGAATTCTGGGAGCAAAAGGTATTTATACTGCAAGCCATCAAAGGAAGCAGCTAAGCAATTTGCATGACAAGTAGATGCAAATTCCTCACCAGCAGAGCAACTCTGAAACTTGC
The DNA here is from genome assembly GCF_040937935.1 of Hyperolius riggenbachi. Taxonomy (NCBI): domain Eukaryota; kingdom Metazoa; phylum Chordata; class Amphibia; order Anura; family Hyperoliidae; genus Hyperolius; species Hyperolius riggenbachi. The sequence continues at coordinate 169,816,046 of NC_090657.1, forward strand.
AGAGTGAAGACAGGTCTCCTTTCCAGGGACCTGCAGAACTCAGACCTACAAAATGGTCAAAAAGCTGTCTGTGCAGACAGCCGAGCGGACCATTACAAGCCTATAATAACATCTACAGATCTTAATGGAAGATATAATATTTCCGTTGGGTTGATTAATGATGAACCAGAGGTGCTCTGCTTGCTATAACTGAATTGCTGTTGTTTATCCCCTGCTTATTGCCTGAAGAAGTGGGCTGTGCCCGCGAAACGCGTTGCATCTTTGGGGTATTTTCAATAAATGTGTATATCTATACATTTACAGTCCTTGGTGTCTGCTTTAAAGAGGATCTGTAACATGAAAAGATCCCCTGGGGGGTACTCACCTCGGGTGGGGGAAGCCTCCGGATCCTAATGAGGCTTCCCACGCCGTCCTCCATCCGTCAGGGGTCTCGCCGCAGCCCTCCGTGGAGTCCGTGCAGCGGTGATGTCAATATTTACCTTCCTGGCTCCTGCACAGGCGCTCTGACGGCTGTCGGCTCCGAACTACACGGAAATACCCGATCGCCGTCGGATCTGCTCTACTGCGCAGGCGCAAGTTTCCTGCGCCTGCGCAGTAGAGCGGACCCAAATGAGATCAGGTATTTCCGTGTAGTTCGGAACGGAAAGCCGCCACAGCGCCCCCGCTGGAGCCAGCAAAGGTAAATATTGAACTGACAGTCGGCACAGTCGCCGGCTGTTCGGAGGGCTGCGGCGAGACCCTCGTGGGACAGAGGACGGCGTGGGAAGCCTCATTAGGATCCGGAGGCTTCCCCCACCCGAGGTGAGTACCCCCCAGGGGATCTTTTTAATGTTACAGAGTCTCTTTAACGGAGGCGAGTCCACCACTTCCTCCCAGCAATTTTTAAAAAATTTTATGTACTTTTATCCTTCTGGCGCCTCTGTTCACCTACCAATATATTATGAGACCCTTACCACAGATCCAACTCCTTCTCTAAATATTGCACTCAAAACCTTCATCAATAATGCCTTCCTGTCTAATATCATAACCAAAAATGAAAGAAACGTTATCATCAACGTTCAACCAACTATCCCCATATTTTACTATCTACCAAAAATACATAAAAACTTGCAGAAACCGCCCAGTAGACCAATTATTTCAGGCATTAATTCCGTCACTAGTAACCTTTCCAGATTTTTGGACCAACACTTACAGCCACACGTACAGTCCCTCCCCTCCTTTCTTAAAAAATTCACAACAACTCATTCTACTCCTACGTGACATCAGCCGCAGTATTTCATCAGATATCTAGCAGCAAGTGTTAGTTTAAAAGTTTTTAAAAGTACTTTTTTTTTTCTCTAGTGTGCTTTGCAACAGGCAGGTAATTAGCTAGGGGGAGGGATTAGCTGTAACACAGGTGATATATTAAACAGGAAGTGTAGGCCAAAGCCCTAATCTTGGTGGAGGGCTGTTTCACTTCACTGCTGGGAATTGTGAGCTCTGATTATATTATATTGCTGTTGTTTGTAAATTTGTGTTTTGCTGCTTTGATATCTGGTAGGCTTGTGCATTGCAGTTCATCAGATATCTAGCAGCAAGTGTTAGTTTTAAAAGTACATTTTTTTTTCTCTAGTGTGCTTGCAACAGGCAGGTAATTAGCTAGGGGGAGGGATTAGCTGTAACAGGAGGTATTTGGTCAGCTTCAGGACTCAGTACTGAGCTTGCTCAGTCAGTGGCTTGCTCACTAAGTGGCTTCGACACAAGTGACTTCGACACAAGTGGCTTCGGCGTTAAAAACAGGCGTTACAACACAGGCACAAACAGAGGTTGAGAGGAAGCAGGTAAGGACTTAAAAAAAAAAAAACCAAAAAAACTTTAAACAATATTGCGGTTCTTTGCATTGGTTAGGATGTGCTAACACGTTGTGGTGTAGTCTTTAAGTTTTAAGGACTCCACCCCAGCTTCACTCACTCCCCCTCCTCCCCTCCCCCTCCTCCACCCCAACTTTACTCACTCCCCCTCCTCCACCCCAACTTTACTCACTCCCCCTCCTCCACTCCAACTTCACTCACTCCCCCTCCTCCCCTCCCCCTCCTCCACCCCAACTTCACTCACTCCCCCTCCTCCACCCCTCCCCCTCTTCCACCCCAGCTGCACTCACTCCCAAACTTCACTCCCTCTCCCGTTTCAACTTTTACCGCCACAGTTTACTTTAAATAAAATTTCCCCACACAATAGTTATTATCATGGACTATGCTGTACAGTGTACATCCTGTGACATGTATGCATGCCTTGATCAGCGGATTGAGGGTGTTTACTGTTGCCCTGGGTGTGTGCGTGTTGCTCAGTTAGAGGCGGAAGTCGCAGAGCTAAATAAGCATCTCGCAACACTGAGACGCATACACAACATGGAGATGAGCTTAGATCTCACGATCCAGACACTGGATGGAATTGGTGAAGATGAGGTGGGTGGAGTAAAGCCGGAGCAAGAAGCAGAGGTAGCCGCTAGTTGGGTCACAGTTAGAAGGGGTAGGGGAAAAAAGTGGCAGGGAGGCTAGTCCCGAGTTGTCTCTCACTAATAAGTATGCTTGTTTGCATAATATTGGGGAGGATGATTCAGGAGTAGCAATGCTGCAGCAGGATGTGCTCCTTAGCAACCAAGGGGCAGACTGCTGTAACGAGAAAGGGAATAGGAGTGCAGCTAAGGCTAGACAGGTACTAGTGGTAGGGGATTCAATTATTAGGCGCACAGATAGGGTAATCTCTCGAAGAAACCGTGAATGCCGTACAGTCTGTTGCCTCCCGGGTGCTCGGGTTCGGCATGTAGCGGAAAGAATTGACAGATTATTGGGTGGGGCTGGGGAAGACCCAGCTGTCATGGTACACATTGGCACCAATGACAAAGTTAGTGGGAGATGGAAGGTCCTCAAAAATGATTTTCAGGTACTTGGAGATAAACTTAAAGCAAGGACCTCCAAGGTGGTGTTCTCTGAAATACTGCCAGTGCCACGTGCTACATCTGAGAGACAGAGGGAGCTTAGAGAGTTAAATAAGTGGCTGAGAAATTGGTGTAGGAAGGAGGGGTTTGGGTTCCTGGAGAACTGGGCAGACTTTGCAGTCGGCTACAGGTTCTACAGCAGGGATGGGCTGCACCTTAATGGGGAGGGTGCAGCTGCATTGGGGGAGAAGATGGCTAAACGGTTGGAGGAGATTTTAAACTAGGATCTGGGGGGAGGCGGGAGGATAAAGTCTTAACCCTCCTGGCGGTTTGCTAAAAAATCGCCAGGGGGCAGCAAATCTTTTTTTTTTTAAATTTTTTTTTTTTCATGTAGCGAGACAAAGTCAGCTCAGCGGCATCCCCCCAGCCCCTCCAATCGCCTCCGGCGATCAGGTTCAAAGAACGGGATCTCCTGGAGGGCTTCCCCCGTCGCCATGGCGAAGGGGCGGGATGACGTCACAGACGTCATCGACGTCGTGACGTCAAAGGGGATTCCGATCCACCCCATAGAGCTGACTGGCACTGATTGGCCAGGCAGCGCACGGGGTCTGGGGGGGGGGGCGGCTGCGGCGCGACGGATAGCGGCGGATCGGCGGGTAGCGGCAGCGATCGGGCACTGCACGCAGCTAGCAAAGTGCTAGCTGCGTGCAGCAAAAAAAAATTATGCAAATCGGCCCAGCGGGGCCTGAGCGGTGCCTTCCGGCGGCATAGCCCGAGCTCAGCTCGGGCTTCCCGCCAGGAAGGTTAATATGTAGACAAGATAAGGTAAAAAGACAGTGGGAGCCTAACATTATGGGGGGTGGAGTGGGGGGTGGGGACAGTGTAAAGATTAAGGAGGTTGGTAAAACTTCAAGTAGCCCATTTCGTGTAAACAAAATTGGTAAATGTGGTGGTAAAAATATAAAGTGCATGGTAACCAATGCTCGGAGCCTTGCAAATAAAATAGACGAACTAGAGTTCATTCTGAATGACAAAGGCTATGACATTGTGGGAATAACCGAGACATGGATGGATGAAAGCCATGACTGGATAGCTAATTTAAAAGGATACAATGTGTTTAGGAGGGATAGAACAGGGAAAAAAGGTGGAGGGGTTTGTCTCTTTGTTAAGAATTCTTTTACAGCTGTCCTCAACGATGAGATGGAGGAAGATTGCGAAGATGTGGAGTCCGTTTGGGTAAATATTCATGGTGGAAATAAAAGTTGCCAATTGCTTATTGGGGTATGCTACAGACCACCTCTTATTAATGAAGCTGCAGAACTGCGATTAATACAGCAGATTGAAAAAGCTGCAAGTAAAAATGAGGTCATAATTATGGGCGACTTCAACTTTCCAGACATTGACTGGGGTATTGAGGCTACCAATTCTGGTAAAAGCAGCAGATTTCTGGCAGCACTACAGGACAATTACTTGACTTAAATGGTAACGGAACCAACTAGGGGGAATGCGTTACTGGATCTGATCATTTCTAATAGACCAGATAATGTATCAAATGTGCAGGTTCAAGAACATTTGGGAAATAGTGATCACAACATGATAACGTTTGATCTGGTGACTGATAGACCACGGGGCAGCGGGACCACTAAAACTATGAATTTTAGAAAAGCAAAGTTCAATCAAATTAGGCAGACACTAAGTTTAGTGAACTGGGATAATGTACTACAAGGGGAGGACACTGAAGGGAAATGGCAAGCTTTTAAACTTATTCTCAGTCAATATTGTAGTATGTATATCCCATATGGAAACAAAATGTCTAGGAATAAAAAAAGGCCTCTATGGATGAATAGAAAGGTTAGGGATAAAATGAAGAGGAAAAAGAATGCCTATAAGGTCCTAAAACAGGAAGGGACCGAGGCTGCACTAAGCAATTATAAGGAGTGCAATAAAAATTGTAAAAATGAAATTAGGCTGGCAAAGATCGAAGCTGAAAATCAAATAGCTAGGGATATCAAATCTAACCCAAAAAAGTTTTACAAGTACATCAACTCTAAAAAAAGAAAGGTTGACTGTATAGGACTCCTAAAGGATGAGGGTGGGAACTCAATGGTGGATGACCAAGGTAAGGCAGAGTTATTAAATGCTTTCTTTGCTTCTGTCTTCACAAAGGAAACAGCACTGTTGCAAATTACAGAGGCAGGAGAGTCTCAATCTTCTAACTGTAATATTAAATACTTAACGCAGGAAGAAGTAAAGGCAAGACTAAATAAATTAAAAATAGACAAGGCACCTGGCCCGGATGGCATGCATCCTCGGGTCCTAAGGGAATTAAGTTCAGTTATAGCTAAGCTATAGTGAATGCTAATATGGATATTGGGAATGCTGTAGATGTGATATACTTGGACTTTGCAAAGGCCTTCGACACTGTTCCCCACAGAAGTCTGGTGCAAAAGTTGAGGATGCAAGGACTGGGGAAGAGTTTGTGTGCATGGATAGGGAACTGGCTAATGGACAGAAAACAAAGAGTTGTGGTCAATGGATCGTACTCAAAATGGGAGACTGTTAGCAGTGGGGTCCCACAGGGGTCTGTACTGGGTCCAGTGCTCTTCAATTTATTTATTAATGACCTAGTAGATACAGTAGTGAGCAATGTTGCTATTTTTGCAGATGATACAAAATTGTGCAGAATCATCAACTCTCAGGAAGATAGTGTCATATTGCAACAGGATCTGGATAGGATGGCTATATGGGCACATACATGGCAGATGAAGTTCAATGTTGACAAATGTAAAGTCATGCATTTTGGTCGTACCAATGGTCTAGCACCATACAAAATAAATGGGATACAGTTGGGGACATCAAACTTGGAGAAGGACTAAGGAGTACTCATCGACAACAAGTTAAATAATCGTACTCAATGCCAAGCCGCTGCAGCTAAAGCGAACAAAATTTTGGGATGCATTAAAAGGGAAATAAAAACTCGAGATGCTAGCATAATATTGCCCCTGTTTAACTCTCTAGTAAGGCCACATCTGGAATATGGAATTCAGTTCTGGGCACCATATTACAAAAAAGATATTGCAGTTTTAGAGCAGGTGCAGAGACGAGCTACAAAATTGTTACGTGGGATGGAAGGTCTCGCTTACCAAGAAAGGTTAGATAAACTGGGTTTATTTAGTCTAGAGAAAAGACGCCTAAGAGGAGATCTAATTAACATGTATAAATACATCAGAGGGCAATATAATAGCTTGGCGGATGAGCTTTTTGTCCCTAGGCCTTCTCAAAGGACTAGAGGACATGATCTGCGCATGGAGGAAAAACGTTTTAGCCATTTATTTAGGAAAGGGTTCTTTACAGTAAGAGTGATTAAGATGTGGAATGCATTGCCACAGGAAGTCGTTATGGCAAACTCTATACCTGCATTTAAAGGGGGCTTAGATGCTTTCCTTGCTTTGAAAGACATCAATGGCTACAATTACTAGGTTATGCCTAATGATGTTGATCCAGGGATTTTATCTGATTGCCATCTGGAGTCAGGAAGGAATTTTTCCCTTTTGGGGCTAATTGGACCATGCCTTGTGGGGTTTTTTTCGCCTTCCTCTGGATCAACAGGGATATGTGGGGGACGGGCTGGAGTTGTACTTTGTACTGGTTGAACTCGATGGACGTATGTCTTTTTTCAACCAAAATAACTATGTAACTATGTACATTTCTGGATTACTTGCGATGTCACTTCCCTCTATACCAACATCCCCCATGCCTTCGGTCTTCAAGCTTTGCAACACTACCTAGCCACTAACCCATCCATGCCGCCAGCACAGCAAACATTCCTTCTGCAATGCGCCGAATTCATCCTAACCAATAACATATTCACGTTTAACAAGAAAATTTACCATCAGATGAGCGGGACGGCGATGGGGAGCTAGTTCACCCCTTCATATGCTAATCTTACAATGGGGCTTTTAGAACTACTCAAATTATTAACACACCATCTATTTTCTGATAACATTGTCCTATACAAGCATTATATTGATGACCTCATTTTCATCTGGAAAGGCGACACTTTACTCATTCCACATTTTGTTGATTATCTTAACTCTACCACAGCAGGACTCCAATTCACACATCAGCACCACGCCTCCTCCATAGAGTTTCTCGATCTTACTCTATACATAGAATTGAATCACATCCTGACAATTTGTAGGATGTCAAAAGCCAACTCACATACATCACTTTAACACATCATTAGTATGTAATGATGTGTTAAAGTATGTGCCTGTATATTTCTATTACCAAATGTTCACTGCTCAATGGAAGTAACTTTTTTCTGTATGCCTGTTAAAAGTTAAAATCAATAAAAAAATAATTTGATGAAAAAAAACTATGATGTTTTGGGCGCTCTCCTCCCAGATCTTGACCAGGGCATCACTGAGCTTCTGGACAATCTGAGGTTTAACCTGGACCATCAGGTTTTCTATTGAATTTAGGTTAGGCGAGTGTGGGGTTCAGTCAATGGCATCCATTCCTTCATCTACCAGGAACTGTATGCATACTCTCACCACATGAGGCCGAGCACTGCCAGACACCACAAGTAAACATGTACCCACCACACCAGTGTAGGCAAGACAATGGGTACAAATATTTCATTGTGATATATTATAGCAATCAATGTGCGGTTGTCAAGCCCAGGCCTTATCAAAGTTAACACGCTCTATCAGAGTAGCATAGCTAACATATGCCTGCTAATTGGCAATGACGAGAGCTCCACTCGTCCTGCCCTGAGCCCCTGCAGGTTTGTAGTGCTCGCTATGCTACTCTAATAAGGTGTGTTAACTTTGATAAGGCGTGCTAACTTTGAGTGAATCAAGCCCTATGAGTTCAGCTTTCAACAGCAATATGACATACAAAGTTCAGCAGGAGAGACCGAGGACTCCCCAACCAATCAGCATCCTAAACATAAATGATCTAGGCCCTTATCCCATTCACCTTTTTTCTTAAAGAGACACTGAAGCGAAAAAAAAATTCTGATATAATGTATTAGTTGTGTGGTACGGATAATTACTAGAACATTAGAAGCAAAGAAAATATTTTCATATTTTTATTTTCAGTAATATAGTTTTTTTTTTATACCATTGCATCATTCTCTAATATTTGCAGTTTACACACTACTCAGCATTCTAAATGATTTTACAGAGCAGGCTAGTGAACTTTTGAACTGCCCTCTGCAGAAGAAAAAAACATTACAATGACAGACACTTGAGATAATAAGCTTCAGAAGACAGAGCTCTCTGCTACTTTGAAAGTCGTGGAGCTCAATGGCTCTTTTGCATAGATAACTGGAGTTTCTTAACCCTTCCTGTACTGGAAACAATATTAGACTTATGTCTCTGCCCCTAATGATTTATTTCTTAGCTGTACTACACATACAAATCATTATATCATATTTTTTTTCGCTTCAGTGTCTCTTTAAAGGGAACCTAAACTGAAAAGGATATGGATTTTTCATTATAAAATAATACCAGTTGCCTGACTCTCCTGCTGATCCTGTGTCTCTAATACTTTTAGCCACAGCCCCTCAACAAGCATGCAGATCAGGTGCTCTGACTGAAGTCAGAATGGATTAGCTGCATGCTTGTTGCAGGTGTGCGATTCAGCCACTACTGCAGCCAAAGAGATCAGCAAGACTGACAAGCAATTGGTATTGATTAAAAGGAAAAATCCATATCCCTCTCGGATAAGGTTCCCTTTAAGTTTTCGCATAAGAGATAATGAGCCATATCCTTTAACTTTTCTCTTGAGTAGTTATTTTCAAACCTTATCAATAAAATATTTTTGAAACACCCACGAAGCAAAAAATTACTCAAAATGAGTTGGATATTACCTTTTCCAACTTTTTAGTACTTTTTCAATTAACCACTTCACCACTGAGGGGTTTTACCCCCTGACCACCAGAGCAATTTTCACCTTTCAGCGCTCCTTCCATTCATTCATCTATAATTTTATCATTACTTATCGCAATGAAATGAACTATATCTTGTTTTTTTTCGCCACCAATTAGGCTTTCTTTAGGTGGGACATTATGCCAAGAATAATTTTATTCTAAATGTGTTTTAATGGGAAAATAGTAAAAAATGTGGGAAAAAATTTATTATTTTTCAGTTTTCGGCCTTTATAGTTTTTAAATAATGCATGCTACTGTAATTAAAACCCATTAAATGTATATGCCTATTTATCTCGGTTATAAAACCGTTTAAATTATGTCCCTATCACAATGTTTGCCGCCAATATTTTAATTGGAAATAAAGGTGCATTTTTTTCAGTTTTGCGTCCATCCCTAATTACAAGCCCATAGTTTATAAAGTAACAGTGTTATACCCTCTTGACATAAATATTCAAAAAGTTCAGTCCCTAAGGTAACTATTTATGTATTTTTTTTAAATTGTAGATTTTTTATTTTTTTTTAATTACAAAAAAAAATAAAATTGGGGAGTGTGGGAGGTAAGGAGTTAATTTTTTGTGTAAAACTAGTTTATTTGTGTGTAAAAAATGCTTAGGGTGTAGTTTTACTATTTGGCCACAAGATGGCAACAGTAACTTTTTGTTTCATGCGACCTGCAAGCGTCCTTCCGGACGCTTGCAGGAAGTAGAAAGAGGCTGGGAGTTTGTTATTGCTCACAATGATCGCGCTGCTCAGCTGAGCGGCAGCGGATCATTGCGGGGCTTAGATCAACGAACGGGAATGGATTTTCCCGTTCGTTGATCTCTGGGCGAACGGGCGGCGGCGTGTTTACTAGCGGCGGGCGGCGTGTTTACTAGCGGCGGGCGGCGTGTTTACGAGCGGGAGCGCGGCCAGCGGCGGGAGTGCGCAAAGTACGGATTTCTCCGTCCCTGGGGGTTAAAGGATGGAAAAAGGGACGAAGAAATCCGTACGGGCGGGGGTAAAGTGGTTAATTATTGAAAAAGTATTTTTTTTTTTTTTTCATAAAATGAAAAAGTGTGTCCTAGGAGCAACCTTAATGGGCTATGGCCCAATGTTTCATTTTATGTTTTAAAAAAACTTTTCAGCACTCTTCAATTGAAAAAATATCAAAAAGTAGGTGCAAAGTACTGACAAAGTTATTCTGAGTATTTTCTTGCTGGTGCCTTTAAAGGCATTTTATTGGCTAGTTTAAAAATATCTCCTAGGAGAAAAAATGAATTGCATATGGCCCAAGGGCCCATGTGCAATTCACATTTTTTTTCTTAAGTGTTCTCCTAGGAGATACTGTTTCATCTTCAATTTAAATTAACTTTTTAGCACTTTGCTATGGAAAAAATTACGAAAATGTAGTTGAAAAGTACTGTCAAAATAATTTTGAGTATTTGTTTGCTTACTGGTGGTGTAAAAGGCATTCTATTTACAGTATATTCTGGCGTATAAGACTACTTTTTAACCCTTGAAAATCTTCTGAAAATTCAGGGTTCGTCTTATACGCCGGGTGTCATTGATGCCGGGTGATAAACCCTATCCTGTTACTGACTCTCAGATCTCGCTGCTAAGGACTGTAGTGAAGCGGTGCAGGCGCACATGTGCGAGATCTGAGAGGCAGCGAAGGAGGTAAATAGAAAACAAGGGTGGGGCAGAAGGGGGAAAGAGACATGTTTTATGGGCACAGCACAATCTATTCTTCTATACCGCTCTGATAAACAGGTAGACAAGGAGAGCTGACTAATTCGCTTGTGGAGAGGGAGAGTTGACCAATCCAGTCATATGGAGCCAAGTGACCATTAGGCACTACACCAAGCAAACTGGCTTTCAGCATGTTTTTTTTGGTTTGCCATGAGTTTAGGAAGGTATATGTCAGTGCCATATTTACCCACCTAATAGAGAAACAGTAATCACATTGCATTAGGAGAAGTAATGTATCATCTGATAGCCTAACCGCTGAGCTGAATTCTGAACTTGAAACAAACGTGTCATAGTTCTGAGGAACATCAAATGATCATCTGGACAGTAAGATTAAAGGGAATGTCCAAGCAAAATAAAAAAAATGAGTTTCACTTACCACTTCCACCAGCCCCATGCAGCCATCCTGTGCCCTCGTAGTCACTCACTGCTGCTCCAGTCCCCCGCTGGCAGCTTGCCGACCTCGGAGGTCGGCAGGACGCATTGCGTACATTTTTACGCATTCCCGCTAGTGCAGGAACATTAACACATACATTTTTACGCATTACTGGTTCAATGCGTAAAAATTTACGCATTGAACCAGTAATGCATAAAAATGTATGTGTTAATGTTCCTGCACTAGCGGGAATGCGTAAAAATGTACGCAATACAAGCTGCGAGCGGGGGACTGGAGCAGCAGTGAGTGACTACGAGGGCACAGGATGGCTGCATGGGGCTGGTAGAAGCCCCAGGTAACTGAAACTCATTTTTTTATTTTGCTTGAACCTTCCCTTTAAGGGTGCAATGAGTGGAATTATTTTGTCAGAAAACAAAACTTGATCTATTTGTCATTTTCAGATATAATATGATGATGTAGACTAGAAGCTCTCCTCTATAGATGTACAGAGCAGAACTTTCTCTTGGTTTTGTTCTTATTTCAGCGGAAGGACTTTATAGCATTGCTCAATAAAATACTGTCTCCCTCGTTAACCCATTCTCTTTCTAAGTACCACAGGGCTCAGGCCTCGGACCTCTTCTTTTCTATGTCTAAGGGCCATATTCTATTGCTGAACTCGCCAGCGCTAAGCTGGGGGCATCACCTAATTTGTTTTTTTTAACATTTAAAGCTTTATTGAAAGGATATTTTGTAATACAGAAGTCATAATGCATAGCATAACGTAGAAATATTAAGTTATACAAATATCCCAGTTAACATAACATGGCAGGCAGAGCCGGGACAAGTTATTCCAGCACCCAAGGCTGAGACACCAAAGTGCGCCCCTCCATCCCTCCACCCCAGCCGTCACACACTGATTGCTCTTAGACTAAGAGGCACCGCAGGGCCCCCAACACCTTAATCTCTAGTTATCTGGCTTGTAGTCACTTCCATGTATCTCCTTTTCTTATTTCTTTCTGCTTCAAACACAATTAGGAATGACAGCTGAATGAATTGTGCGCCCCCTCCTACACTGCGCCCTGGGGCTGGAGTCTCTCCAGCCTATGCCTCGGCCCGGCCCTGATGGCAGGTATATAGGTATGCATCATCTATTAGTATATGGATGTTCAATGCTGCTCTCTTTGTTTTATCTTAAGAGGCGCATTTTGGTTATTCCAAGTTTTTTATCCTATGAGGAGGAGTTAAAGAGTTAAGTATAGGGGAGGAGAGAAAGGCATAGAAGAGATGTAGAAGAAGAAGGAAGGAGAGTATAGTGAGGTGAGAGAGGAGCGGGATAGGGGGAAGGGGATGTCTAGGTCACTAGCATACTCGAATAATCTCGAAACTTGTAACAGAAGGATTCTTATGTCATTAAAGTTTTATATTCATCTGAGTATTTAAATAATTCCCATCCTGCCCAGGTGAGTGTGAATTGTTCCGTCCTATCTTGTGATAGGAGGATGATTTCCTCCATTTGTGCTATTTTATCTAATCTGTGGAGCCATTGGGTGACAGTAGGAGGGTTTTGTTGTTTCCAGAGGAAGGGTATTGTAGCGCGGGCAGCATTCACTAGGTGTATGAGGATGGATTTTTTTGTAGTATTTTAATGGGAAAGGGCCTGAGTGCAGTAGAAAAAATTCCGGGGTCATTGGAACTTTCTCTGAAGAAATTTTTTCTGTCCATTTATGGACCTGTATTCAGAAGACGGATATTTTTGGGCATTGCCAAAAAATGTGGAATATGTTAGCTCCCGCAGAACCACATCTCCAACAGATGTCTTGAACCCCTGGGATGTATTTAGAGCGAATTGCTGGGGTTTTGTACCACTGTGTAAGGATCTTATATCCTTGTTCCTGTGTAGTAACGTTTAGGGATCCTTTGTGATTCAAGGTCCATATATTCTGCCACCGTTCCTCCATGATCGTGTTTCCTAAGAGAGCTTCCCATTTAGCTTGGTAAGGGAGGGTAGTTTGTGAAGCTGGTGTAGTGAGCCAATCATATAACCAGGATATCGAATGGAAGTGAGGGCCTTTGTCTAGGAGTCGTTTTTCAAGATCAGAAAGTTTTTTACGAGATTGTGATTTAGCATCAGGGGAGTTAAGAAAATCTGGAAAATATTTCCAGATCTGCGTATCTGGAAATATGCCCAATTGGGGAATCTGCCGGAGGAAACTGTGTCATGGAGTGTGTCAATTTGCTTAAGAACTCCCTCTGTCACAAGGTCTTTTAGTCGTAGTAAAGGGGTAGCAATCCAGTCAGGAGCAAAGGATGAGTGATATCCTGGTGGAAAGAGTGGGTTATTCTGTAGTGGTGTCATTGGGCCTATAAGAGAAGAACCTCTTTGTGATTTAATAAGATAGCGCATTGCTTTGACAGTCGAGTGGACTAGGGGGTTTAGTGATTCATGCTCCCTATTTCGAGGGTCTATTATCCAGGGAAGACCTGCTAAAGGGATTGGAATAGAGTTTTGTTCGATATAAACCCAGTGCTTTTGCTGAGTGTTATCGCACCAATCGAACAACCTACATAGTACAGATGCTAAATAGTAGTTGTGTATATTAGGTAAGCTAGCACCTCCCGCTACATTAGGTAGAAATAGGATAGACTGTCTCAATCTTGGTTGTTTTTTCTTGCCCCATATAAATTCCCCAATGTTTGCTTGTAGTTTCATGAGGAAATGTTTTGGTAGGAATATTGGTAGGGTCTGGCAAACATATACGAATCTAGGTAACAGGTTCATTTTAACTGAGGCTATTCGCCCAAACCATGAAATCTGTGGTTTGGTGCCCCAGTTGTCTAGATCTTTTGTAAGTGTATCAACAATTGCCGAGAAGTTCAGGGGAAATATTCTGTTCAGGTCTCTAGGTATAAGAACTCCAAGATATTTTATCGCTTCTGTGGCCCATTTAAATGGGAATGTCACTTTGTAATGTTGAACCTCACTAGTGGGAAGGGTTATGTTTAAAGAGGAACTGTAACGACAAAACCTGCCCCTGGGGGGTACTCACCTCGGGTGGGGGAAGCCTCCGGATCCTAATGAGGCTTCCCACGCCATCCTCCATCCGTCAGGGGTCTCGCTGCAGCCCTCCGTGCAGCGGTGACGTAATATTTACCTTCCTGGCTCCTGCGCAGGCGCTCTGACGGCTGTCGGCGCCGAAGTAGGCGGAAATACCCGATCGCCGTCGGGTCTGCTCTGCTGCGCAGGCGTAAGTTTCCGGTGCCTGCGCAGTGGAGCAGACCCGACGGAGATCGGGTATTTCCGTCTATTTCCGTGCCGAAAGTCGCCGCAGTAGAGCGGACCCGAATGAGATCGGGTATTTCCGTGTAGTTCGGAACGGAAAGCCGCCACAGCGCCCCCGCTGGAGCCAGCAAAGGTAAATATTGAAATGACAGTCGGCACAGTCGCCGGCTGTTCGGAGAGCCACGGCGAGACCCCCGTGGGACAGAGGACGCCGTGGGAAGCCTCATTAGGATCCGGAGACTTCCCCCACCCTAGGTGAGTACCCCCCAGGGGATCTTTTTAATGTTACAGAGTCTCTTCAAAGCTTCTGACTTTGAACAGTTTATTTTGAGATTGGATAATCCTCCAAATTCAGAGAATCTTTTTAGTAGGTTTGGTATTGTCACTGCTGGATTACTAATAAAAAAAGTAGGTCGTCAGCAAAGGCAGCAACTTTGAACTCTCGGTTACCCACTTTGACTCCATTAATGGATTGGTTGGCTCGAATATGGTTTAAAAAGGATTCTAAGGTAAGTATGAATAGCAGAGGGGAAAGGGGGCACCCCTGTCTCGTGCCATTGGAAATTTTAAATGATTGTGATAGAAGCCCATTAACCTTTACTCTTGTTGTGGGGTCATTGTAGAGAACTCGAATCCAGAACAGAAGGTTTTGTTGTATTCCCATATCTTGTAACACAGAAAACATGTAGTTGCATGAGATGCGGTCGAATGCTTTTTCTGCGTCTGTGGAAAGCATCATGCCTTTTATGGAATTTTTTTGCATGTGTGATATAAGTCCTATCGCTTTCATGGTGTTGTCTTTGCCTTCACGTCCCTGGATAAAGCCAGATTGATCTGGAGAGATTGCTATGGGCAAGAAAGGGGCCAACCGATTGGCAATAATTTTTGCGAAGAGCTTGGTGTCTGAGTTTAAAAGCGAAATCGGTCTATAACTAGGGCATAAGCATGGATCCTTTCCCTCTTTAGGGATGACTGTAATGTGGGCTTCGAGAAATTGGGGTGATGGTAATTTTGAGGGGCTTAAGGAATTGAAAGCAGACAAACCTTGGAGCGAGTATACTCTTGAATAGTTTATAATATTGGATGGTAAAGCCATCAGGGCCTGGGGATTTACCTGGTTTCATAGATTTAAGAGCACAATAAAACTCTCCTTCAGTGATTGGTTCATCTAACTCTTTGGCCTCGTCTGTGGTAAAATTTTTATGGCCATACTTGGATAGAAAATCCTTAAGTAAATTTTCCCTAGATAATCTATTGGAGTTGTGAGGGGTGTATGGTTTTAGATTATAGAGGGTGCTATAGTATTGCCTAAACACCTCGGCAATTTTTTCGCTTGAATGATGTTTAGTTTGATCTGATGCAATTATGCATTTAATTCTGTTCATCATGGTTTGTTTGCGTAAAGCCCTAGCCAGTAATCTCCCACTTTTATTTCCTAACTCATAAAAGATTTTCTGTCTCAAGAACCATTTCCGGCGGGTTTCTATATATTGAGTAATTTCGTAAGAGAAGAACGAGCTTGAGTCAATTCAGCCTGTACCTCTACTGCTAGTGATTGTTTATGCCGCTTCTCTAGGTCTCCGATTTTCTGAATAAGGGAGTCTATGCCTTCTTGTTTTTGCATCACCTAATCTTATTAAACTTTAGACCCCCCCAGGCGGAAAAGAACTCGCTTGGGCGATATAATCGCCCGGCAAGTTCTTTACATGGTATCCAGTTACTGTTTGCATGCCTCCGGGAAGCGATACTTCCCGGCAGACATGAGCGTTCGCTTAGACCTGCAAAAAGCAAGTGTAAAGCAGCTAACGCACGTCGTCGCCGCAAGCATCTGGGGGTCTCCTTTAATAAAGGAGACCCCTAGAGCTCCCCGTCGGGTCGCCGCACACTTTAGAAGCCTCCCACGTAGCTCTGCCCGGCACCCCTGTCATTATACATACCGCCGCCGATCACCCGACGCCTCTCGCCGTAAATTCTGTCGCGTAATTACAGTGTATCTAACACTAATTACTGTCCGCATAGTAGGAGCCCGGGCAAAGCATCTTTGAATCTGCAGCTGGGGCTCCCCATTGGTCCGCTGTCTGAGCCATTTTATTGGTACAGACAGCGGACCAATGGGGAGCCCAGGCTGCAGATTCAAAGATGCTTTGCCGGGGCTCTTATGCGGACAGTAATTACAGTGTTAGATACACTGTAATTATGTGACGGAATATGCGGCGAGAGGCGTCAGGTGATCGGCGGCGGTATATATAATGACAGGGGTGCCGGGCAGAGCTACGTGGAGGGCTTCTAAAGTGTGAGGTGACCCGACAGGGAGCTCTGGGGGTCTCCTTATTAAAGGAGACCCCCAGATGCTGCGGCGGATGTTCGACGGGTTAGTGTGCATGTGTGGGGGGTGAGGCCATGGTGCTGAAGGACAGCACCACAGCGGTAACCTCACTCCCCATCGCCCGGTAATAGGGAGCATCGCTCAGGCTTTCGCCTGAGTAATGCTCTCTAACCATCAGCCATCGCACAAAGGATATGGGCAATAGGATTTGCTAATAATCATCGCGCAATGGCAAGGTGATAAGTAGCTCGCATCTGCAAGCTACTTATCACCTTGAATAGGATATGGCCCTATATCGCTACAATCCTTGTGAGCTTATTAATACATTTATCTTCCAACATAACCTGTATGTGGGCAACTAATACCCTGACACCCTGGCAAAGTGCAAAGCCTTGCTCAACTGGGCAGTCCTGCTTGCATCCGAACAAGCTACACCAAACTATGCCTTGCCCAATAAAGTGGCTCAGGGAAGCCGGCTTAAGTATATTTTCATCCAAAAGGCTACAATACTGATTGGGCGCTGGATGATCGGAAGTAGTACAGTGTGAGCTGTGAGAGTGAGGAAGGAGAGTTGATATAACCGCGGAGGTTAAATCATTGCCCGTACAAGCAATTTCTTAATTCAATACATGCTTCACTTCATCTGCATTAAAGAAGTCACGGATGGAATTTGTCTTTAAACACAAAAAATACGTTCATCTTAAATTGCCTTTTTTTGTTTTTCAGAAGAAAATCTAAAGTGCGTTTCGACTCCCTCAGAAAATGTTCTTCATGTGAAGCTGTCTGACACTTGTTGAGGTATCGGCCCCTATTCAATGAACTTTTTTCTTGAGTTTTCTCCTATGAGATCATTTTTTTATCTTATCTTCAAAATAACTACCCGTATTTTTCGGACTATAAGATGCTCCTGACCATAAGACGCACTTAGGTTTAAAGGGCAAAAACCAGGGGAAAAATATATATACTAAACCTGGTGCATCCATGGTGAAGGGGCATCTTGTGGATTATGCTGCCTTTGAACCTCATGCCCCCTTGTACCCTTTGTGTCCTCCTCTGTCCCACTTGTGTACTCCTGTGTCCCCAGACCACCATGTGTCCGCCTCTTTTCTCCTTGTGTCCTCCTCTATGCCCCTTTGTGTCCCCCTTGTGTCCTCCTCAATGGCCCTTTGTGCCCCCCTGTGTCCTCCACTGCATGGGCACAGTACAGGGAGTCCCTGACATTGCGGCGGGTTGGAGGTTTGTATTGGCATGCGTTCACAAGTCAGGAACTCCCTGCATTTGCACTATAAAATGCAGTGACTTTTTTCCCCCACTTTTGGGGGAGAAAAAGTGAGTCTTATAGTCCAAGAAATACAGTAACTAATTTACTAAAGTTAGTAATTAAAAAAAAGTAATACCAACCTAGTTTAGAGTATTTTTTGTTTGCTGGGGGCTTAAAAGGTATTTTAAGGTGTACATGAAAAAAAAAAGATACCTGGAGAAAAGGGTGTGGGGCATTGCCGCTAGTAGAATATCAGTAAAATAAGTAATATTCTACTACTGAATTCCGATAATTCTTGTAATCTTTACCTATATTTTACTAAGACTAAACCTAACCTTACTCCCACACAGAACCCTCCCTCTACCTATGCCTAACCCTTAACCCCATGGTGTCACCTATCCCTTAACCATCCTCCCGATGGTGCCTAACGCCTCCCCCCTTTGGTGCCTAAACCTTAACCCCCCCCCCCCCCTCCTCCGGTGGTGCCTAAGCCTACTTTACTCTCATTGATGCCGGTTTTTGGCATGTAACCTTAACCCCACCCAGTGTTTTTGCTAACCCTTAAGCTTCCCCAATCCTCCCCCTTCCCCCCCCCGTGACACCAAACCCTAACCCCCCACTGGTGGTGCCTACACCTTAACCCCTCCAACCCCCCTCCCCCCCCGGTGTAGAGGCAATTCATAAATTGGGTGCAGGGATCAGTATGTGCAATTTGTCATTGACCATTGACCAATCAGGGGTCATCATCATGACTTACTAATTTGGACACACAGTTTGAGTACACCTGAAAGTTGTCGTTGGAGTCGCCCCCACACTTAATGCATTCCCACTGTTACATTATCAGAAAACACTTCCTGGTTAGAGTTCTGCTTTAAAGGGAAAGCATAAGAATGGTTTTCACGCTGGGGACTGGAAGCTTTTGTTTTGGTTTAATAGAATAAGCCTGAAGGTGCCCCTGGTTTACTCTTCTAGAAGTGGGTGGAGGGGGTTGTTTTAGTTTTCTATATGTTGAACTTAAGTATGTATAATTATATGTCCCTTGTTCTTCCGCTACTATTTTAGAACAATAATTGTATGTAGGTGTTCATTTTGAGCTAAACACCTGCTGGCTGAAAGTAGTTGTTACTTTATTATGTATTTATATAGCACTGACATTTTCTGCAGCACTTTACAGAGTGCATAGTCATGTCACTGACTGTCCTCAGAGGAGTTCACAATCTAATCCTATCCTAGTCATAGTCTAATGTCCTACCATATTATTATTATGGGTGCCAGACATAGCTAAAGCCCAAACTTACGTACAGAAGGGACAGGAAATGTTAGGCATGGGGTAATGGTAGGGTTAGTTTTAGGTGTAGATGGGGGTGTGGAGGATTATTGTTAGGAGAAGGCAGAAGCCTTAGTAGAGTATTGGCATAACTGCCATTATTTTACTAAATAGTAGCAACATCACATGGCACCCAAATTTACTTGGTGCCCTCTTACATGTATGCCAAGGAAGACCCATACAAACATGCAGAGAACATGCAATCTTCATGCAGATAGTGTCCTGGCCCAGACTTGAACCCAGCGTTGCAAGGCGAGAGTGTTATCCTTTATGCTACATTGCCTTAACTTTCTTTACCTTCTTAAAGAAAACCAATAATTTTATTTTTTCTTACTGAAATATTATGTATATAAAGAAGGACATGTGTGATGAAACGCGGAAAAGCAGCCGCCTCAGCTCAGCGTAAGGCGGCTGCTTCTATGGAGAGCAGGGCGGAACGCGGAAAAACCGCCGCGTCTGACGTGGCGGTTAGCGCACATGGCCCCGTCACTGACACTCTGTCCCTGCGCGGGGAGGCCGCCGCATGTGCTATGAGCGGTGCAACCAAGCCCGCGCATGGGAACGCAGAGACATTGCAAGACAGTGTTGGTGTGGCTGGGACTCATAGTCCCTCTAGGTTCAGAATGACGCGCGTGCGCGCGGAGAGGCAGAACTTATATGGCAGCCAGAAAAAGGTCAGCTGACCCGGTCGGTCAGCTGACGACTCTGCTCCTTCCCATTGGTCCAGCACTTAGGGAGGTGCTGGAGAATGTCTGTGTATATATACTGGTGGCTGGGCATTTGCTGGTTGTCTGCCGTTGCGATCACTACGTGGTAGCACTCAGACCAGAGTCAGATCCTAAAGTGTGCCGGGACCAGCTGGAGCTGTAATCCTACACTTAGCTAGATTCTATTGATAGTCTAAAGTACTAGTTTGATTGTGATTATCTGTTATGACCTTCTGCCTGCCTGACTATTCTTCTGAACTCTGATCCTGTACCTTGCCATTCTGATGCTCTGTTGCCGAACCCCGGCTCGTCCTTATATTCTGCATCTGCCTCCTGATTTTGTACCTCGATATTTCTGATACCCTGTTGCCGAACCCTACCTGTACTTTAGACTCCGCCTCTGCCTTCTGAATCTGTACTTTATCTGTCCGTGTGCTTTCGACCTGGCTTGTCCGACCTCGAGAACTGACCTTACTGTTAGAGGCAGTTCCTAGATCTGTTAGTGACACCCCCTCCAGGGTGTCACTCCCGTTCTGTCCTTCCTACCTTCAGCCTGACTCCTCCCCCGGGAGAGTGAAGGTCTACGGAAGGAATCAGTATTTGTGCAGTACTCCTTGCTGTACGGAACTTGTTCCTGGGGCTCAGTCCTCAAAGTATTACTGTTGCACCAAACACTCTTACTCCAGTAAGGTGTCCAGAGGTTAGCTTATATATCTGATTATCGGTGATACTGCAGATCATCAATAATCTGGTATATATCTGTATTCCCAGTGATACTGCAGATCACCGGTAATTAGATCCTCTCTGTGTTACACCGATCGTTACAACATGTTAAATACAACCAGTGAATGATACGTTCCTTCTAAAATCTATATTTCCCAAATAAGACCATTGTGTAACAGGAAGATATTTTCTGGCCGATTTATAACCATTTGGAGGTACTTAGTAACACACAGTAGGACTCTGTACAATGCTGCCGATATTCAGCCTACTGTTTTTCCAGCACGTCTCTTGGAAACTGTGAAAGGCCAAGATGATGTTTTACTGTGTGAGAGCAGTTCAAGCGACCTTCCGTGCCGGGCCATTAAACTGATGTACCACTCCAGCAGTCTCGGGTCTTCCAACTGACAGTACAAACACTTGAGGCTGGACGTGCTGTGTGTGTTTTGGCATGCGGTCGATGCGCGAAGAGGGTCAAGAGAAGTTGACATTCCACTTGGGGTGCTGAGGTCTCTTCCCACTGAATTATTTCATCCAAACACAGATTAAGAAGATATTAAAAGCAGACAAGACTTTATTGACTTTGTCTATCAGGAAAGTCGTCTGTGAACTGTTCCTTGGCTGTGTACACTGTGTAACGATGTCTGAAGAATCTTTTTCTTATCCTCGTTCATCTTACTTTCATCACTGAGCTGACATATCTGCTGAGAGTCAGGCCTACAGAGCCCTACACATCCTTTATATCAGTATCCTCTGTACCTTCTGACGTCCCTCATCCATCCTAAACAGCAAACCAGGATCACACCTCACCCCTATCCTGCCTTATGAGTTCTGTCAACAAGCTCTACAGTAGCAGAAGAAAGGATACATAGCACGGTTCTCCTACAAAGACACCAGAAGACAAACAAGAGTAAGGCCTGGAACTCATTATGAGCGCTTTTCTGAGTGCTTTGTGATTTGAAAAAACTCTTGCTAATGTAATGCTATGGGTGTGATCCCACTAGAGCAGGGGTGTCAAACTCAAATACAAAGTGGGCCAAATTGTACACTGGGACCTAGTTCGCGGGCCAACCTCAATGTCTACTGGCCACCTTCCTCCCTCATAAAGTTCCCAGGTGTCTAAGCCCCCTCTCCAACCCCTATACAGTTCCCTGGTGTCTAGTGCTCCTCCCTCCCCTGTGTAATATGTTGGCGCTTTATAAATACAATAAATAAATAAATATACAGTTTCCTGGTGTCTAGTGTCCCCCACCTTCCCCTATACAGTTCACTGGTGTCTAGTTTGTTCCCCCTACCTCCCTCATATGGCTTCCCTGGTATTCTATGGCTTTACCTCCAATACTGTATAGCTTCCCTAGTGGTCTAGAGTGGGCCAAACATACTGCAAAGTGGGTAAACCACTTGAGGGCCAAATTGAATGGCTCTGAGGGCCAGATTTGGCCCACGGGTCGGAGTTTGACAGATATGCACTAGAGGGATGTGATTTTATAAAAATCCCCCATAACATTGCATTAGCAAGAGCTTTTTCAAATCACCAGCGCTTAGAAAAGGCTGCTAGTGGGTTTCAGCTTTAACACTGATAGCTGCCCCCTAAATACGTATCTATAAAAACCACAATACTAGCAAAAAAAAGAGAAATTTCATGGTTTGCCTCAGACTTAGTCACAAGATATTCTACAAATGGAATAGTCCCCATGTGGTTGAACACATTCAGTGTTTTACTTCTGGAATATTTCTGGCCCGAGGCGCACTGAAGACAGCTGTGTTGTATGGGGCAAACTTTATTGCTATTGTTGTGATAAACAGAATGTAGTATTTTATATATCTTGGTGTTTTTGTTGACTATTTCATGGTACCACAATCTCTCCTAGCACAGTTTCTACAGTCTTGTTTTTATTCTTAAAGTGAACCCAAGATGAAAATAAACCGATGAGATCTATCAATTGGATCTGTCCAAATGACTTTTATAGACACCTCATGGTCTTATTTTATGTGTAAACATTTACAAAGTAGAGTTAATATTTTTTGTCAGAAGCCCAGTTATCTGCTTAGGAAAGTGTTTTATAGCTGTAATTTGTTATCAGTGAGGGACTCTATAGCCAGACTAGGTCCCAACTGAAGAAAAACTGTCAGTTGTATAGCTGGATATTCAGTCTTTCAGGAAGGGAAAAAGAAAAGGAGCACAGCATAGGTGTCTGTGAGCTTGCCACTGTATAAACACATATCTATCTCAACACGTCACATGTCACATTGGGTACACTTTTTAAAAGATATATATAGAGATTTTTTCTTTCACTTTGTTATATATATTATATGTATTTTAACTCTATAGTCTATAGTAGATCACAATTGCAAATGTGATAACTGTTTAGCCCAGTTTTGCTGCAGAGAAGTGAAGATGACTTGGCCCCACAGAGTACAATGAAGTCTAGCTATTTCCTAAGTTTGAGTACTTTGACCTTTTAAAGGACACATAAGCTTATGTGGCCTGGTGCGTTCTGTGCAGGCGCAAAACTACTGCGCAGTGATGCTCGGATACCCCCCAATCAGATTCGACTATTTGGCCGTGATTAAAAAAAATCCAGAACTTCCGTGATTAATTTCCGGATTTGAAATGGACTCACGAATTCGACCCGGATTTTTTCCGTGACTGAGGCAATCATGGAAATTCACGGCCGTGATCACGGAAAAGCATTTTAGCTAATAGTAAGGCCCCCATACATGCTACAATCCTCCAAATTGCATGGATTATAAAGGTGATAAGAGGCTACAACTTAAACAAAAAAATTCCAAAAAGAACTTTTAGTTTTTGAGAAAATGGATTTTAAAGTTAAATCAACACTTTAAATGCGGCTATTAATTGGTAACAAGTGGTTTTAAACAGGGAAATATACTTTAAGCAATCACAGAGGTGAAGGTGAGTCCCAATGGCACCTGGAGGTGATGGTATCACTGGAGGAGGATGAGTGTCCGACACCAAAAAACACCCAGAGAGGTTTTTGTAAATGTTTTTTTTTCTCCTTGCAGCAATAGCAATGACGTGGCAGCAGAGTGGTCTATGGCCGCTGGCGGCAGGAATGCAAACTTTAGTAGTGATATAGAACATCAGCGGCAGCAGGATGAGGACAAAAGCGGTCAGTGCGGCAGCACATAAGGACCATGGCTCCTCACTGGTGGTTCCACAGCATGATAATGCTGCCCAGAAAATTACATGCATCCGTGACTCCCATCCGTGGGTGGATGTCACAGCAAGTGTGGGCTGCTGCTGCTGGGAGTGCTGCTTACAGCAGAGGCCTGGGATAAAGTAATGATGGGCTGCTCCTCCATCATCATGTCCATCAATGCCTGTGAGTCTATCTCTTGAATGACCACACGGCGACCCAAGGTGCTGAAAATGTGCGACGCCGGTGTCGGCTGACTTGGCACAGGCTGTGCTACTGATGGACGCCTCTCTGCTGCACCCCCTACAGCTCAGTCCCAGAACTGGCGGAGGCAATGGCACTCCCTCTCCTGCCACACCCACGACCCCTGCCAGAAATGTTGTATACTATGCACAAAATTTAGAGGTGGAGAAAGTGTGCTGCTTTTTACAGTCAATACGTGTGTGGGCCTGGGGACAGACGGAATATAACAGGGTTTTTTTTATTGATTTTTCATAAAAGAAAAGAAAAACAAACAAAATACTGAATACAGTAAAATAGAACATAAAAATCAGTGGACAGCGCCGTGGTCTGCCTGCACTATGCGCACAGCAAACTAACCGGCTGCACGCTAGTAGCAAAGTTCAAGATCACTGACTAAACTTAGTAAATGAACAACTGTGGCAGTGACTGCAACTAACTGAAGTTGATCACTGGCTGGCTGGCTGGCTGGCTTAGCTAACAGCTAACAAGTATACAGTAATAGAGCAGTAGAATCAGTGTGAAGTTGAACCTGCCTGCCTGCACAAGCACAGCAATCAGTACACTCTCTCACTGACAAGTACACTGACTACAACCAACTTAAAGTGACTCCGAGCTCATAAAAAAAATTAAAGTTGTACTCACCTGGGGCTTTCTCCAGCCCAGTGCTGATCGGGAGGTCCCACGACGGCGTCCTGGCTCTTCTCCTTCTCCCCGCTCGGGAATGGCTGACAGGCCGCAGCCCGGGCGACACTCGCCCGAGTGTCGGGCTGCTCCTTCCGCGTATGACGCGGATTACGTCACACGCCGGCCGCCTCGCGTCATCACGGCGGCCGGCGTGAAAGTACTGCGCATGCGCGCTTTAATCGCGCATGCGCAGTACTTTCACGCCGGCCGCCGTGATGACGCGAGGCGGCCGGCGTGTGACGTCAGCCGCGTCATACGCGGAAGCTGCAGCCCGACACTCTGCCGAGTGTCGCCTGGGCTGCGGCCTGTCAGCCATTCCGGAGCGGGGAGAAGGAGAGGAGCCAGGACGCCGGCGTGGGACCTCCCGACCAGCACTGGGCTGGAGAAAGCCCCTGGTGAGTACAACTTTCTTTTTTTGGGTGAGCTCGGAGTCCCTTTAAGCAATCACTTGCTAGATAGCTGAATACAAGTATCAGATACAGAGGGCAATGTAAGGACTGAAAACGCTCTTGCTGATGTACAATATGGCCTGGAGATGATCCTCTCAGTACCACAGAGTCTAGCAAGGACGGAGCTCAGGAAATGGCCCCCACTTTATATACAGGAGGGGAGGGCAGAGCCTCCCCTCCTATGATTGGTTGCTAGGACCTGGCTGTGGGCCTCTGATTGGCCCAGGGATGTCCATTCTGCCCATTTCCGCCCAATCACGGATTTCCCCCAGCAATCATCGCCGTAATCGAATTCCAAATATTTGCAATCACGGAATTTCCATGGCCGATTTCCTTGATCCAGAATCGATCACGGATTCGGAAGTCGAATAGTGAGAAAGTGCTTGTGAATCACGGCTATTCCGTGATCACGGAAATTATCCAAGCACCAATGCGTACTGCGCGGAATGCTCCAGGCCACATGAGCACGATTGCAAAGGCGCAGAAGATGCTGACCTGGCGAGGTCGGCATCTCCAACGAAGGGGACATGGGAGCTGCAGCAAGGGACAGAGTGGCTGCCAGGGACTGAATGGAGCCCCGGATAAGGAGATTTAAAAAAAAAAGTTTACATTTCCTCAGACCTGTCCTTTAATTAAAGTTTTTAATGTTATAAAATGCAAAGCAACTGTTGCAGTCTAGCATGCAGAGTGTTAGTCCATCACCACCAGACAGTAGCCTTTCAACCCCCCCCCCCCCCCCTCCCCAAATTCAACCCAAGCTAATAATTTGCTATGATAGTATCATGGCTGCAGGGACATTTTTCGCAAATTAATGTTCTTAAAATTTACCTTTACAAGAAAAGAAAGATCTTTTATCCATAAAAAGTTCAAGAAAGCAAGAAAAGTTGCATCAACAATTTTTCTTTCTTTTGTTAAGGACCACTTTAGCGAAAAAAGTAAACCGTTAAAATCTGACAGAACTGACAGGTTTTGGACTACTCCATCTCCTCATGGGGGATTCTCAGGGTTTTCTATGTTTTCAAAAGCATTTCCTGAACGGCAGTACACTATTTTGTCAGTTAGACTTAGCAACTGCCGTTCAGGAAATGCTCATGAAAACATAGAAAACCCTGAGAATCCACCATGAGGAGATGGACTAGTCCAAAACCTGTCGTTCTGTCCGATTTTAACTGCTTACTTTTTTCACTGGAGTGATCCTTTAATGACATTAAAACATTTCCTTCTTCAATAGTAAGAATTACACCAAGCTTTGAAGAATAAACCAAATAGTACTCCAGTTACATGCATTCCTGTAAGGCCCGGCAGATTCACTGCAGTCTTTACTCTGTGTCACCATATGTGGCGTGTCGCCCGACCCCCTGCTTAGCCTCAGGACACAAGTTCCATCTACCCAGCTCACAGTCACACCCGGGCTTTTTTTGCACAAGGTATAGAGACTGATGGAAAAGAGACAGAGGCCCATATGCAATTAGTTTTTTCTCCAGTGTGTGATAATTTTTCATCTTCTATTTAGAAGAATACTTTTTCAGCACTTTGCAACTGAAAAAGTACAAACAAGTAGGTGGAAGAGTAATTTCAAAACTTTTATAAGTATTTCTTTTTTTGCTTGCTGGTGATTTAAAAGGCATTTTATTGACAAGCGCCTCTGGGTGATATTAGGACAAAAGATAGAAGAAAAACGGAGCTGCGGAGAAAACCGCCTGCAGGCCTGACAAGCGCTTGTTCTATCTACACACTGTAAGTGTATCTATGTTGCGTGTTTACCTGAATTAAAAAGTGAATGCACCAAGGAGCGCTCCGTTTTTCTTCTATCTTTTGCTTAGGATCGCTGGCACCACCCAGCAAAAGGAGCAGCACCTGCAACCCATCAGAGTATTAAGGCAGCGCAGGTCCATTTCTACTTCTGTTATTATGACAGCTGACTGTTAAATACTCCATTGTTTATTGCCTGATGAAGCAGGAATATACTTGCGAAACGCGTTGCAACACTGTTTTTGGAGTATGCTAATAAATCTATGTTTTTGAAAACTGACAGTTTCATGTCTGCTTCAGGGAGGTAAGTCCACCACTGCCTACACAGCAATATTTAAAGTTTTTATTATATTTTATCCTGTTGGCGTCTCTGTTCACCTTCTACAATACTGTGATATACCCCTTCTTTCTAATCTACAGAAAGAGACTCCTTAATCCTGAGTGGCGACAGGCCTTAAATCTCCCCACCTGCATGTACAGTGGTTGTCGAAAGGGTAACCCTGGTTTGTGAGGAGTATTTTACTTACCTTCATTGTCCATCCTTATCCACTACATACTACACTATATTGGGCTCTCTGTGTCTCTTTAGTGTGAAATGGATGCATCACCTGCAGCCGCCCATAATAACGTGTCAGTACATTTTATTAAATTATTGATGACAAAGACCCAAAGCTCACAAACTAGGTTAGTGAGTAATTGAGTGTTAGGGTTAGAAAAAGTGGGCCGAGCCAAAACCAGCCAAATACATACCTGGGCAAGGCCGGGCCATCAGCTAGTACATAATCATAATATTATGGTAGGACATTAAACTATGACTCGGGTAGGATTAGATTGTTCGCTCCTTTAAGGACAGTCAGTGACATGACTATATACTCTGTAAAGTGCTGCAGAAGATGCCAGTGCTATATAAATACATAATAATAATATGGTAGGACATTTAGACTATGACTATGGTAGGAATAGATTGTGAGTTCCTCTGAAGACAGTCAGTGACATGACTATGTACTCTGTAAAGTGCTGCAGAAGCAGTCAGTGCTATATAAATAATAATAATAATAATATCGATAAATGCCATTGATTAGGATCAATTGGGCCCAGCTTCTCTTTTTCATACAGTATGCTCTGAATAATCCAATTGAAAATATAATTGTACAATTAAAAATTGTAATGGGCACCTTAATGATTATCTCTAATTGAGAAATGGCCATGAAACCAGATCCAGGTTCCTCTCACAAAACACAGAGGTGGGTTAATTTACATCTGACCAAAATGGACTTGGCACTTGTGAGCCCCGTCAGACACAGCAAGTGATTTATACAGTTTCAGTTTCCTGTCCTTAATATTGTACTGCCCAGTATCTCAGAGCCATATATAACCTCACAACAGCTTTTTTAGGCTTTTATGTAGAGGCTTTGACTTTAAGTGAACCTCCAGACTAAAAATCTACTCAGCAGCACTGAAAAGGCTTGGTGTTTCTTTAACAGTTTCACAGCATCAGAAATGTGTTTTTCTTACCCAAGCTTCATTTTTAGCTGCACAGAAGCTAAGCTCCGACCCATCAAAGAAATCTGCTCGGGAATTTTTCCCCTGGTGCTGTGCAAAGCATGATGGGATTTCTGATGTTGTTGTTCTCCTTCTGCTGTTTTGCCGCAAATTTTTTTAAATTTTGAATTTGAGATTTGAAGCCTAGCGTGCAGCTGGGAGGGGTGATCAGGACACAGGACAGTTGGAACTGTGTCTCATGCTCCCTGTCACCCCCTTTCAACCAAAAAGGCAGCTGCCCCCATGAAAAAGATGGCTGCCCCATGAAATCACAAACATGTGCCTGTTCTTTTAAAACAGGATGGGTAAGAGATTATATTACCTATCTACTTTAATCAACATAACTAACGTAACTTATAGGGACCCTGAGCAGTGAGTTAAATGAAAAGATTACACTTACCTGGGGTTTCCTCCAGCACACCGTAGGTGGTGAGGTCTCCCGGCGTCCTCCTGTCTCCTCTCCGTGTGCCTCCGCTGGCCCCTGTTACCGGCGACATACGCACCGGGTGTCGGGCCAGCTCTTCTTGGTTCCTGAAGCATTGTGTCATCATGCCGGCCGCTTCGCTTCATCACGCCAGTCGGCGTGACAGGTCTGCACATGTGCGGTTTAACGTTAGAAAACCGTGCATGCGCAGACCTGTCACGCGGGCCGCTGTGATGACACCATGCGTCAGGAACCAGGAAGAGCCGGCCCGCGTGTGGCACGCGGAACAGGGGCCGGCGGAGGCACACGGAGAAGAGCCAGGAGGACGCCGGGGGACCTCGCCGCCTACGGTGGGCTGGAGGAAGCCCCAGGTAAGTGTAATCTTTTAATTTAACTCACTGCTCAGGGTCCCTTTAATGACAGTATGTTTGCTTAGGCTGAAGTTCCCCCTGTAACAGAGCATTGCATAAAAGAAACAGAGATGTGCGCTCGTACCAAGCAAGCACCTGTCTTGTAATAGCTGAAGAAATGTCTGACAAAATTTAAAGGAACAGCATGTGTAAATTGTATCTGTTTGGCAGAATATGCACGGCCTAACCTAACTATACTGCTATGCTCTGAAGGTGTTGGCCCAGACAAAATACTGCATCTCAACAGGACGCTGTGTGTAGGTCTCCTGTGGCCACTAGAAAAAAGAGAAGCACTAGCTGTGCCCCAAGCACACTCTCACTGCCAAGTGCACCCGGGGGTAAGAGGGGCAGGCTGAGAAACTCAGGCAGCATCCCCCGAATGTGACCACCATCCAGGGGAATCTCCACGGTTACCCCCAAAGGAGAGATTCCCTACCTTATTACAGATTAGATCCAACTGCAAGTATGCAAACTGCATGGCTTGGGAGCGACGACAACACCAGAAGGGGGGGGGGGGGAGAGTGCAGGCAGCTTGGGCTGACTCCTGCAGTCAGGGCATAGTAGGTAATTTTAGGTTTTGAATATTCTGGCAAGCAGGTACAATTTGCACATGCTGTGCCTTTAAATGTTGTCATGCTTGCTTGGTCTGGGCACAAACCTCTGTTTCTTTTACAGGAGCATTCAATTTCTTCCTCCTTGGTGGTGGGTTGTGCAGGCAGAACCTGCGTTATCCCCCAACCCCCCCACCCCCACCCCCCACCACCACCACTTTTGGTCTTGTTGCTTTTAAATCATGCAGTTTGCCTACTTTTGCATTTGCATGTAATTCGCAATAAGGTGGGGAATATTTTCTTTCGGAGGCAATCGTGGGCACATCTGGGCAGATGGTGGCCACATTTGGGCAATGCTGTCTGTTTCTCTGACCCTCACCCCCCTGGGGTGCAGTTGCAATGTATCCAGGCAGTGAGAGTGTACTTGGGGGTATAGGAGGCCTTTATTGGGGGCATAGGAGGCATCCACTTGGTGCCCATAGGCTACCCCTGCAGGGCATACCAGTATAGTCAGTTTAGGCCCTGTATACTCTGGCGATCAGATGCAATAGTCATTAGACATCTCTGCAGCCATTATATGATGCTTGCTTGGTCTGAGCTCACACCTCTATCTTTTATGCATTATCCCAACTGAGTGATTGAACAGATCTCCTTTTCAGTCATAATAATGCTAGAATCAACCTTCAAGGCTAATGAAGCAACCTTGAAGACTTCCCAGCCATCCAGCTTCAAACTTTATTACGAGTCACAAAATCTATCAAAATCGAGAGTGCCTCGTCTGCATGTCAGTTTTACATAAAGTACAAATGCCAGGAAGTAAATATATACAGAAGATAGCAATTCACATTGATTGTCATAAAGCTTCAAGCCGAAAAGACAACATAAATGCTTGTGAACGTCCTTCATGTGTAACAGGAAAGAGATCTTCATAAGGTAAACTGGCGTAAAATTAGGCCCTGATCAATAACGCAAAACAGAAAAATGTTTCATTGCTTGTTAGGGTCCCATTTTAAGATCCCAGCTGGACTCCATATCACCGTACTGATAAAATACGTTTCAGATGTTCCTTGACTTACAGAAGTAGCTTTTGTTATCAGAACATTTTGTTGTCAGAACAAAAGATCTAAGTTCGCTAAATTCTGATCTGCCAGGACTTTCTGGCTCCTCTAAGCAATGGGCTGATGCAGCAGTGCTGTGGTGACCCCACCTGGTGGTGAGGGTAGAAACACTATCCTTTGCTACTTACTGACACTGTTGGTCAGAGTTTGTTGGCTATTTCAGAAGGTAAGACATTGTTTGTGTAGACATTAGTCTGCAATGTCTGCAGGGTGGCCTGCAAATGATATGACACCCATAACAGCCTGCTAACCTACGATCTGCAGTATAAAGTATCATGTCTGCTGGTTCCAGAGAAGTCTATTTCCATTGAGTCCTGAACAATCACACCTGCTAGTAGCCAGATGTTGTTCCCAGCTGCCAGAGAAGCTGCTAATCCCTCCAGCCATTTAATTAAGCTGAATTGACTCAACAAGTACCTCTGCCTCCAGGCTTATGTGTAATCTTGTACCTGTCCCGGTCCTTCCTGCTCATTCCTGAGGATCCTACCAGTCCTTATCCTTCCTGCTCATTTCTGAAGACACTACAAGTTCTGATCCTTCCTGCTCATTCCTGAGGACCCTACAAGTTCTGATCCTTCCTGCTCATTTCTGAGGATCCTACCTGTCCTGGTCCTTCCTGCTCATTTCTGAGGATCCTACCTGTCCTGGTCCTTCCTGCTCATTTCTGAGGATCCTACCAGTCCTTATCCTTCCTGCTCATTTCTGAGGACCCTATATGTTCTGATCCTTCCTGTTTATTTCTGAGGACCCTATAAGTTCTGATCCTTCCTGCTCATTTCTGAGGACCCTACAAGTTCTGATCCTTCCTGCTCATTTCTGAGGATCCTACCTGTCCTGGTCCTTCCTGCTCATTTCTGAGGATCCTACCAGTCCTTATCCTTCCTGCTCATTTCTGAGGACCCTACAAATTCTGATCCTTCCTGCTCATTTCTGAGGACCCTAAAATTCTGGTCCTTCCTCCTCAGCTCTGAGGACCCAAACATCTAATTTCCAGCTCTCTCCAGCCTGACTCTGATCTATTTTGCGTACAAGATTCCTGACAGTTACAATCTCACCTGCAGGACCTTAGTGCTAAACCTGAGTCTCACCTGTCCATGTCCATTCTGTGCCGGTGTTGAATATGCCAACCTAGACAATCATCTTTAGTGGACTCAACATGGATAACTCTGTTAAACGTCCTTAATGGTAAGTGCAAATGGGCTGGCCCCGGAGGTTACCTTATACAGTAGCTATGTTTATATCTTAAAATGAGACCTCTAGTAATCATTTAAATGTATTTCATTATTAGTCAGACACCTAAATTGAACCAATTTACTTAAATCTACATTGTCACTGAAGTTACACTAGAAGAGTAAAACACTGTACCTACCACAAGATGCATAAAAATCTCAGTGGCCCTTACAACCAATACACCATCACAAAAACCATAAGGGAATGCAGAAAAAAAATACTGAAAACAATTTAGAGAAAGCTTGGAGTTTGTTATAAGCTATAGAGCTCAACAGATCACAAAATAAAGTTTGTCACTAACACCTACGATTCCTCATGTTTTGGGTAAGGAGATAGACAGAATTCAGCAAAAACTTCTGATATTATTTATCAACAGAGAGCCATACCTAGCCGACACTAAAAATATGGCTTTTTGACTAAGGAATTTTATAAACAGGACCTGTCTTAAAAAAAAAAAAATCAGATCATACTATTTTTAAAGTGAACTTGAGGTGAAAATAAACTGATGAGATAAACCATTGTATTTATCCTCCTACTCCTAAAAATGACTTTTTTTTAGACATCCAGGGATTTTACTTTATATTTAAACATTTAGAAAGTAGATTGAATATTTTGTTGTCTCTGCTCAGTTGCAGCCTATTAAGTGTCCCTAAATTAAAATACATGAACTATATTGACCCTTTTCTCTCTCCCTCTGCTCTCAGAAATATGTAGAAAAATGTATTCTGCCAGGAAAATTTTTATGGCTGTAATTAGCTTATCAGTGATGTTTACTATATTCCTGACAAGCTCATGACAAGACAGAAGTTGTCACTTACATCCTTAAAAATTAACTCTTTCAGGCAGCAAAACAAAACA
Source organism: Hyperolius riggenbachi (assembly GCF_040937935.1). Taxonomy (NCBI): domain Eukaryota; kingdom Metazoa; phylum Chordata; class Amphibia; order Anura; family Hyperoliidae; genus Hyperolius; species Hyperolius riggenbachi. Next base: position 169,849,045 of record NC_090657.1, read on the forward strand.
AGTAAAACCAAGCTCATCGGAGCACAAGCTTCCAATCCCCGGCGTCTTTTTGCCACTTTCAACTGCCTGCTTAAACCCCCCCCCCCCCTCAGTTTCCTCCCTCTCTGCCACAGATTTAGCCACCCACTTCACCAACAAAATTGTCTCCATCCGCCAAGAAATATCTAATCTCCAATCTTCACCTCCCACCCCCTCCCAACCAGCTCCTCCTCCACCCTATCCTCCCCTCACAACCTTCACTCCTACTACCACCGAGGAAGTCAACCACCTACTGCAGACTTCCCATACCACTACTTCGCCCCTTGACCCTATCCCTTCTGATTTACTCCAGCCTCACTTCACGGAATTGGCCCCAGTCCTCACTACCCTGTTCAACCTCTCCCTATCCACAGGCACCTTCCCCTCAGACTTCAAGCAGGCCACTGTACTACCCCTGCTCAAGGCTTCCTATCCAGTCCAGAATCAAATTCAAGATACTGTGTCTGACCTACAAATCTGTCCACAAAACCTGTCCAACCTACATTTCCGATCTTACTCAGAGGTACACACCTAGCCGCTCACTCCGCTCTTCCAATGAACTTCGCCTAACCGCCCCCCGCATCACCCAGTCCCATGCACGCCTCCAGGACTTCTCAAGAGCTGCTCCAACACTATGGAACTCCCTACCTCCACCCATTAGGGCAGCCCCCTCCTTCAACATCTTCAAGAAAGCCCTCAAAACTCACCTTTTCACTCTGGCCTACTACCCCTCACAAGTGCTCTAAACCTACAGCTGAACTCTGGTCCCCTACCGTTCATGTCCTTACCTCTCCCTCTAGATTGTAAGCCTTTGGGCAGGGTCCTCCTCCTTTTGTGTCCTACCTGATCATGCACCTCCATTACTGTGAACCCATGCTATGCATCTGAGTGAACCTAACTTGCCTAATCTCCATGCTCAATCCAGTGACTGACTAAGCATTACCTTGTACTCATACTGTGCTGTGTGATCTGGTTTTCTATTATTCCTGTATTGTCATATTGCTGTATGTCACCCCTAAATATTGTCTGTAACCTAAATTAATGTTCAGCGCTGCGTAATATGTTGGCGCTTTATAAATACAATAAATAATAATAATAATAATAAAACAGCCTGGCTATATTTATGTTTAGTTCTGTGCATACACATGTTTATCTCATCATGTCACATGTCGCCTAGGGTACACTTTAAACATAAAGGGATCATCTCAGTTGCAGCATTTCCAGATATAACTGGGCTAAGCCCACAAGCACAAAACTTCTCAAGAAGGCTGCCAATGCCAAAATGGCAACATCTAAAAAGTTGCCCGGATTGTTTGGATAAAGAATGAAGGATCACCCCTTTTACTACTGATCCTCTGAGCACCACAGTAGAGAAACTAAAACTTGACAAGCATTTGCTACCAGAGGAACTGTATATTTCCTTTAAATGTTTAGGTATGCTGAAGGTCTGGTGATGCTAGGGTGGTTGTACCTATAATAAAGGTTAAGGCTTATGTGTACTTGTTAAAACTAGATTTCTATTTAACATTCTTTGAGATGTCCATCATTGTGTCCAGTCGGTGCTTCTGATGTTTTTTGCCCCTTTGTGTTCTTTCTTCTTACTTTAGAATTAGATGCTCTATAATTAGGTTAAACTAAATAAGAAACATTCTTATCCTGGCCAGAAAGCACTACAGACCAAAATCTTTTTAATGAATAGTTGTTGAGTTGACTAGGAAAGAAAGTTTAAATAAAATGATTTTTGTTTTGTAGACAGGAGGAGGAGGGCGATGGTTGTCCATTGGAAGGACCGGAGAGGAGAGATTACTGCTGTAATATCGTATATCATTATTCTGAGTCAATCTCTTTCAATCTCTATGTACAAGCGGCCCTCGTCGTCACTGCTGGTGTCACTGTACTCCACATGGGTTTGTTTCCTCATCGCTTCCAAGTTCACCTTCTTCTGAATTCTGATATCTTTCTGCTCGAGATTTGAAGTGTCACATTGGTTGTGGGATGTAATGTTCCTCGTGAAAGGCAATCTGTCACATTCTGTAGGTTTTCTCAAGTTCTGTGCATCTGACTTTGGATCTAAAGATCCACATCCACCAGTCATAAATTCCCTTGTGTTCTGTGAAGATGGACTTATTACAGCCTCTTTGGCATCTGTAAAAGTTCTGGGTTGGGGATCAGAACACGGCAAGAGAGACAAAGCACTGTTGTGTAAAGCAAAGTTGTGATTTAGCACTCTACTCTCTTCGCCCAAACTGTGTCCTATGGTTTTTGACCTCTGTAGTATCTTTCTCCCGTGTTTTTGGGGTGGGCCATCTACAAGATCTTGCTGTAGGTGGACTCGTTTGATTTCAGATGTTACTTGGTCAAACGTGGCCTCTTCATTACCAAGGCTGCTAGTACACGATTTCTGCCAGTTTAAGGAGATTATAGGGGGGATTTTTAGGCAGACAGACTCTTCGTGGACTTGTGACTTGTATTTTTCTTCTGGGATGACTTTGCAGTGAGGAGAAACCAATGATGATGTGTCAATTTTTAGGAATGTCTCCTCATTTGTTTGACCCTCTGCTCCCGCCCGACAGTCACCCTGGTGGAAACAAGACACATATTATTGAGATTTTTTCCCCACAAAATACAGCAAAGCTTTGAACACGTTACACTGAACTCAGCCAACATAGTCGAGCTCTAGAGACAAAACGACCACCACAGGGGCCTTCATATACATAATTTAGTGCATGTCACATTATTCACCACCTAACACACAACACATTATCAAACATTTCAAGTCCTGTAAATTACATTTTATCGTAAAGACGTGATCACCACAGGAGTCTTCATACACACAATTTAGTACATGTCACACTATTTGCCAATATTTTATTGTTCTGAATTTATGTGAACCTTTATTTCAAATAAATTGGCCAAACAGCCAACAAAGGAAAAAAATGTTGTTGCTTGAAAGCTATATGCCCCAAAATAGTGCAAGGTAAAAAGGTAAAAGAGGTTAAAAAGTCGAGACTTTTAGCAAAAAAGAATATGTCCTATTATATGTTGAAATTGACAAATATGAAGCTGACAAGTTACAGGAATCAGAACAAGATAACGGCAGCAGCTTTAAATGATTCATACACTGTAAACCTCACCCAGGCATATCTCAGCACTGCCAGAGGGATCCAGTGCAGGAAGTGACCATCTTACATCACATCTAAGGCTGGACCAGTTTTATGGAAAGTCCACATAGGGTGGTCCACCTGCTACCCATGGGATTGGCTGGACATGGAAGAGAGGTTCCTCCAGGCCAGTTTCTAGGGGCCGTGCAGCCGTGCGGCCGCCCTGAGCGCTATTGGGAGGGGGGTGCTGTAATGGAGGGGGGAGCCGCAGCCGCAGGGAAGGCAGCCTGACCTCTCCCTCCCTCCCTCTCCCCGGGCCGCTTTCCGTGCTCCCCCCTCGGAGTGCAGAGTCAGCGTGCAGGGAAGCGCTATACACAGCTACTCACCTCCCTGGTTCCAATCACCGCTCACTCGCCCCTGGTCTCCTCCTCTGAGCAGCCGCTGATACACACACTGCTTCCTGTTTAGCAGGAAGGCTCATATGCAATTCATTTTTTCTCCTGAGTTTTCTCCTTTTAAACCTGTCAATGAAATGTTTTTTAAGCCACCAGAAAGCAAGAAAATACTCAAAATAATTTAGACAGTACTTTTTCACCTACTTTTTGGTACTTTTTTAATTGAAAAGTGCTGGAAAGTTATTTTAAATCAAAGATGAAAAATTATCTCCTAGGAGAAAACTAAAGAGAATAAGTGAATTGCATATGGCCCAAGTGTGATAATATCACCTTGCAGAAAACTCAGGAGAAAAAATGAATGGACAATAGGCCAGGGTGTACTAACAGTCTTGTGACATAAGAACAGCTTATATGCCAATTTTAAAAAAATTGGTATGCCTCGGGATCTGCTGACCACCAGCTTTTACACTGCTACTACGGAATCTATCCTTTGCAGTCATCATCTGGTTTGCTGGCACAACGGCTAGTGATAGACATAAATTGCAAAGAATCATTAGTGATGCTGAAAAGATCATCAGATCGCCCCTACCACCTCTTAACCACTTTACCCCCGCTCGTACGGATTTCTCCGTCCCTTTTTCCATCCTTTAACCCCCAGGGACGGAGAAATCTGTACTTTCCGCGTTCCCGCCGCTGTCCGCGCTCCCGCTCGTAAACACGCCGCCCGCCGCTAGTAAACACGCCGCTGCCCGCTCGCCCGGAGATCAATGAACGGGAAAATCCATTCCCGTTCGTTGATCTAAGCCCCGCAATGATCCGCTGCTCTCCGATGAGCAGCGCGATCATTGTGAAAAGATACACACTTACCCAGCCTCCAAGTACTTCCTCCAAGCTTCCGGAAGGGCACTTGGAGGTCGCATTAAAACAAAAAGTTACTGTGGCCATCTTGTGGCCAAATAGTAAAACTACACCCTACACATTTTTCACATACAAATAAATTACTTTTACACAAAAAATTAACTCATTACCTCCCACACTCCCAATTTTTATTTTTTTTTTGTAATTAAAAAAAAATTAAAAAATGTACAATAAAAAAAAAATACATAAATAGTTACCTTAGGGACTGAACTTTATAAATATTTATGGCAGGAGGGTACAACACTGTTACTTTATAAACTGCGGGCTTGTAATTAGGGATGGACGCAAAACTGAAAAAAATGCACCTTTATTTCCAAATAAAATATTGGCGCCAAACATTGTGATAGGGACATCATTTAAACGGTTTTATAACCGGACAAAAGGGCAAATACATTTCATGGGTTTTAATTACAGTAGCATGCATTATTTAAAAACTATAATGGCCGAAAACTGAAAAATAATTAATTTTTTCCCACATTTTTCCTATTTTCCCATTAAAACACATTTAGAATAAAATAATTCTTGGCATAATGTCCCACCTAAAGAAAGCCTAATTGGTGGCAGAAAAAACAAGATATAGTTCATTTCATTGCGATAAGTAATAATAAAGTTATAGACAAATGAGTGGAAGGGGCGCTGAAAGGTGGTCAGGGGGTAAAACCCCTCAGTGGTGAAGTGTTTAAAGAGACTCTGAAGCGAGAATAAATCTCGCTTCAGAGCTCATAGTTAGCAGGGGCACGTGTGCCCCTGCTAAACCGCCGCTATAGCGCTGCTAAACGGGGGTCCCTTCATCCCCAAACCCCCCACTGCGACACTTGGTCGCAGACTTGGTCGCTCCTGGAGGCAGGGCTAACGGCTGCAGCCCTGCCTCCAGTCGCGTCTATCAGCGGCGCATCGCCGCCTCTCCCCCGCCCCTCTCAGTGAAGGAAGACTGAGAGGGGCGGGGGATAAGCGGAGATACGCGCTGACAGACGCGCGTGGGGCAGGGCTGCGGCGGTTAGCCCTGCCCCAACCAGGAAGCGCTCCCCCGCTGAAACGAGGGGATTTGGGGGTGAAGGGACTCCCGTTAAGCCGCGGGATAGCGGCGGTTTAGCAGGGGCACTGCTATCTATGAGGTCTGAAGCGAGATTTATTCTCGTTTCAGACTCTCTTTAAAGGACTCACGAGGCTAAATAGGTTAAAAAAGGTAATTACCGGCATGAAATATCAATGCGCAGCCGCACTCGCGCATATGCGGACTGCGCAGCCGGGGCTAGCTCCGTTGGCCATATTGGAAGAGGCAGGAGAGCCCGACCCGGTCTGTGGGGTCGGGACCGGCCCGGGGGGGACATTCAGCCGCGGGGACCTGGTGGAAAGACATGGAGGGCGCGGATGGCGTCCTCCGTGCATTGATATTTCATGCAGGTAATTACCTTTTTTAACCTATTTCGCCTCGTAAGTCCTTTAATATCCTCCACACTGCGAGGATGAGAAAGAGAGCCACTAGTATTTCCTGCGACCCCTCCCACCATAGCAGCTGCTTCTTCAAGCCCCTCCCATCTGGTCGTCGCTACAGAACTATCCTATCCAGAACCAGCAGGTGCAGGAACACCTTCTTCCCCCAAGCAGTTCTTCTGTTAAATGCAATCCACCCTGAATTTAAAGAGGAACTCCAGTGAAAATAATGTAATTAAAAAAGTGCTTCATTTTTACAATAATTATGTATAAATTATTTAGTCAGTGTTTGCTCATTGTAAAATCTTTCCTCTCCCCGATTTATATTCTGACATGTATCACATGGTGACATTTTTACTGTGGGCAGGTTATGTAGCTGCTGCTAGCTGTTTTGGCCGTTAGAGACATCTGTAAGAAGCTATTTCCTGTCTCTGAACATTGTTACATTGTGGCAGTTTGCCAGGAGCACCGGGGTCCTCAGAGCTTCTTGTGGGAGGGGTTCCACCACAATATCAGTCATACAGCGCCCCCTGATGGTCTGTTTGTGAAAAGCAATATATTTCTCATGTAAAAGGGGGTATCAGCTACTGATTGAGATAAAGTTAAATTCTTGGTTGGAGTTCCTCTTTAACCTCCTAGTCTGCACAACTCCCAGCCGCCCACTCCACATGCTGCCTCAATTGTATCTCTTCTGTAAATGTAACATGCTTTATTTCAAAGATGGAAATGTGTTGTTAATGTGTGTTAATGTTTTGTAAATGTAGCTGTAAATGTAACATGTACTGAATAGCTGTTAATGGTTCAGTACATCTGCATAGGCCATGTGAACTATAAGCAATTCCGAGTACGGCATCATCATACTTGGCGAATTTTCTTGATTCTGTCTTAATGATAACGCTCATGCTGAAGATTATGCTTAATCCCACCAAAAACCGACTTCTGTGTTTTGAATTTTCACAGCTGTTTCTAAAAGAAGTAAATATTGGGCAATTTTCTTAACTGATACACGTTACACTTATATAATCATTCATATGATGACATTCATTGTCAAGTTACTTTTCTGCTCTCAGACAACCATTGCCTGCCAGATACCATCACCAAACATACGGACAGTTCATCCATACAGACCAAACATATGCAAACATATGGAGGACAGTCCATCCATATAGACCGAACATATAGAGGACAGTACATCGTTATAGACCAAAAACATATGGACAGACCATCATTATAAACCAAACACACGGTCCATGGATATACAGTGGGATGCAAAAGTTTGGACAACCTTGTTAATCCTCATGATTTTCCTGTATAAATCGTTGGTTGTAACAATAAAAAATGTCAGTTAAATATATCATATAGGAGACACACACACAGTGATATTTGAGAAGTGAAATGAAGTTTATTGGATTTAACCATTTAGGCCACCTGGACGTGATCCTGACGTCCAGACTGCTGCTCACCTGCTGATGCAGAACCCCCCCTACCCCGGTAGCCTGGAGGTCAATGAACGGGAAAATGGTTAATTGATCTAAGTCCCCAGCAGAAAAACTGACGGTCTCTTATCAAAGACTGTGGTCGTTCTGAAGAAAAAAAAAAGTTTCCTGTCCTCTTCTCGCTTCCAGGAACCGAAAAAAATAAATAAATGTAGCCATCTTGTGGCCAAATAGTAAAACTACATCTACATACATTTTTCTATATATTAAACACACATTATTACATTTAAAATTAACTGTTTCCCACACCAAAAATTACCCAAATAATTTTTTTTAATGGAAAAAAAAAATGACAATTGAAAAGCAAAAAACAAAAACATAAATAGCTACATAAGGGTCTGAACTTTTTAAATATGCATGTGAATTGGGTATATTACAAACATTTTTTAAATTATAAACTTGTAAATAGTGATGGACGCAAAACTGAAAAAATGTACCTTTATTACCAAATAAAATATTGGCGCCATACATTGTGATAGGGACAAAATTAAAATGGTGCAATAACCGAGACAAATAGGGATATCAAATACGTAGGTTTTAATTATAGTAGCATGTATTATTTTAAAGCTATAATGGCCGAAAACTGAGAAATAATGATTTTTTTTCCATTTTTTTTCTTAATATTCCTGTTAAAATGCATTTAGAAAAAAATAATTTGGGCACCACAAAAAAAGAAATAAAATCAATATTTAGTAGAGATGGCCCGAACCGCTTGCCAGCGAACGGTTCCCGGCGACCTTCCGGTGGTTCAGGTTTGCGGAGAACTTTTCCGGAAGTTCGGTTCGCCCCCATAATGCACCATTATGGTCAACTTTGACCCTTTACATCACAGTCAGCAGGCACATTGTAGCCAATTATAATCAGGCTACACTCCCTCCTGGAGCCATTCCCCCCCCCCCCCCCCTTATAAAAGGCAGGCACCGTCGGCCATTTTACTCACTTGTGTGCCTGCAGTAAATAGAGAAGGGACAGCTGCTGCTGCTGCAGACTCTCATAGGGAAAGATTAGTTAGGCTCTTGTAGGCTTGTTAGCTTGCTCCTTGCTGATTCTTATTGCTAAAATAGCACCCCACAACAGCTCTTTTGAGAGCTAATCTTGTTCTTGTGATCTATTTTTTTTCTGTGTGTCCCACTGACACTTGTTTTGCATAGACAGCCTTGATAATTCATACTGTGTGTGTGTGTGTGTGTGTGTGTGTGTGCCACTGCCAGGCCAAGCACATTCAGTGACGACCTGTGTGTGTGACAGGTGCACATTGTAATACCTATTACTGCATATACCTACCTACCTGTTGTTCACAGTGCACTCACCTACCTACATACGTGAGTTGAGCGCACGCAATGTCACTGTGCCTGTCCGCTACCTGTCTGTGTGTGACAGGTGCACATTGTAATACCCATCACTGCATATACCTACCTGTTGTGTTCAGTGCACCCACCTCATCACTGCATATACTTACCTGTTGTATTCAGTGCACCCACCTACCTACGTGAGTGCACGCAGTGTGATATACCACTCCGTGCATACCTGTTAACTGCACCTGTGTTACTGCACATTGTATTAGTCAAGTCAGTGCATACCTTTCACTTTATCCCCCCCTCCCCGATATGGACACAACGGACAAAACAGGCAAGGGTAGAGGCAGACCCAGAGGAAGGCCACCCGGAAGGTCTGTGCAAGGTCGTGTTGATGTGATTTCATGCGGCCCTGGTCCAAAGTGCAGTGCTCAGAAGAAGGCACGTCCCATCAACTCCTAAGATTGTAAGGACGTGGTTGACTATTTAACACAGAACACCTCATCTTCCGCAGCCACCAGCGCTACCACAAGCACCACATCCGTTGCATTTGACACTTTGCAGGAGTTAATTGGTGGGGAATTAACTGATTCACAGCCATTATTGTTACAACCAGATGAAGGCGCTATGCAAGTTACACCACCTCATATGTCTGAGTTAGGCGACACTATGGGCGTAATGTGTGAGGAGTAACTGATGTTGGTGCAGTTTTGGAGGTGTCTGAGGCAAGCAAAGCTGGGAAGGATGATTATGATGATGATAATGATACGATTCCCACATGGGTTCCTAATAGGCAAGATGACCAAGGGGACAGTTCAGTGGGGGAGTCAGAGAGGAGTAGGAGGAGACGAGTTCCTGAAATAAGCAAAAGGGAGCTTGTCATCAGAAACAGCTGGTGGCAGTGTCCGGCACCATGTATCGCCACCTATGTACAGCCAGCCAACATGCCCTTCAATGTCAGCTGCTGATGCCACCATAGTGCCATCACCCGAGGGGGGCTCAGCGGTTTGGAAATTTTTTAATGTGTCTGCCTCAGATCGGAGCAATGCCATCTGTTCTCTCTGCCTCCAAAAATTCAGCCGTGAAAAGGTCAACACTCACGTAGGGACAAGTGCCTTACGAAGGAGAAAAGACACAAACTGCAATGGGAAGAGCACCTGAGCAAAAGCAGCACACAAAAGAAAAGCCACCCTCCTTCTCCTCTTCCTCCTTCAGGTGCAGCATCTTTAGCCGCTTTCTCCCTTGCACCTTCACAGCCACCCTCCTCCACTCCGCCTGTGTCCTTGAGCTCCTGCACAGCAGCCAGGTGTCTGTGAAGGAAATCTTTGAGCGGAAGAAGCCAATTTCTGCCAGCCACCCCCTTGCCTGGAGTCTGACAGCTGGTGTGGCGGAACTGTTAGCTCGCCAGCTGTTACCATACAAGCTGGTGGACTCTGAGGCCTTCCGATAATTTGTGGCCATTGGGACACCACAGTGGAAGATACCAGGCCACAATTATTTTTCTAAAAAGGCAATACACAAACTGTACTGTGAAGTTGAGAGGCAAGTGGTGTAATCTCTGGCACACAGCGTTGGGTCAAGGGACCACCTGACCACGGATGCCTGGTCTGCCAAGCACGGTCAGGGCAGGTACATAACTTACACAGCCCATTGGGTCAACCTGGCGACCGATGGCAAGCAGGGAGTACGTGGCTGTGCAGCAGACCAACTTGTGACACCTCCACGGCTTGCAGGCAGGCCTCCTGCCACCTACTCTCCTCCTGCTACATCCTCTTCGCTGTCGTCCTCCTCCTCCTTGGCTGAGTGGCACTTCAACTCTACTGGTGCTGCAATCTCCTCTCCAGCTACACAGCCCCATCTCTCCAGGGCCTATGCTCCATGCCAGGTACGACAGTGTCACGCCATATTAGACATGTCTTGCTTCAAAGCGGAGAGTCACACCGGTCCAGCTCTCCTGGCTGCTCTTAACAAACAGGTGGATCAGTGGCTGACCCCGCACCAGCTGGAGATCGGCAACGTGGTGTGTGACAACGGCAGCAATCTCATTTCCACGTTAAATTTGGGAAAGCTGACACATGTACCCTGCAAGGCACATGTGCTGAATCTAGTCATTCAAAGATTTGTGTCAAAGTACCCAGGCTTAGAGGACATCTTAAAGCAGGCCAGGAAGTTGTGTGGGCATTTCAGGTGGTCTTACACGGCCATGGCACGCTTTGCGGACATTCAACGGAGAAAAAACTTGCCGGTGAGACGCTTGATATGTGATAGCCCGACTCGCTGGAATTCGACCCTGGTCATGTTCTTTCGTCTGCTAGAACAGGAGAAAGCCGTCACCCAGTACAATTACAGTAGAAGGACACAATCTGGGGAGATGGGGATGTTCTGGCCCCCGAACTAGACACTGATGTGAAATGCATGCAGGCTCATGCGGCCATTTGAGGAGGTGACCAACCTGGTGAGACGCAGTGAAGGCACCATCAGCGACTTGATCCCATACACTTATTTCCTGGAGCGTGCCGTGCGTAGAATGGTAGATCAAGCTGTGGAGGAGCGGGAAGAGAAACCATTACGGCAGGAACAGCTGTGGGAGCAATTTACATCAGAATCAGATGTTTCCTCAACACCTGCGGCAGCACAGAGGGGGGAGGAGGAGGAAGAGTCGTGTGGGGAAGAGGAGTCAGACTGGGATGATGAGGAAGGTGTTTCTTTGGAGGAGGAGGAGGCGGCGGCAGAAGAACAACCGCAGCAGGCGTCGCAGGGGGCTTGTGCTGCTCGACGTTCCCATGGTATTGTTCGTGGCTGGGGGAGGACGTCACTGAGGAAGAGTAAGTGGAGATGGATAGTACGTCTGCATCCAACTTTGTGCAGATGTCATCTTTCATGCTGTCCAGCCTGTTGAGGGACCCACATATAAAAAAAACTCAAGGGGAATGAGCTGTACTGGGTGGCCACGCTACTAGACCCTCGGTATAGGCACAAAGTGCTGGACATGTTACCAACTCACCAGAAGGCAGAAAGGTTGCAGCACATGCAGAACAAGCTGGCAACTATGCTTTACAATGTGTTTAAGGGTGATGTCACCGCACAATGCAATAAAGGTACCACTGCCAGTAATCCTTCTCCCATGTCCACGCAGGCAAGGACAGGACGCTCCAGCGATCTCATGGTGATGTCGGATATGCGGACATTCTTTAGTCCACCGCCTCGCCTCAGTACTTCCGGATCCACCCTCCACCAACGCCTTGACCGGCAGGTAGCCGACTACCTGGCCTTAAGTGTGGATGTAGACACTGTGAGCAGCGATGAACCCTTGGACTACTGGGTGCGCAGGCTTGACCTGTGGCCAGAGCTGTCCCAATTTGCCATCCAACTTCTGTCTTGCCCTGCCTCAAGCGTCCTGGTCACTCACTGCTGCTCCAGTCCCCTGCAGTCAGCTAGTTTCGTTTTTGCCAACCTCGGGGTCGATGGGCTGCATTGCGTACATTTTCACGCATTCCCGCTGGTGCAGGAACATTAAGGCATACGTTTTTATACGTAAGTGGTGCAACGCGTACAATTTTACGCATTGCACCTCTGACGCGTAAAAACGTATGCATTAATGTTTCTGTACCAGCGGGAATGCGTGAAAATGTACGCAATGCAGCCCGCCGACCCCGAGGTCAACAAAAATGAAACTAGCTGGCAGCAGGGGACTGGAGCAGCAATGAGTGACTACAAAGGCACAGAATGGCTGCATGGGGCTGGTAGAAGCCCCAGGTAAGTGAAACTCATTTTTTTTTTTTTGCCTGACGATTCCTTTAAACAATTATTGCACACATTCTTTAAATCCAATAAACTTAATTTCACTTCTCAAATATCACTGTGTGTGTCTCCTATATGATATATTTAACTGACATTTTTTATCATAACAACCAACGATTTATACAGGAAAATCATGATTCACAAGGTTGCCCAAACTTTCGCATCCCACTGTAGACAAAACATACGGACAGTCCATCCATATAGACCAAACATAAGGACATTATATCCATATAGACCAAACACACAGACAACTCAACGATGTAGACCAAACATACACACAGGTCATCCATATAGAGCAAACATGCGGACAGTCCACCCATATAGACCAAACACATAGACAGCCCATTGATATAGACCAGTGATCTGCAAACTTGGCTCTCAAGCTGTTAAGGAACTACAAGTCCCACAGTGCATTTGCCTTTATGAATCATGTGTGGCTGTCAGACTCCTGCAATGCATTGTGGGACTTGTAGTTATTTAACAGCTGGAGAGCCAAGTTTGCAGATCAGACCAAACATACGGACAGTCTATCCATATAGACCAAACATACGGACAGTCTATCCATATAGACCAAACATACGGACAGTCTATCCATATAGACCAAACATACAGACAGTCCATTGATCTAGACGAAACATAAGGCCAGTCCACCGATATAGACCAAACCTAAGGACAGTCCACCGATATAGACCAAACCTAAGGACAGTCCACCGATATAGACCAAACCTAAGGACAGTCCACCAATATAGACCAAACCTACGGAAGGTACATCCATATAGACCAAACATACGGATGGTACATCCATACAGACCAAACATACGGACGGTACATCCATATAGACCAAACCTATGGACGGTACATCCATATAGACCAGGGGTCTCAAACTCAATTTACCTGGGGGCCGCAGGAGGCAAAGTCAGAATGAGGCTGGGCCGCATAAGGAATTTCACAATCGCGGTGCATCGCCGCCTCTGCCCGCTCCTCTCACTCTTCCTTCACAGAGAGGGGCGGGGAGAGGCGGCGATCAGTTCGGCAATTGACGTTCCAGGAAATGCCAGCGGATTGCCCCCCGGGCGATTTAGGGGCTCTGCAGCAGATTACTTGGGAGCACTGAAGCGAACTATAAGGAAGCTTTTGCTGGCGAGGGCCACAAAATATTGTATCGATGGCCTCAGTTTGAGACCCCTGATATAGACCAAACATACGGACGGTACATCCATATAGACCAAATATACACACGGTACATCCATATAGACCAAACATACAGCTGGTACCTCCATATAGACCAAACATACACACAGTTACATCTATATAGACCTAACATACAAACAGTACATCCATATAGACCCGCTGAAATGTCAGTGGCCAGCCACCAAGGCTCTCTGCGACGGGCCATGTTTCTAGGCACAACTTTCTGTGAATGCAGCTCCATAAAACATTCTCTATAAACCTATTTTACATGAAGAAACGTGAAAATGACACACAAAGTCTCATGAAAACTGTTTTCAATTTATTCTGATCTTAGAGCCCTCCTGGAAGATGTGAACTTGTTGCATGCGAGATTCTAAACGCACCCAATTATGTTTGTGGTTGGAAATAGTGTTGGGCGAACAGTGTTCGCCACTGTTCGGGTTCTGCAGAACATCACCCTGTTCGGGTGATGTTCGAGTTCGGCCGAACACCTGACGGTGCTCGGCCAAACCGTTCGGCCATATGGCCGAACTAAGAGCGCATGGCCGAACGTTCCCCGAACGTTCGGCTAGCGCTGTGATTGGCCGAACGGGTCACGTGGTTCGGACCCGAACGCGCTCTGATTGGCCGAACTGTCACGTGGTTCGGGTAAATAAATACCCGAACCACGTCATATCTCCGCCATTTGTCTGTGGGTTTAGCTTTGGGTAGGCAGGCAGGGTAGTTCGCGCTCCAGCCACGCTAGCCAGGGTCCCCCCCAGTCATTGTGTGTCGCTGCTGGGAATAGTAGTACACCGCTCGCTCAGCATTCTGTTTACTGCCACTCTGTGTACCTCGCTCAGCCACACTATATAGCATTCTGTTTACTGCCACTCTGTGTCTGCTGGGAATAGTAGTACACCGCTTGCACAGCCACACTATATAGCATTCTGTTTACTGCCACTCTGTGTACCTCGCTCAGCCACACTATATAGCATTCTGTTTACTGCCACTCTGTGTCTGCTGGGAATAGTGGTACACCGCTCGCTCAGCCACACTATATAGCATTCTGTTCACTGTTCTGTGTCTGCTTGGAATAGTGGTACACCGCTCGTTCAGCCACACTATATAGCATTCTGTGTACTGTTCTGTGTCTGCTGGGAACAGTAGTACACCGCTCGTTCAGCCACACTATATAGCATTCTGTGTACTGTTCTGTGTCTGCTGGGAACAGTAGTACACCGCTCGCTCAGCCACACTATATAGCATTCTGTTCACTGTTCTGTGTCTGCTGGGAATAGTGGTACACCGCTCGCTCAGCCACACTATATAGCATTCTGTTCACTGTTCTGTGTCTGCTGGGAATAGTGGTACACCGCTCGCTCAGCCACACTATATAGCATTCTGTTTACTGTTCTGTGTCTGCTGGGAATAGTGGTACACCGCTCGCTCATCCACACTATATAGCATTCTGTTCACTGTTCTGTGTCTGCTGGGAATAGTGGTACACCGCTCGCTCAGCCACACTATATAGCATTCTGTTCACTGTTCTGTGTCTGCTGGGAATAGTGGTACACCGCTCGCTCAGCCACACTATATAGCATTCTGTTCACTGTTCTGTGTCTGCTGGGAATAGTGGTACACCGCTCGCTCAGCCACACTATATAGCATTCTGTTCACTGTTCTGTGTCTGCTGGGAATAGTGGTACACCGCTCGCTCAGCCACACTATATAGCATTCTGTTCACTGTTCTGTGTCTGCTGGGAATAGTGGTACACCGCTCGCTCAGCCACACTATATAGCATTCTGTTTACTGTTCTGTGTCTGCTGGGAATAGTGGTACACCGCTCGCTCATCCACACTATATAGCATTCTGTTCACTGTTCTGTGTCTGCTGGGAATAGTGGTACACCGCTCGCTCAGCCACACTATATAGCATTCTGTTCACTGTTCTGTGTCTGCTGGGAATAGTGGTACACCGCTCGCTCAGCCACACTATATAGCATTCTGTTCACTGTTCTGTGTCTGCTGGGAACAGTAGTACACCGCTCGTTCAGCCACACTATATAGCATTCTGTGTACTGTTCTGTGTCTGCTGGGAACAGTAGTACACCGCTCGTTCAGCCACACTATATAGCATTCTGTGTACTGTTCTGTGTCTGCTGGGAACAGTAGTACACCGCTCGTTCAGCCACACTATATAGCATTCTGTTCACTGTTCTGTGTCTGCTGGGAATAGTGGTACACCGCTCGCTCAGCCACACTATATAGCATTCTGTTCACTGTTCTGTGTCTGCTGGGAACAGTAGTACACCGCTCGTTCAGCCACACTATATAGCATTCTGTGTACTGTTCTGTGTCTGCTGGGAACAGTAGTACACCGCTCGTTCAGCCACACTATATAGCATTCTGTTCACTGTTCTGTGTCTGCTGGGAATAGTGGTACACCGCTCGCTCAGCCACACTATATAGCATTCTGTGTACTGTTCTGTGTCTGCTGGGAACAGTAGTACACCGCTCGTTCAGCCACACTATATAGCATTCTGTTCACTGTTCTGTGTCTGCTGGGAATAGTGGTACACCGCTCGCTCAGCCACACTATATAGCATTCTGTTCACTGTTCTGTGTCTGCTGGGAATAGTGGTACACCGCTCACCCGTCACTGTATAGCATTGTGCTCTGTGTCGCTGCTGGGAATAGTGGTACTGTATAGCATTTCTGTACTGCCACTGTACTGCTGCCAGTCAGCGTGTACTGTAAGGATAAGTGAAATGAGGAAGAAATCCGGTGAAAGAGGGAGGGGCAAGGGAAGAGGTGTTTCCCCTGACGGTTCACGTACAGGCCACAGGGGAGCACCCAAGAAAACCCACTCAATACCACCCATGTTGTCCAGGACAACAACCCTCACAAATCCAAAAGAACAGGACCAGATAATTACTTGGATGACCTCTCAAGCGTCCAGCAGTGGGTTAAGCAGCACCAGCACATCACGCACGAGGTCCGAGTCCTCAGCCAGTTACAAGGAGCCAGTGGGCACAAAGCTGACACAACCGGCAGCGACACCACGCACACAACTGCCAGATAACCAGTCCGATGAATTACCTCAGGACACAATGGGGTATTCGCAGGAGCTATTCCCAGCCCAACAAACTTCCACCTTTCAAAGGTCAATGGAGGAACAGCCAGAAATGTTGTGCCTGGATTCACAACCGTTAACTGTGGGAAATGTACCGCGCACTGAAATACGAGGCGAGTCCGAAGAGGACTCGGAAACCCAAATCCCAGAGCAATTTGGGCAGGAGGGGTTGCAATTGCAGGAGGTCGGCCGACAAGATCTGGAAGACGACGTTGGAGTGTGCTGCGCAGAGGTTGTTGTGGGGAGCTCTACTCCACGGCGGTGGCCCACAATGACATATGACGAGTTTGAGGAGATGGAAGAGGAGGGTATGGACAATGTGGACAGAGACCCAGATTTTGTTTGTGAACGAGAACATCGCCGTCGTAGCAGCAGCACAGATGAGTCTGTTGAAGAACACACTGCTGCACGAGTTCGCCTTGTGCCACAAGGTAGGCGGCGCGCAATTTCAGGCACCACAAGCGTGGAAGTTCAAGTGAGAGGCAAAAGAGGAGCAAACAGAAATCGCCAGCAAGGAGGCAGGTGCTCCAAAGTCTGGGCTTTCTTTGAAGACTGCACTGAGGATGTTACCATGGCGATTTGCAAGGTGTGCAAGACCCGCCTGAGCAGGGGGAAAAATATTAACAACCTCTCCACCACCAGCATGAGCCGTCACATGCTATCCAAACATCCCACTCTTTGGGCAAACGCGTCAGGACAGGGTACCAGAAACAACACTGCCTCCCTTGGGTTCACCAGACCCGCCTCAGCAGCAGCAGTAGCCCAGCCATTGCGTGGTTCACAACATTCACAAACATCAGACGACGCTGACACTGTCACTTTCCGGAGTAGTGCTCTTGAGGTCTCCCAGTGTTCATCAAACACAACAACCAACAGCCCTTCCGTGTGCAGCGCTACGGTTCAGTTGTCTGTGTCGGAGATGTTTGAGCGCAAGAGGAAATTGCCAGCAAATGACCCCCGGGCCGTGGCAGTAACAGCCAGCATAGCCAAGCTTCTGGCCTGCGAAATGCTGCCATATCGATTGGTGGAGACAAACAGCTTCAAGGGCATGATGTCAGTGGCCATCCCACGTTACGTGGTTCCCAGCCGCTACCACTTTGCACGCTCTGCAGTGCCTGAGTTGCATGAGCACGTGGTCAGCAAAATAACCCGAAGCTTGAAGAATGCCGTTGCCTGCAAGGTTCACCTCACCACTGACACCTGGACGAGTGCGTTCGGCCAGGGTAGATACATCTCCCTTACCGCGCACTGGGTGAACCTTGTGGAGCCTGGCAGCGATTCCTCACCTGCTACGGCACGGGTGTTGCCCACGCCACAAACAGCTGCACCGCCGTCCCTCCCACTGGATAACAGCAGCACCTACCTCTCTGACTCCTTCTCCTCCAACGCATCTCAAAGCTGTACCTCATCCGGAAACGCTAACCCAGCAGCAGTAGGATCGTGGAAGCAGTGCAGCACAGCTGTTGGCATGCGTCAGCAAGCGTTGCTGAAGCTAATCTGCCTTGGGGATAAGCAGCACACAGGGGAGGAAATTTGGAGGGGAATAAAGGAACAGACGGATTTGTGGCTGGCACCGCTGGACCTGAAACCGGGCATGGTTGTGTGTGATAATGGGAGTAATCTCATTCGCGCTTTAAGGTTGGCTAAGCTGACACACATCCCTTGCCTGGCGCACGTGATGAACCTAGTAGTTCAGCGGTTCCTGAGGACATACCCAGGCGTGCCCGATCTGCTGTTGAAGGTGCGTCGAGTGTCCAAACATTGTAGAAATTCCAGTACTGCTTCGGGGGCACTCGCCAAGATGCAGGAGCGCTTCAATCTCCCCCACCATCGCTTGCTGTGTGATGTCCCTACGCGCTGGAATTCTACGCTGCACATGCTAGCCCGCTTTTGCGAGCAGAAGAGTGCAGTGGTCCAGTACATGACGGCGCAGTACCGAGGCGCATCCGGCCAGCTGCCAAGCTTCTGTGGATCCGATTGGGCCAACATGTTGGACCTCTGCCAAGTCCTCCAAAATTTTGAGCAATCCACGTTGCTTGTGAGCAGTGACAACTCTTCAGTCAGCATTACCATACCACTGCTGTGTTTACTGAAGAGGTCGATGTTAAAAATCAAGGAAACAGCTGTCATGATGCAACTGGGGGAATCTGAAGGAGAAAACGATCAGCGTGATGGTACCAACATCAGGCCATCCGCCTCAGGGAACGCTGGCCCCAGCAGCTATGACGAAGAAGAGGAGGAGGAACAGCTGGAGTTGGAGCAGGAATTTCATGCCACCACTGACGAGGGCCAGAGCGGTGCACGTTGGACTTCCACAATTCAACGCGAATGGTCAGCAGAAGCAGACCAGGAGGAAGGTGACGACTATGATGCATCACAACAACTATCACAACGCTCACAAGAGGATGATGAGGATTCTGGTAGGACTCTGGCACACATGGCTCAATTCATGCTAGACTGCATTGAACGTGACCCACGCATTGTGCGCATTCTGGACAACACCAATTACTGGGTTTATACCCTTCTGGATCCACGGTACAAACACAATGTTCCAAAACTGCTTGAAGAAAGAGTCAGACAGGTCAAAATGGAAGAATACCAGCAGGCCCTTGTGGAGACTTTAGAGAGGAGATTGACATCCTCCCCCTCCTCTAGCCAGTTGTACGCAGACAGACTGACTTCCGCAAACCCAGGACGACCAGGAGGGCAGCAAACAACGCAAGCCGCAGCTAGTACCCAAAAGGGAATGGTATCGGCAGTGTCCTTGGAGTGGGAAAATTTTCTGACACCCATGCAGCCGCAGCCCACTGAACAGCAAGCGTGCAGATCCACCTCCAACACCGATCGCCTGGAGAAGATGGTCAAGGACTACATGTCAGATGGCGTAGCTGTGTCGAACCATCCATCTGCACCCTTCAACTATTGGGTATCGAAGCTAGACACCTGGCACGAACTGGCAATGTACGCAATAGAGGTGCTGGCTTGCCCGGCAGCCAGCGTTATGTCGGAACGCTGTTTCAGTGCTGCCGGAGGCATCGTCACAGATCGGCGTATCCGCCTCTCTACAGACAATGCAGACCGTCTGACTCAAATTAAAATGAATCAATCCTGGATTGGAAATGACTACGCAACACTCCAGGACCCCAACCAAGTAACATGACCAATGAACATCTGGGATGGTGTTGCGTTTCCGGGCCCTGTTTATTGAACCTCTCATCTGTATTACATTTATGACTGCATGGCGGCAAAAAGCATTGCTGCTATATCCGCACGCTTTTTGTCCACATGCAAGGCCTGGGTTGTTGTGTCTCACAAAGCGTGGCCTTCTCCTCCTGCGCCTGCTCCTGTTCCATCACGTCTGCTGCTGCTGGGTTAGCGTTGCCGCGTGGTCCCTGTTTATTGAACCACTTATCTTTATTACATTTATGACTGCATGGCGGTACAAAGCATGCTATCCGCACGCTTCTTGCCCTCATGCAAGGCCTGGGTTGTTGTGTCTCACAAAGCGTGGCCTTCTCCTCCTGCGCCTCCTCCTGTTCCATCACGTCTGCTGCTGCTGGGTTAGCGTTGCCGCGTGGTCCCTGTTTATTGAACCACTTATCTTTATTACATTTATGACTGCATGGCCGTACAAAGCCTGCTATCCGCACGCTTCTTGCCCTCATGCAAGGCCTGGGTTGTTGTGTCTCACAAAGCGTGGCCTTCTCCTCCTGCGCCTGCTCCTGTTCCATCACGTCTGCTGCTGCTGGGTTAGCGTTGCCGCGTGGTCCCTGTTTATTGAACCACTTATCTTTATTACATTTATGACTGCATGGCGGTACAAAGCCTGCTATCCGCACGCTTCTTGCCCTCATGCAAGGCCGGGGTTGTTGTGTCTCACAAAGCGTGGCCTTCTTCTCCTCCTGCGCCACCCTCCTCCTGTTCCATCACGTGTGCTGCTGCTGGGTTAGCGTTACCGGTCCCTTTTCCTGGAACCTCTTATATGTATTACATTTATGACTGCATGCCGACAAAAAACATGTTACCTGTGCAAAGAAAACAGACATTTCCCGCATTTAAAAGACAGTTTTCCCTTTGAAACTTTAAAATCGATTTTCTCAAAAACTATAAGCTCTTTTTGCTAATTTTTTTTTCCTCTTGTACCCACTCCCAAGGTGCACATACCCTGCAAATTTGGGGTATGTAGCATGTAAGGAGGCTTTACAAACCACAAAAGTTCGGGTCCCCATTGACTTCCATTATGTTCGGAGTTCGGGTCGAACACCCGAACATCGCGGCCATGTTCGGCCTGTTCGGCCCGAACCCGAACATCTAGATGTTCGCCCAACACTAGTTGGAAAGCAGCAGTTATGGGAAGGTGAATAGAATGTGTGTAAAATTGGGGTCTTTCCTCACACCCCTGCTAGGCTTTATGGTATTATCCAAAAGAAGAGCAACATGTGGACACAATTAACATTCTCGGGATGGACAAAATACTAGAACTTTTCACTTCATATTTGAATTGAAAGTGGTTTACAGTGTCCAAATTACACCTCATGCCTTATGTTGGGTGTGTATACTTTATTTGAATATAAGTGCAAGGAAAACCTATGAAGATAATGCGCTACGATGGCAGGAAGATACACATGTGTATGATTTATGATCACATTCGTTGCCATGACATAATTGGCCATTTGCTCCCTTCAGTCATTGGAGCAGCACATTGTGATATTTCTAATTATTGTTAATTGCTCTTTCTAGATATCTCTACAAACCATACCAACAAGAGCCCTCTTCATTGGATCCCAAACACAATGGCATCAGTAACACCACAGCCCACTGTGGTTCTATTTATAGCATATGAACAAGAACAGCTTCCTAAATTAAAGATGAATTGTAGTGAAAATAACATAATGAAAAAAAATGTTGTTTTTTTTTAACAATATTCATTTACAGATTATTTAGCCAGTGTTTGGCTATTGTAAAATCTTTCCTCTCCCTGATTTACAATCTGAAATGTATCACTGGTGGTGACATCTTTACTGCTGGCAGGTGCATCCCCTGCATTTCCCAGCAGTGAAGCAGCTGACATCATTCTGGGCCACTAGTAACCACAATTGTAGATTCGATTTTTATATAACAAAAGCACCAAAGTCCCTTATAAATGCACATATAGAATTTGCCATTAATAATAATAATAATAATAAAATAGTGCTGTCTTTACTTCCTTCCTTCACTCCTGGTTTATTTTCCCTCTTTCCAACCTCTTCATACTATATACTTTAAACTTATTCTAGCCCATACATTCCACACAATAGACTATGTTGGCTTATTAGCCCCTCTCGCAACTTGCTAAGCAACTATATAGTCCTCCCTCCCCATACACTACTCCCCTTTGTGAGTAAACTGTTATCACCCCCTAATCACACTGGCGGTTAGGCCACGTGGGGTTCTAAATATTAGCAATAAGGGGATTAGTTCCACCCGGCCTTTATGGTTTTATGAATGGGTGGTTCTGGACTCATTATACAATTGTCATAAGTCGCTTCACATCCCACCTCACCCAATTAGATTGAAAGATAAATGATTCCTGCGGATTCAAAGGTTTTGTAATGCTGGCTGTGATGCAGGCTATGAAGTGTACACTGAATATACGATAATTGAGGTAAGATGGTCAACTGAGGTCATACACAAAGTCAGAGATATGCGGTACACAGGGACTGAGGCAGAGCAAGGTCAAAAACAGACTAGGATCATACACTGGTAATCAGATGGCTAAAGTACAGTAGGCTAAGACAGGTGCGAAAACGTTATACAGGCCAAAGTCATACACATAGGTCAGATGTCAGTCGTATTGGAAGGATCAAACAGGAGCGAAGTCAGGGACAGGCTGAGTCATACACAGATATCAGATGGCAGTAATGCAGAGGGGCTAGGCAGATTCGAGGTCAAGAGGCAGGCAAAGGTCGATACACAGAATAATATGCAATATTACAATAATACAATACTGACTGACTAGAGTACATATATATATCGTGCTGATGCACAATATATGACATATGTAGCTCTCCGGAACTTTAACTAGACTAAGTAGTAAAGCAAGGCCCAGCACTCAGAGAACTGAAAGCTATAATGGACAGTGAGTAACTGAATGCCCAAGGTTTATATAACCGGAATAGAGCACAGGCCATGCCCCCAGGAAAATCAGACCAATCAGCACAGCAACATCCCTGCAACAAGTGTCAGCTGACCACAGGAAAAAGCTGACACACTTCAGACACGCCTCCTTAACCTATAAAGGCAGTTCTGAGCTGTGCACATCCTCCTAGAGAGACTGCCAGAAACACAATGACCCACATCTACAGGGGAGCCGGGGATGCGACCAACCAAAGAGTAAGCTTCCTCCAGCTGCTCAGAGCAGCCTCCAGAGACAACACCAGGTAAGTTTGTTACATTAAGGGAGGGGTGGATTTCGGACACTCCCTACCTGGCTTATCAGGATGTTGACAAAGAAATTCCTGAATTCATTCATTGGCATGGGCTTGCCGTACAGGAACCCAACTTCTCTCCTCTGGGCCATAACCTTTCTAATCTACCAAGTATTGTAGAGAAGTACGAAACTTCTCATACTCAGGTTCCCTTATCCACCACAATTGGGGGAGGGGGATCAGAAGAAGAAACATTGGCTTTTGGTTTCAATAAAGAGACATGAAATGACCTCACTCCTCTCATGGACCAAGGTAAAGTCACCCAATATACTACATCATTAATTATTTCAGCCACAGGAAAAGGACCAATATATTTGGGGCCTAACTTAACAGATGGTTGGCGAAGAGGAATGTTGCGAGTGGAAATCCAGACAAGATCTCCTGCTGAAAATGTATATTCTGGAGATTGATGGCAATCAGCATAAAGTTTCTGCTGAGATACTGCTTTTTCTAAATTCTCTCTGACCTGAGCCCAAACTGTCTGCATCTGAGAGATCCATTCTTCTAAAACTGGGTGTGAAGAATGAGAAGTAAAGAAGGAGGTGAACTTAGGACTCTGGCCCGTGACTACCTGGAATGGCGACAGTTTGGTGGAAGAACTGGGAATTGATTGTTAAAAGCAAATTCTGCAAAGGGCAAAAACTTAAGCCAAGTCTCCTGACGGTCAGACACGAAACACCTGAGATACTGTTCTAAGGACTGATTCGTCCTTTCCGTCTGGCCGTTGGTCTTAGGATGGAAGCCTGATAAAAATGATAACGCAATTCCCAATTGAGAACAAAATGATTGCCAGAATCGAGAGACAAACTAAACTTCCCAGTCAGACACAATGTTCTCTGGAATACCATGTAATCGAACAATATGCTCAATAAATAATTCTGCCAACTCCTTTGCAGAAGGCAATTTATATAGAGCAGTGGTCCTCAAACTAAGGCCCGCGGGCCGAATGTGGCCCCCTGAGGCTTTTTTACCGGCCCCCCACACACAAAATATTAGTATTAGTATTACTTATAGATGTGGTCAGCTACATCTTTAAATATTGGTGGTCCACATATAGAATAGCAGTGCTGGCACCACTCATCCACATGGAAGCCAGAAAGCAGTAATTTTGCTTGTTTCCAATCAAATTCCACATCAGGTGACACTGCTGTCCAATTAGACTTCAGGTTGTCACCTGAGTATGCTTCACTGTCTGGACCGAAAAGACATAACTTTATGTATACTCCGGCCCCCCAGCAGTCTGAAGTATGTTGACCCGTCCCTTGACCCAAAACGTTTGGGGACCCCTGATATAGAGGAACGAAATGAGCCATCTTACTGAATCGGTCCACGACTATCCAAATGACGCTCATACCACCGGAAGAAGGCAAATCTACTACAAAATCCATAGCAATATGTGTCCTGGGGACCTGGGGTAAAGGCAAAGGCGTCAGATTCCCTCTAGGGGCGCTCCTAGAGGCCTTACTTCTGGCACAGATATTGCATTCACCAACAAAGAGTTTACAATCTCTCCTCATAGTTGGCCACCAAACATGACGAGCCAAGAGTTTTTGTCTCGCCAGGATGTCCTGCCAGTTTTTGTATCATGAAATGTATGAAGTACCTGCAGACGTAGATGAATTGGTACATAATATACGTCTGACGGTTTCCCAGGTGGACAACTTTCCTGAAAAGAGGACAATAATTTAAGTTTAAGGAATTCTGAGTGTCCGTAGCAGCGACCACACAATGTTTGGGAATTATAGAAACTAGAGCCTCAGGTTGCACAATCTCTGAATCAAAACATCTGGACAGAGCATCAGCTTTTACATTTTTACTTCCCGGCTTGTAAGTTATAGTAAAATTGAAACGTGAAAAAAATAGTGCCCATCGAGCCTGTCTGGGATTGAGTCTCTTCGCTTTTTCCACATACTCAAGGTTCTTATGATCAGTGTACACAGTGACAGGATGCTCAGCGCCCTCCAACCAATACCTCCATTCCTCAAAAGCCATCTTAACTGCCAAGAGTTCCCTGTTTCCTATATCATAATTATGTTCTGCTGGTAAAAACTTTTTAGAAAAGAAAGCACAAGGGTGCAAATGTTCAGGCTGACCTGAGTACTGAGAAAGAACTGCCCCAACTCCTACTTCAGAGGCATCAGCTTCTACACAGAATGGTAATGCGACTGTAAGGAATCGCTCCTCTCGGCTGCAGTATGGTCTGAGTCAGTGACGGAGGTAGAGTCAGCTGACCCTCAGGAAGGGGGTTTATATAATAAATATATATGTGGATGCTGACCCTCCCTGGAATTGAATCCTGGTCTCTCACGTCGGAGGCGGTGCGCTTGACCACTGTGCTATGGCTGATACTGTCAGGAAGTTTGCTGGTCAGTACTGGGTGGGTCAGCTGACCTGTTGTGGTCACCTGTGTCAGCTGATTTTGCTGTCAGCTGATTGATGCCTGCGTGTGATTGGCTGTTGTGTGTATGTGGCCGGCCACTGATTGGTTGCATGTAGGATTTAAACCTGCTGAGTGCTCTCTGTCATTGCTCATGATAGCTTCTAGCTCTTGTTTGCTGGTTGTTGGCTACTCTGTTTTCCTGTTCTTGTTATTGGATTATCTGGATTTCGATCTCTGCTTGTTGGATTTCCCCTGTTTGCTGCCTGCACCGACCAATTGCCTGGATTACCGTTATGACTGTTTGCTGCCTGCCCTGATCTCGGCCTGTCTGACTATGCATCTGTATTGACATTTTGCACCTTGATTACCTCAGCTCTATAGGTCTCAGGTGACTATTACAAATATATTGTATTGCATCCATTGCTGCCTTGGTGTCTTGCTATCTGGCCAAGTTATATGTAACATCTACCTGCAGAGGTTTAGTTTGTTGTTAGGAAGGAGCTTTGCGCAGGTGTTAGGGCTGGATTAGATGCCAGTTATATGGGCATACGATCTGACCTATGGCTAGTACCTGGCAAGCGTTACAGCGACATTGGGATGCATCAAGATGGGGGCAGCGCAAAAAGCTGTTTTCAAAGAAGCAAAAGCCTTGCAGGCCGAAGACGGCCAATTAGAAGGATCGGCCCCTTTTTTGTGAGATCTGTTAATGGTGCCACCAGAGTGGAACACTTTTTAATGAATTTATATTTTATATAGTAATTGGCAAAACCCAAAAACCGTTGCAATGCCTTAAGGTCTCCCGGCTGTGGCCACTCCAAAACTGCAGAAACTTTCTTTTTGTCCATAGACAAACCAGAGTCTGAAATCACATATCCCAAGAAAGGTACCTCAGTAACCTCAAAAATACATTTTTCTAATTTAGCAAATAATGAGTTTTCTCATAACCTCTGAAGGACCTTTTTCACATGATCACGATGTTGTAACAAGGACTTGGAATAAACTAGGATATCTTCCAAATAAACCACCACATATTTGCCCAGAACATCTGTAAATACATCATTGACGAAATCCTGGAAGACGGCTGGGGCATTACAAAGGCCGAAGGACATCACGTGGTATTCGTAATGCCTGTCCTGAGTGTTAAAAGCCATCTTCCATTCTTCCCCCTGTCGAATCCTGATCAAGTTATATGCTCCCCTCAGGTCTAACTTACTGAAGATTTTTGCCCCAGACACTTGAGAAAACAGATCATCAATAAGAGGAAGTGGATATCTGTTCTTTATAGTGATCTTGTTCAAACTTCTGTAGTCAATGCATGGACTTAGTCCACAATCTTTTTTTTCTACAAAAATAACCCCTGCCCCAGCTGGAGAAGTAGATAGTCGAATAAAACCAGATTCTCTTTAATGTAGTCTTTCATAGCCTGTTTTTCAGGACCAGAAAGACTATATAAATGTCCCCGGGAAGGTATAGTACCAGGCAATAAATCAATGGGGCAGTCATAGGATCTGTGTGTGGGCAATTTATCCGCAGACTGAGGAGAAAAAACATCAGCGAATGATAAAATGGAGAAACCGAGAGCCCAATATAGGGCAGTATGTCGGAAACAATTGGCGTAAATGATTAGTGAGATAATTATACTCAAAAACATGGGTTACCACTTGGGCAACCACTGTATAGGCAGGTGAGGAGATTAGAGCTGTCTTCACTCAGGGTTAAAAAGTCACTCTCTGTAGATCGGAAAGAAGGGGGTGTCTCACCCCCTCCACCAAGGGTGGACACGGTGTAACAGTAAAAGAACAGAGGCGCCAGCAGGATAAAAGTAGATAAAAGTTTTAAAATTTGCTAAGGGGAAGCGGTGGACTTACCTCCGGAAAGCAGACTTGATAGACTGTCTGAATAATAATAAATACATTTATTAAAGGTACACCAGGGATGCAACGCGTTTCGCAGGCACAGCCCGCTTCATCAGGCAATATGGTGGGGACAAACTGTAGACAGAGACAATAGACATAGCTATAATGATTTCTGCTGTAGATAACATATAATCAGTGAGTATCATTTTGTTACAATTGAGTAAAAATATGGAAAATATTGGTGTCGGTGATAGTGTGTAAAAGGTATAAAGTGTGGTACACTGGGCGAGGTAGAGTATACACTAAAGTTGCTGGTGTGATGAAGCGGGCTGTGCCTGCAAAACGCGTTGCATCCCTGGGGTACCTTTGTAATGTCTCTACCAGCTTTGCACATCTAGAGACTGAAATCCTTGCCCATTCTTCTTTGCAAAACAGCTCCAGCTCAGTCAGATTAGATGGACCGCATTTGTGAACAGCAGTTTTCAGATCTTGCCACAGATTCCCGATTGGATTTAGATCTGGACTTTGACTGGGCCATTCTAACACATGGATATGTTTTGTTAATTTAAACCATTCCATTGTTGCCCTGGCTTTATGTTTAGGGTCATTGTCCTGCTGGAAGGTGAACCTCCGCCCCAGTCTCAAGTCTTTTGCAGACTCCAAGAGGTTTTCTTCCAAGATTGCCCTGTATTTGGCTCCATCCATCTTCCCATCAACTCTGAACAGCTTCCCTGTCCCTACTGAAGAGTAGCAACCCCAGAGCATAATGCTGCCACCACCATATTTGACAGTCGGGATGGTGTGTTCTGAGTGATGTGCATTGTTCGTTTTCTGCCACACATAGCGTTTCACATTTTGGCCAAAGAGTTCCATTTTGGTCTCATCCGACCAGAGCACCTTCTTACACGTTTGCTGTGTCCCCCAATGGCTTTCTTCTTGTTACTCTTCCATAAGAGCCAACTTTGTGCAGTGCACGACTAATAGTTGTCCTATGGACAGATTCCCCGACCTGAGCTGTTGATCTCTGCAGCTCGTCCAGAGTCACCATGGGCCTCTTGACTGCATTTCTGATTAGCACTCTCCTTGTTCGACCTTCGAGTTTAGGTGGACGGCCTTGTCTTGGTAGGTTTACAGTTGTGCCATACTCCTTCCATTTCTGAATGATCGCTTGTATAGTGCTCCATGGGATGTACAAGGCTTTGGAGATCTTTTTGTAGCCTAAGCCTGCTTTAAATTTCTCAATAACTTTATCCCTGACCGGTCTGGTGTGTTCTTTGGACTTCATGGTGTTGTTGCTCCCAAGATTCTCTTAGACAACCTCTGAGGCCGTCACAGAGCAGCTGTATTTGTACTGGCATTAGTACACACAGGTGCACTCTATTTAGTCATTAGCACTCATCAGGCAAGGTCTATGAATAATTACGCACACCCCACTTTGCAGTTATTGATTTGTAAAAAATGTTTGGAATCGTGTATGATTTTCGTTCCACTTCTCACGTGTACACCACTTTGTATTGGTCTTTCACGTGAAATTCCAATAAAATTGATTCATGTTTGTGGCAGTAATGTGACAAAATGTGGAAAACTTCAAGGGGGCCGAATACTTTTGCAAGCCACTGTATGTTTAAATCCCCCGCCACTACACGAGTACCAGTCTGATATGTTTAACCTTACGTATGAGTGATTTAATATGTTTCAGTTGGCTTCAGTTTGGGTCATATTCATTCACAATAGTGAATGGTGTTTCCTCTATGTTCCATAAAACAATCATAAACCAATCCATGATAGTCTCTTTAATGTCCACCGTAAGCCTTTGATGAAAAGTTATGAGTAGTCCTCTCTTCTTTTTATGAAAGATGTTAAATAAGATATTTGAGAAATCCTTGAGCCTGAAAAATGCAGAGTAGTATCTATGAGGTGGGTCTCTTGGTCTAATAGAATGTCTGTTTTGAGCTGTAATAGTAAACCTTTTATTAGGTGAGTTAAGGTCATTAAGATTAAAAGAAGTAAGTCATAATGTGAACTATATAGTGGCGCAATTTCTGCTTATGACTAGATGACTGTATGAAAACATGACTATTTGAAGCAGTGTCATGTGGTGAAAAGAATTTTGGCCCATATGCCAACTAACTTTTTCACCTGACTTTTTCTCCTAAATGATATGTTCTCAAATTGTAAATAGCACACCTTCTAAACCACTAGCGAGCAAGAAAATACTTAAAATAATTTTCTTAGTACCTTTGCACCCACATTTTTGTACTCTTTCGTTTGTAAAGTGCTGAAAAATTATTTTAAATGAACCAGCTTGCAGCACAGAACTATCCTGTCTGATAGAGATGGCCCGAACGGTTCGCTGGCGAACGGTTCCAGGCAAACTTCCGTGGTTCGCTATCGCGGAGAACCGCAAACTTTTCCGGAAGTTCGATTCGCTCCCATAGTACATCATTAGGGTCAACTTTGAGTCTCTACATCACAGTCAGCAGGCACATTGTAGCCAATCAGGCTACACTCCCTCCTGGAGGCCCTCCCCCCCTTATAAAATGCAGGCAGCGTCAGGCATTGGACTCACTCGTGTGCCTGCAGTAATTAGAGTAGGGAGAGCTGCTGCAGACTTTCACAGGAAAAGCTTAGTTAGGCTCTTGTAGGCTTGTTAGCTTGCTCCTTGCTGATTCTTATTGCTAAAAAAGCACCCCTCAACAGCTCTTTTGAGAGCTAATCTTGTTCTTGTGATTTTTTTATTTTTTTTTGTGTGTGGCCCACTTGCATTATATTTATATACAGCCCTGTCAGTCAGTCGCAGCTGGCCTTTGGCCCCTTAATTCCTACTGTGCCACTGCCAGGCCCAGCACATTCAGTGACTACCTGTATGTGTGACAGGCAGTTGCACATTTGTAATCCCAATCACTGCACCTGTTCACTGTTTAGTCCACCTACCTAAATACCTACGTATCGCACGCATTGTTAATACCCCCAGCACTGCATATACCAAGCTGTTGTTCAGTGCACCCACCTACCCATGTGAGCGCACGCAGTGTGATATTTAATACCACCAGTCACTGTACCTGTTCACGGTACGTGTGTGAGACAGCTGCACATTTGTAATACCCAGCAGCACTGCATATACCTACCTACCTGTTGTTCAGTGCACCCACCTACCCACGTGAGCGTACGCAGTGTGATATTTAATACCACCAGTCACTGTACTTGTTCACGGTACGTGTGTGTGTCAGGTACACATTTATAAAACCCATCACTGCATATACCTAGCTGTTGTTCAGTGCACCTACCTACGTGAGCGTGCACAGTGTGATATTTACCCATTTCAGCCGTCCGGACATGATCCTCATGTCCAGGCGGCTGCTCTGCTGCGGTGCCGCGCTTCGGCGCGATCGCGGGCGTGCCCCCTTGCTGTCTCCCGGTAGCCCTGGGAGCAGTGAACGGGAACATGGTTCCTGATCACCGATCCGTGTCCCCAGCAGAAAAACCGAAGCTCTCTTACTAGAGGCTTCAGTCTTTCTGCAAAAAAAAGTTTCCCCGTCCTCCTTGTGCTTCCGGTGATCGAGAAGCACAAAGAGAAAAAAATAAACTCAAGGTGGCCATCCTGATGAGGGACCCCCGTATAAAAAAACTCAAGGGGAATGAGCTGTACTGGGTGGCCATGCTACTAGACCCTTGATATAGGCACAAAGTGGTGGAGATGTTTCCAAATTACATGAAGGCAGAAAGGATGCAGCACTTGCAGAACAAGCTGGCAACTATGCTTTACAATGCGTTTAAGGGTGATGTCACAGCACAACGCAATAAAGGTACCATTGCCAGTAATCCTTCTCCCATGTCCACGCAGGCAAGGACAGGACGTTCCAGCAATCTCATGGTGATGTCGGACATGCGGACATTCTTTAGTCCAAACGCCTCGCCTTAGCGCTTCCCGGATCCACCCTCCACCAACGCCTCAACCGGCAGGTAGCCAACTACCTGGCCTTAAGTGTGGATGTAGACACTGTGAGCAGCGATGAACCCTTGGACTACTGGGTGCGCAGGCTTGACCTGTGGCCAGAGCTGTCCCAATTTGCCATCCAACTTCTGTCTTGCCCTGCCTCAAACGTCCTGTCTGAAAGGACCTTCAGCGCAGCTGGAGGCATTGTCACTGAGAAGAGAAGTCGCCTAAGTCACAAAAGTGTTCAGTACCTCACCTTTATCAAAATGAATGAGGCATGGATCCCGGAGGGCTACTGTCTGCCCGAAGACTAAGTCAGTCCCAGCACACAGCATCTCTGCCTGCACGCTGTGTGACTGCCCGCCCCATGACTAAGTCACTCCCCACACAGCATCTCTGCCTGCACGCCGCTTGACTGCCTTCTCCGCCACCACCAACAGGGTCCAAGACTCCAGGCGGATTCCTGAATTTTTAAGTCCACTGCTAGCAGAGGCCGCTATAGTAATTTTTCTGGTGCATGTACATGCCTGCCTAATTTTTCTGGCTGCACTGCGGCTGCAACAACAAAACAAAAGGCATGTACATGTGTCAATTCCCCTTCGTGATCGTTACCTTGCCGCGGTGAAGGGACTTGCGTATCACAATGAAGCAATGACCGCCGGCTATATGAGTGTCTCAGGGGGTGGCACACCAAAGATACTAAAGTCGTTGCTTCATTGTGGACAGACCAAATTCAATCAGCTAGACAGTCACTGTTGTTCTGTCATTGAGCTACCTCAGCCTGGCGACCATATGGGCTTGAAAACTGCTATCGCCTGCACTCTCGCCATGGTATGCACCAGTCCAGCACGGCCGTCACAATACAAACAGCTTTTTGCGGTGCATTACACAGTGAGTTTAGTGTGTCCGTGTGAAGCAGTACTCTAATTACACTCCCTGATTGATGTATACACATGCAAGATGTTTTAAAGCACTTTAGGCCTCCAATTTAGCATGCAATGTGATTTCTGCCCTTAAAACGCTGCTTTGCGTCAAATCCAGATTTTTCACCGGGACTTTTGGCGTGTATCCCACTCCGCCATGCCCCCATCCAGGTGTTAGACCCTTTGAAACATCTTTTCCATCACTTTTGTGGCCATCATAAATGTTTCTAGTTTTCAAAGTTCACCTCCCCATTAAAGTCTATTGCGGTTTGCGAAAGTTCGCGCGAATCGAACTTTTGCGGAAGTTTGCGTTCGCGGTTCACAAACCGAAAATCGGAGGTTCGGCCATATCTACTATCTGACAGCCGTGGGGGCGGAAGAGCCAGTTAAGGATCCGACCTGCTATTCCAGCATCCCACACCGCTTGTGGCTTACAGCCTCTCCCGCTTTGTCACTGGGCACACCAGCGGTGGATTGAGGTGGCGGTGGCTGCAGACACTATCACCAGACGGCGGAGGGTAATGTAAACGCCTCTGTGATTATACCAGTGTACCAATATCTATGCTGCAGTGCATCCAATTATTGGCATCACATTTATATTCAAGGAATTGGACATTCGAATACATCCATTGTGCATTGCATTTGCAAGTTACAGATTTGCATATATCTCATGGACACATGATTCCTTATAATCAGGAGATTCATTTCATTTTTTTCTCAGCAACATATTTTTTTTTCCTTAGCAATATTTTTCACAGTGAATTTTACTTGATCCCATACATTTTAACCATTTTGTGCCCTATCAACTCACTGCAGTGAGATTGCATGTGTTACTATGCATGGAGGTAATTTGTGGTATTAACCCCCTTGGCGGTATGAAAAATACCGCCAGGGGGAAGCGCGGCAGTTTTTAAAAAAAATTTTTTTTTTAATCATGTAGCGAGCCGAGGGCTCGCTACATGATAGCCGCTGCTCAGCGGCATCCCCCCGCCCGCTTCGATCGCCTTCGGCGATCACCGATCAGGAAATCCCGTTCAAAGAACGGGATTTCCTGGAGGGCTTCCCCCGTCGCCATGGCGATGGGGCGGGATGACGTCACCGACGTCGGGACGTCATTGGGAGACCCGATCCACCCCTCGGCGCTGCCTGGCACTGACTGGCCAGGCAGCGCTCGGGGTCTGGGGGGGGGGGCCGCGCGCCGCACCGGATAGCGGCGATCGGGCACGCGGCGGCGGCGATCGGGGTGCTGGTGCAGCTAGCAGAGTGCTAGCTGCGTCCAGCAAAAAAAAAATTACGTAAATCGGCCCAGCAGGGCCTGAGCGGCACCCTCCGGCGGCTTACCCCGTGTCACACACGGGGTTACCGCCAAGGAGGTTAAAGGGGACTGGTGCTAATATCATTATTAGTTTAAGGTCTGTGATTTTTGCTATAGATTGCAATCAATAAAAGTTGTATTACTTTTAATTTTAGCGCTGTGGATATTTATTTACAATAATATTGGAAGAGAGAGCAATAGAAAAACTGGCACCAGTATGCGGCAGGGATGGAACGGCCACAGATGGGCTTACCTGCAACGTGCACCGATATGCCACAGCGTCTTGAAGAAAGGAGAGATGCGGGCACTGCTGCATAAAATCCCTTTATTGTGGCCGGGTTACAGAGTGGTCAGTAGTGGGGGGAGAGGGTTTGCCTGACAGCTGTTTTGCAAGTATACAACTTGCTTCTTCAGAGGCTAAAAACCTCTGAAGAAGCAAGTTGTATACTTGTGAAACAGCTGTCAGGCAAACCCTCTCCCCCCACTACTGACCACTCTGTAACCCGGCCACAATAAAGGGATTTTATGCAGCAGTGCCCGCATCTCTCCTTTCTTTAGGACATTTATTTACTATTTATTTACTATTTTAAATACAAGATGAATTGTTATCTCCTAGGAAAAAGATCAAGAAAAAAAGTTAAGTGCATATGGCCATGTGGGTCTGCAGGGGCAAACCCAGGATTTTCAAGGGGGGGGGGGGGGATTCCTGAAAGGTCTCCCTCAGCCACGCACAATACAGTATAATAATATGGTAGGACATCATGCTGGGTACACATAATGCAATTTCCTGTCCGACCGACCGACCGACAACAGGATCGATCAGGAGTAGTTTGCATAAAGATAATAATGAGGACAGCCGACATTGGTAATGAAGGGGAAAGTGAAGCATTCACCCAGCAGCGGCACAGGGCTGTGCTCATACCTGACTCTGTTAAGTTCCCCAGAGCTGCTCCATGCTCTGTACACACACTGTTGTTCCATGTTCTGTACAAACACTGCTGCTCCATGCTCTGTACACACATTGCTGCTCCATGCTCTGTACACACGTTGCTGCTCCATGCTCTGTACACACACTGCTGCTCCAGGCTCTGTACACGCACTGCTGCTCCATGCTCTGTACATGCACTGCTGCTCCATGCTCTGTACACGCACTGCTGCTCCATGCTCTGTACACATACTGCTGCTCCATGCTCTGTACACACACTGCTGCTCCAGGCTCTGTACACGCACTGCTGCTCCATGCTCTGTACATGCACTGCTGCTCCATGCTCTGTACACGCACTGCTGCTCCATGCTCTGTACACATACTGCTGCTCCATGCTCTGTACACACACTGCTGCTCCATGCTCTGTACACACACTGCTGCTACATGCTCTGTACACGCACTGCTGCTCCATGCTCTGTACACACACTGCTGCTCCATGCTCTGTACAAATGCTGCTGCTACATCCAAAGTCAACTGTAGCAGGGAAAGAAAGGGGACAGTGCTGTGAGCTGCAGGATTCCTGCAGACATTCTGGTGTCTCAACTTGTGCCAATTCATAGACACTGCACCGACCCTGGTCTGAGGGGGGATTCTGGGCAGCTGTAATCCACCCCCTGCATTTGCCTATGGTCTGATCCAATTCACTTTTTCTCCAAGTTTTCTCCTAGGTGATATTGTCACATCATATCAATAAATGCCTTTTAACCCACCCGCAAGAAAATACTCAGAATAATTGTGACAGTACTTTTTTCATCTACTTTAGGTTCTTTTTCAATTGCAGAGTGCTGACAATTTATTTTAAACAGAAGATAGGAAATTATCTCCTAGGAGGAAACTTAGGAGAAAACGTAATGTGGATCAGGCCTAATGTATCTTATTACTGTTTGCAACCAATAAAACACAGGAACAAGAAAATATTAGTGCATTAGGGAAAAAAAACTGCTTTTGTGTCTTTACTAACACAATTGTTTTAGCTGGCAAATACTTTACTTCATTAGTAGAAGGCTTTGCCTGGGCACTTTGTAGGAAGTGACATCATCATGCAGCACGTATACTATCCATGCCGAGGGAGTGTATGGACAAGTGCATGCAAGGTGCACATCAATATGGTGGGATGCGGTGGCTCCAGTTCTGGAGGACAAACAATATGACTGCCTGTATCATGATGGAGTCACTAATGTCAGCAGCTTAATGCTGCATACTTTTTGGATTGTAAATTTCATTTTTTTTTATCTTTTTGACAATTGTGCATAGTTTAACCTTGGCTGGTACTGTCCAGGCCGGCCATAGGGTTGATGCTGGGGCACTGTGCTTGTGCTGTAAAAAGGAGAATGAGACCCCAATTGGGGCTCATGGATGGACATGGATGGTGAAACCAAATGGTTGCTTAGCTATTATTACCTCAGACTGCCCCCGGCTGTTGGGGATTCGTAACTGGGTGAGAGCGTAGACACAGCTGCGTAGATTAATGTTTGGCTGAAGAGTACCATAAAAAGGTTGATAAATAACCTCTACTAAACCATGTGTCTGAATGAGCCCTTTTTGGTTACGAGATGTTAAGGAGTGGTTGAGAAGATGGAGGGAAGTTTATTGGTTCAGTTTTCACTTTTAGAACACTGTAGAGTCTATTTTATTAGTAAAGAGCTTTACCTTCTCCGGCTGAACCCCGCTGTGCAGTAGAGGAGGATTTAATGAAGTCTCTTTCTCTGCCTGATCTTTACCTCTGAGCGTTCTGTTCCTCTGCAGAATGTCTCCTATAAACAAACAGAAAGATCAGTCTCATTACAGGCATGCAGCTTAAATCGTTACCTCTGACTGCTACAGAGTACAAAACCTTATAAACAGAGAACGGCCAATCAGTCTCCAGCAACCAGTAGCATTCTAGTTCTATTTGTTTTGTTTTGCATTTTGAAATAAATTCTAAGGACTTTTTTGTTTTATAAGACCAGACCAGGTGAGCAGGACCACTTCTAGGTTCTGAAAAGAATACCAGAATGGGGTTGATTTACAGTGGTTTGCAAAAGTATTTGGCTCCCTTGAAGTTTTCCACATTTTGTCATATTGCTGCCACAAACAATCAATTTTATTGGAATTCCACGTGAAAGACCAATACAAAGTGGGGTACATGTGAGAAGTGGAACGAAAATCATACAGGATTCCAAACATTTTTTACAAAAAAATAACTGCAAAGTGGGGTGTACCTAATTATTTAGCCCCCTTTGGTCTGAGTGCAGTCAGTTGCCCATAGACATTGCCTGATGAGTGCTAATGACTAAATAGAGTGCACCTGTGTATAATCTAATGTCAGTACAAATACAGCTGCTCTGTGATCGCCTCAGAAGTTGTCTAAGAGAATATTGGGAGCAACAACACCACGAAGTCCAAAAAACACACCAGACAGGTCAGGGATAAAGTTATTGAGAAA
The DNA here is from genome assembly GCF_040937935.1 of Hyperolius riggenbachi. Lineage (NCBI taxonomy): Eukaryota > Metazoa > Chordata > Amphibia > Anura > Hyperoliidae > Hyperolius > Hyperolius riggenbachi. The sequence goes on from NC_090657.1 coordinate 169,886,097, forward strand.
CTTAAAGCAGGCTTAGGCTACAAAAAGATTTCCAAAGCCTTGAACATCCCACGGAGCACTGTTCAAGCGATCATTCAGAAATGGAAGGAGTATGGCACAACTGTAAACCTACCAAGACAAGGCCATCCACCTAAACTCACAGGCCGAACAAGGAGAGCGCTGATCAGAAATGCAGTCAAGAGGCCCATGGTGACTGTGGGCGAGTTGCAGAGATCTACAGCTCAGGTGGGGGAATCTGTCCACAGGACAACTATTAGTCAAGCACTGCACAAATTTGGCCTTTATGGAAGAATGGCAAGAAGAAAGCCATTGTTAACAGAAAAGCATAAGAAGTCCCGTTTGCAGTTTGCAACAAGCCATGTGGGGGACACAGAAAACACATGGAAGAAGGTGCTCTGGTCAGATGAGACCAAAATGGAACTTTTTGGCCAAAATGCAAAACGCTATGTGTGGCGGAAAACTAACACTGCACATCACTCTGAACACACCATCCCCATTGTCAAATATGGTGGTGGCAGCATCATGCTCTGGGGGTGCTTCTCTTCAGCAGGACAGGGAAGCTGGTCAGAGTTCATGGGAAGATGGATGGAGCCAAATACAGGGCAATCTTGGAAGAAAACCTCTTGGAGTCTGCAAAAGACTTGAGACTGGGGCGGAGGTTCACCTTCCAGCAGGACAACGACCCTAAACATAAAGCCAGGGCAACAATGGAATGGTTTAAAACAAAACATATACATGTGTTAGAATGGCCCAGTCAAAGTCCAGATCTAAATCCAATTGAGAATTTGTGGCAAGATCTGAAAACTGCTGTTCACAAACGCTGTCCATCTAATCTGGCTGATCTGGAGCTGTTTTGCAAAGAAGAATAGGCAAGGATTTCAGTCTCTAGATGTGCAAAGCTTGTAGAGACATACCCTAAAAGACTGGCAGCTGTAATTGCAGCAAAAGGTGGTTCTACAAAGTATTGACTCAGGGGGCTGAATAATTGCGCACACCCCACTTTGCAGTTATTTTTTCTTTTAAATGTTTGGAATCCTGTATGATTTTCGTTCCACTTCTCACATGTACACCACTTTGTATTGGTCTTTAAAGTGGAATTCCAATCAAATTGATTCATGTTTGCGGTAGTAATATGACAAAATGTGAAAAACTTCAAGGGGGCCGAATACTTTTGCAAACCACTGTAGTAGACTTATTATTGAGTGTAAGTGACACTGATATATCACAGATAATGTACAAACTCATCTGTTTTCAAGGGACAGAAGTATTTTTGGAGTTGGTTGCTCCTGTTGTTTGTAGCCCCACTAGTAGTCTCCTTTGGTATCTAATGTACAGACCTGGTGAAAAGGGGGGGGGGGGGGCAGGGGAGGTTGCACAGTGATGATAGGGAAGAAAGATATCTGAGCATGGAAAGGTGATGTAAGGTTTAACCCTGGAATGTGAATTACTTACTTTTAAATACCAATATAAAGAACACTTACTTATGTCAGAAAGAACCAGTGCAATGTGAGGACAGGAGATGTGATGATGGCATGACTGGAGGTGTAACTGGAGGCATGACTGGAGGTCTGACTGGTGACGTGACTAGAGGTTTGACTGGAAGTTTGACTAGAGCAATACCTAGAGATGTGACTGGAGGTATGACTAGAGGTGTAACTGGAGGCATGACTAGAGGTGTGACTGATGAAGTGGCTGGAAGTGTGAATGGAGAGGTGACTAGAGGTGTGGCTGGAGGCTGGACTGGGGGTGTAAATGGAGACATGAATGGAGGTGTGACTGGAGACATGACTAGATTTTTGACTGGAAGATGGGCTGGAGGTTTGACTGGAGGTTTGAATGGAGGCTGGACTGGAGGTATGACTGGTGGCATGAGTGCAGGTATAACTGGTGGCATGACTTGACGCTGGACTGGAGACATTTGTGACTGGAAGCTGGGCTGGAGGCATGACTGGTGGCATGACTGGAGGCTGGGCTGGAGGTATGACTGGAGACATCATTAGATTTGTGACTGGAGGCTGGGCTGGAGGTGTGACTAGATGTGTGACTGGTGATGCCACTAGATTATTGACTGGAGGCTGGACTGTAGCTGTGATGAAGATGTGACTGGAGGCATGACTGGAGGATGGATTGGAGGTGTGAATGTAGGTGTGACTAGAGGTGTGGCTGGAGGCTGGCCTGGAGGTGTGAATGGAGGCTGGGCTAGAGGCATAACTGGAGGTGTGACTAGTGGGATGGAGACACTAGGATGAGGACCCTGTCCTTGTGAGTTTACAATCTAGAGTGTAGATGAACCAGGTGAGGGGATAAAGGGGTTAGCAGATGAGGTGGTGAGCCTCAATATCTGACTAACAAATGATAAGCTTGTCTGGAAAGGTGAGTTTTAAGGGGGGTTTGAAGGTTTCCAGTCTCTGAGCATAATGGACACACTGTAGGATTATGTTCTCTTATTGTCAGGTGCCAGCTCCATGACGTATTTTCCCATCAGCATCTGCTGGAATGTGTTTTATCCTAGATGTTTTCTCTGCATCTTTCTGATCCCCCAGTACCGAAATCTCCTCTTTACTGCATTGTGCTTCTTATATTGCTCCACACTGTACTGCTTGCCTGCTATGCATACCTCAATGAATTTACTTTGAATTTACAAGACATCCCTGCAGAGACAAACAGCTTCAGAAGACCTGTAAAACTCTGAAGCACTCGTATATAAATGCCTTCAGGCTGCTTTCACATTAAGACGTTACAGGTGCACGTTAGTGCAGCCTGTAACGCAGCCCACCGCACAGCAATGAAAAATCAATGGGCTGTTCACAGTGCCCAAGTTGTGTTACATTGTAACGCAGCACGTCAAGTTAAAGTGCTGCATGCTGTACGTCATATGCGGCTAAGCTGCGTTAGACTGTTTGCACATGCTCAGTAATGTTGGAGGAGGAGGTCTCCCCTCCTCCTCCGCAGCCAGCCACATGGCTAATTAATATTCATTGCACGGTGTGATGTGCAGTGTTTACTTCCTGGAGGGCCACCCTATGCGGCGATTGGCTGGCAGGACCACATGATGCGGATCACGTGGTCTCCGCAGCCATAGCACAGAAAAGGCGCACCAAGAGCTGCATAACGCGACTCTTGGTAGCGTCTTCCACGAACACCACCAGGCGTTGCGTTAGGGGCACATTATGCGACCTATAAGGTCCCCTAAAACGCAACGTCCTGGTGGGAAAGCAGCCTCAATGTTATTTTAGGATATCCCTTTTGCTGGATAGTGGGAGACTGATGCCTTTCTATGTATTTAAGATTGAGTGTCGCAAGGCAAATATCAGAGAGAATTAACATTTAAGGGCCCTTTTACACTTAATGCATTTTAATGTGTTGCGTTGAGTTGCAGCAAGGCAACTCACTGCAACACATTAAAACACAAAAAAATGAATTCGTACACCATAAATCAGGACAGCAGGAGATGGTTTATACTGTAACTCCGACCATTCCAAGTGAGGAAGAGGGGAATAGGGATAAAGGATAATCAATGTGATGTTTAACATTTCTCAAATCTGTCTACTCCTTGTTACCTTCTCTCTGTGCATCCTAGTGTTGAGCATAAATTTGCGCAATTTTGTGTTTCCGTAATTACGGATGCGAATGTTGCCACTACATCGCGAATTCCTAATTTTGTAATTGCCATACTAACAGTAATTTGGAATTCCGTAAGCGAAATTTCCATCATGTAATTTTGCATTTCGGCGCAAATTTGTGTTTAACGCGAAATTTCGGGTTTTCGATAGAAACAGTTATTTTAACCACTTCACCACTGAGGGGGTTTACCCCCTGACCACCAGAGCAATTTTCACCTTTCAGCGCTCCTTCTATTCATTCGTCTATAACTTTATCATTACTTATCACAATTAAACGATCTATATCTTGTTTTTTCCACCACCAATTAGGCTTTCTTTAGGTGGGACATTATGCCAAGAATTATTTTATTCTAAATGTGTTTTAATGGGAAAATAGGAAAAATGTGGGAAAAAATTAATTATTTTTCAGTTTTCGGCCATTATAGTTTTTAAATAATGCATGCTACTGTAATTAAAACCCATGAAATGTATTTGCCCTTTTGTCCCGGTTATAAAACCATTTAAATTATGTCCCTATCACAATGTTTGGCGCCAATATTTTATTTGGAAATAAAGGTGCATTTTTTTCAGTTTTGCGTCCATCCCTAATTACAAGCCCATAGTTTATAAAGTAACAGTGTTGTACCCTCCTGACATAAATATTTAAAAAGTTCAGTCCCTAAGGTAACTATTTATGTATTTTTTTTATTGTACATTTTTTAAAAAAATTTTTATTACAAAAAAAAATAAAAATTGGGAGTGTGGGAGGTAATGAGTTAATTTTTTGTGTAAAAGTAATTTATTTGTATGTGAAAAATGTGTAGGGTGTAGTTTTACTATTTGGCCACAAGATGGCCACAGTAACTTTTTGCTTTAATGCGACCTCCAAGCGTCCTTCCGGAAGCTTGGAGGAAGTATAAGGAGGCTGTAAGTGTTTGATTTTTCTCACAATGATCGCGCTGCCTATCGGAGAGCAGCGGATCATTGCGGGGCTAAGATCAACGAACGGGAATGGATTTTCCCATTCATTGATCTCCGGGCGAGCGGGCGGCGGCGTGTTTACTAGCGGCGGGCGGCGTGTTTACGAGCGGGAGCGCGGGCAGCGGCGGGAGTGCGCAAAGTACGGATTTCTCCGTCCCTGGGGGTTAAAGGATGGAAAAAGGGTTGGAGAAATCCGTACGGGCGGGGGTAAACTGGTTAACCTCCCTGCTGTTCTAAATATTTGCTGCGCACGGCAGGGAGGGTGTTTTTTTTGCATTTTTTTTTTAGCATGTAGCTAGCCTAGCGCTAGCTACATGCTTCCCCCCTCCCTGCGGCATTCCCCCGTTCCACCGCCGGCGCATATGCCCATCCGGAAATCCCATTCTGAACGGGATTTCCATGAGGGCTTCCCCGTCGCCATGGCGACGGACGCGATGACGTCACCGACGTCATCGACGTCGTGACGTCAGAGGGAGTCCCGATCCACCCCTCAGCGCTGCCTGGCACTGATTGGCCAGGCAGCGCAAGGGTCTCGGGGGGGGGGGGACTCTCTGATGCGGCGGGTAGCGGCGAATCGGCGCGGAGCTGTGGCGATCGTAAGTGACACGCAGCTAGCAAAGTGCTAGCTGCGTGTATAAAAAAAATTATGCAAATCGGCCCAGCAGGGCCTGAGGAATCCTCCTCGGCAGGTTACCCCGAGCTGAGCTCGGGATAACCGGCAAGGAGGTTAATTATGAAATTGGATGGAATTTCATTTTTAATAGTAATTATGCAAAATTTAACCACTTCCCGACCGCCTAACGCACAGGGGCGGCCGGGAAGTGGAGCCCGCAAGGACCAGCTCACCCACAGAGGCGGCGGTCCTTGTAGGGGCATGGGCGGAGCGATCGCGTCATCCGTGACGCGATCCTCCTCCGGCGCCTGACTCCGTTCACCCGCCGCAACATCCCGCCGGCCATACGGCGGGATGTTAACCCGACGATCGCCGCATACAAAGTGTATAATACACTTTGTAATGTTTACAAAGTGTATTATACAGGCTGCCTCCTGCCCTGGTGGTCCCAGTGTCCGAGGGACCACCAGGGCAGGCTGCAGCCACCCTAATCTGCACCAAGCACACTGATCTCCCCCCCCCCTGCCCCCTGATCGCCCACAGCACCCCTCAGACCCCCCCCCTGCCCACCCCCCAGACCCCTGTTTACATCCAATCACCCCCCTTATCACCCATCAATCACTCCCTGTCACTATCTGGCAACGCTATTTTTTTTTAACCCTAAACTGCCCCCTGGGGACTCCTGATCACCCCCCCCACCCCTCAGATTCTCCCCAGACCCCCCCCCCCCCCCCCGTGTACTGTATACCTCTATCCCCCTGATCACCTGTCAATCACCTGTCAATCACCCATCAATCACCCCCTGTCACTGCCACCCATCAATCAGCCCCTCACCTGCCCCTTGCGGGCAATCTGATCACCCACCCACACCAATAGATCGCCCGCAGATCCGTCGTCAGATCACCTCCCAAGTGCAGTGTTTACATCTGTTCTCTCCTCTAAACACCCACTAATTACCCATCAATCACCCATCAATCACCCCCTATCACCACCTGTCACTGTTACCCATCAGATCAGACCCTAATCTGCCCCTTGCGAGCACCCAATCACCCACCTACACGCTCAGATTGCCCTCAGACCACCCCCTTATCAAATCGCCCGCAGATCCGACGTCAGATCACCTCCCAAGTGCAGTGTTTACATCTGTTCTCTACCCTAAACACCCACTAATTACCCATCAATCACCCCCTATCACCACCTGTCACTGTTATCCATCAGATCAGACCCTAATCTGCCCCTTGCGGGCACCCAATCACCCGCCTACACGCTCAGATTGCCCTCAGACCCCCCCTTATCAATTCGCCAGTGCATTAGTTACATCTGTTCTTCCCTGTAATAACCCACTGATCACCTGTCAATCACCCATCAATCACCCCCTGTCACTGCCACCCATCAATCACCCCCTGGCACTGCCACTCATCAATCACCCCCTGGCACTGCCACCCATCAATAAGCCCCTAACCTGCCCCTTGCGGGCAATCTGATCACCCACCCACACCAATAGATCGCCCGCAGATCCGACGTCAGATCACCTCCCAAGTGCATTGTTTACATCTGTTCTCTCCTCCAAACACCCACTAATTACCCATCAATCACCCCCTGTCACTGCTATCCATCAGATTAGACCCCTATCTGCCCCTAGGGCACTCAATCACCCGCCCACACCCTCAGAATGCCCTCAGACCCCAGCCCTGATCACCTCGCCAGTGCATTGCTTGCATCTATTCCCCCCTCTAATCACACCTTGAGATACCCATCAATCACCTCCTGTCACCCCTTAGCACACCTACCCATCAGATCAGGCCCTAATTTGCCCCGTGTGGGCTCCTGATCACTCGACCAAACCCTCAGATCCCCCTCAGACCCCCTTCCGATCACCTCCCTAGTGCATTGATTGCATCTATTTTCCACTCTAACCACCTCCTGAGACACCCATCAATCACCTCCTGTCACCCCCCTAGCACTCCTATCCATCAGATCAGGCCCAATACAACCTGTCATCTAAAAGGCCACCCTGCTTATGACCGGTTCCACAAAATTCGCCCCCTCATACACCACCTGTCATCAAAATTTGCAGATGCTTATACCCCTGAACAGTCATTTTGAGACATTTGGTTTCCAGTCTACTCACGGTTTTGGGCCTGTAAAATGCCAGGGCAGTATAGGAACCCCACAAGTGACCCCATTTTAGAAAAAAGACACCCCAATGTATTCTGTTAGGTGTATGATGAGTTCATAGAAGATTTTATTTTTTGTCAAAAGTTAGCGGAAATTGATTTTTATTGTTTTTTTTTTCACAAAGTGTCATTTTTCACTAACTTGTGACAAAAAATAAAATCTTCTATGAACTCGCCATACACCTAACGGAATACCTTGGGGTGTCTTCTTTCTAAAATGGGGTCACTTGTGGGGTTCCTATACTGCCCTGGCATTTTAGGGGCCCTAAACCGTGAGGAGTAGTCAAGAAAACAAATGCCTCAAAATGACCTGTGAATAGGACGTTGGGCCCCTTAGCGCACCTAGGCTGCAAAAAAGTGCCACACATGTGGTATCGCCGTACTCAGGAGAAGTAGTATAATGTGTTTTGGGGTGTATTTTTACACATACCCATGCTGGGTGGGAGAAATATCTCTGTAAATGGACAATTGTGTGTAAAAAAAATCAAACAATTGTCATTTACAGAGATATTTCTCCCACCCAGCATGGGTATGTGTAAAAATACACCCCAAAACACATTATACTATTCTCCTGAGTACGGCGGTACCACATGTGTGGCACTTTTTTACACTCTAAGTACGCTAAGGGGCCCAAAGTCCAATGAGTACCTTTAGGATTTCACAGGTCATTTTGCGACATTTGGTTTCAAGACTACTCCTCACGGTTTAGGGCCCCTAAAATGCCAGGGCAGTATAGGAACCCCACAAATGACCCCATTCTAGAAAGAAGAGACCCAAAGGTATTCCGTTAGGAGTATGGTGAGTTTATAGATGATTTTATTTTTTGTCACGTGCTATTGGTCGTGCTATTGGTCGTTGTCCCTCTGTCTCCAGGAACAGCAAGCAGGAACTCCAAGAGAAGAGACCCAGCACCGTATTATAAGCTCTTTAATTTATTTAAAGCATCAAAAAGACAAAAAGGGCAAGTCTGTGCGACGTTTCGAGAGGCGACTCCTCTCTTTCTCAAGCTGACAAGCCCTCTGAATACATGAAACACAATCAGCCTTAAATAGTCCTTGCTACACTAGGGAGCCAATCAGAATGGTCTGGACGCCCTGTCATCAACCAATTAGGTTAAGTTCCTACTTGCAGGCCCTCCCATCTGGTGGAGGACCTGATGGAGAACTACATCTATTTATACACTCCAATCATTTTAAAATGGCCGCTGGAGGGCCGACCAATGAGGGTAGAGCATGTTCTGAATGGAAAAAACGTCATTCAACCGTCATGCGGAAATCCGCATTGAAAATCCGCATGTGGTTGCGTTCAATGCGTATGCGTAAAAACGTACGCGTAAAAACCATATTCCAATACTATAACCACGCGGAAATCCGCATTGGATATCCGCATACGGTTAGAATTAATGCGTATGCGTAAAAACGTACGCGTAAACACCCGGAAGCAAAAAATTGTCTAAACCATAGACATTTCAATCCAATCGCCTATACCGGGTTACGCATAAAATTGATCTTTACAGATTGAAAAATGTACATGCTCCTAACCCTAATAGGAATGAGTGTTAACAATATATAATAAGAAAAATCTGAAAAAAATAAAAGGAAAAAATGACAAAACTCACGCTAGGTGTCTGGCGGCCACCCACAGCGGCAGCCAGACACCGAACGTCACAACAAAAATAAACCACATCTCACCCTCCCAGACTGGCGTCCACCTTAATAGCGGCGGCCAGTCTGGGCTGGCGAGAACAAAATTACCAATTCTGTCCCGACTGGCGTCCATCCCTGGCGGCCAGTCGGGTAAGAAACAGGCAAAAAATCAAAAAAACATGCTTTGAAGGCCAGCCCGGACTGGCGGCCACATATCAGCGGCGGCCAGTCCAGGAGAGCCAACAAATCAACATAGTCAATAAATAAATATTTTTTTCAAACAAATAATAATAAATTTTGCTATAAGCTCCTCTCCCCCCGACCGGCGGCCACCAATTGTGGTCGCCGGTCGGGAAGGATCAGAGAAAAAAGAAAACAGAACCAACCCAAAAAGAAGACTCCAGGCGTCCAGACCAAACAATAAACAACAAGACATCTATCTATAAACACATGGACCCAACTCGCACTCCCGGTTAAGACCCCCTGGACTAAGGGCATCCAGCTTCCTAATCCAAAACAACTCCCGTCTCAATAATAATTTGACCCTATCACCCCCCCCCCTGCGTGGCGGGGGGACAGAATCAATCACCTGGACCCTCAACTGGCTAACATTATGGCGACAGGCAGAAAAATGGCTAGCAACCGCATGTTCAGATGTGCCCGAGCAGATAGCTGACGGAAGGATGGAAACTTCTATAATGGAGTAACGTATTTCTATCAGTAGATTTCCTAAATATATCGGTGGTCAATTTTCCACCAACTTTCGTGACCACCGTATCCAAGTAGGATACAGAATGAGTACTACAAGTATACGTGAGAGAAATGTATGGACAGCATGCATGTAGATCTTTAATAAAGCATTCGAGGGTCGAACGTGGCCCCGCACAAATAAAAAAAACATCATCAATGTATCTCCACCACCCCTTGGAGTGGCGGAGAAACAATTGATTCGTATACACAATTGAATCTTCGTAAAGGCCCATGTATAAATTAGCATAAGTCGGGGCCACGTTCGACCCCATAGCTGTACCTCTACATTGTTCATAAAATGTGTCCTCAAATAAGAAGTAATTCCTCCTCAAAATCACCTCCAACAGATCGATAAGAAAACGTCTCTGATCATCAAAGACATCTGAACAGGTTTGCAAATAATGAGATACCGCCTCCACACCTCCATCATGAGGGATGGAGGTGTAGAGTGACTCTACATCAATTGTAACCAATAAGTCATCATCATCTAAATTTTCAAATGTATCAATCACCTCCAGGAACACTTGAGTGTCCCTAAGGTAAGACGGTAAAGCTACTACCATAGGTCTAAGAATACAATCTAAATATTTAGCAATTGGAGAAAATAATGAATTTACACCTGCAACGATTGGCCGACCAGGTGGATCGACCAATCGTTTGTGTATTTTTGGAAGGACATACATAACAGGAGTTACAGGATTGTCCTGAACCAGGAAAGTAGCTAGATCCCTATCTATGATGTTTTTGTCCAGAGCATTCTTTAACAAACGATCAATCAACTTTCTCAGATCCCAAATTGGGTCTCGATCTAAAATTCTATAGACACTTCTATCCCCCAACTGGCGTAAAATCTCTGCACAATAATTAATAGTGTCCATTACGACAACTGAGCCCCCCTTATCGGCGGGCTTAATTGTTAGGGCCTTATTGGCCTTAAAGGGAAGGTTCAGGGACTATCTAAAAAAAATAAAAATCCATTTCCACTTACCTGGGGCTTCCTCCAGCCCGTGGCAGGCAGGAGGTGCCCTCGGCGCCGCTCCGCAGGCTCCCGGTGGTCTCCGGTGGCCGACCCGACCTGGCCAGGCCGGCGGCCAGGTCGGGCCTTGAAAGGTTGTAATAATGTGCTGCTTAAATCACCCCGATATTAAAATATATACAGCACATCACAATTTCTTAAAAATGACATCATTGCTTCAACTAGTCAGCAGCACATTCCTCCAGACAGTGCTTTACAGATACATTAATAATTAACACTCTAGAAGTTCCAGGCACCTTTGAGAGACAGAATACAAAACCTATATTTCAATACCCAGTTGGTATATTACCATACAAGCCACTGTGACAGAGATCTGAAGACTCAGACCTATTCATGCATTGTTGTTAAAAAACCTGGTCTATTGAGAAATTAACACATGTAACAAAGTCTACCTCTGCCAGTTGTTTACAGAATAACAAATCCTATTGTCTCTGCTGTCTGTACCATGTCTATGCTATTGTTTCAAATACTTTCTATGTGCACTCCGGTCTAATCTGGTTTTTCCCTAACATCAGGGTGTATATAAGATTGACCTGTAAATAAAGATTTCAGATGCTGTTCCACCAACTTAAGTGTTCGTGGTCCGTGTCTCCCAGCTGGAAGAGAGGGTATTCACTTGGATTGGGGGAGAACTTTAACCTGGGTTGCAGATTATTCTGCTAAGTCATCTTGTAGCTGCCTCCGATGAAATTGAGCTATCAGTTTGGTGTCAGAAGTGGGATCCGCCATATACAGTATCGGGTGAGTAATTCTATTTTTTGATTACCACCCTATACTGTCAGAGCGGATTAATAGAACCCGGAAGGAAAGTGCTTCTGTAGCGCCTCTCCCAGGAATCTGATATTCCTAAAGTAAATAGCGGGTCTGATGCCCAATTAAGAAAGCAGTACTGTGTGTCTAAGTGA